>NC_091201.1:15115810-15266181 GCF_040958095.1 Procambarus clarkii
TGTTATCCTCTTGATGTGAGCATCAGGGGACAGGTCTGGCGTGATATCAACCCCCAGGTCTTTCTCTCTCTCGGACTCTTGAAGTATTTCATCTCCCAAGTGATACCTTGTATCTGGTCTCCTGCTTCCTACCCCTATCTTCATTACATTACATTTGCTTGGATTAAACTCTAACAGCCATTTGTTCGACCATTCCTGCAGCTTGTCCAGGTCTTCTTGAAGCCTCAAGCTGTCCTCCTTTGTCTTAATCCTTCTCATAATTTTGGCGTCGTCAGCAAACATTGAGAGGAATGAGTCTATACCCTCTGGGAGATCATTTATGTATATCAGAAACAGGATAGGTCCAAGTACAGAGCCTTGTGGGACTCCACTGGTGACTTCACGCCAGTCTGAGGTCTCACCCCTCACTGTAACTCTCTGCTTCCTATTGTTTAGGTACTCCCTTATCCACTGGAGCGCCCTACCAGTTACTCCTGCCTGTTTCTCTTGCTTATGCATCAACCTTTTATGGGGTACTCTGTCAAAGGCTTTCCGACAGTCCAAAAAAATGCAGTCCGCCCACCCTTCTCTTTCTTGTTTAATCTTTGTCACCTGATCGTAGAATTCTATCAATCCTGTAAGGCAAGATTTACCCTCTCTGAACCCATGTTGATGGGTTGTCACGAAGTCTCTTCTCTCCAGATGTGTTACTAGGTTTTTTCTCACAATCTTCTCCATCACCTTGCATGGTATACAAGTTAAGGACACTGGCCTGTAGTTCAGTGCCTCTTGTCTGTCACCCTTTTTGTATATTGGTACTACATTAGCAGTCTTCCATATTTCTGGTAGGTCCCCCGTTTCCAGTGACCTACTATACACTATGGAGAGTGGTAGGCAAAGTGCTCCTGCACACTCTTTCAATACCCATGGCGAGATTCCATCCGGCCCAACAGCTTTTCTCACATCCAGCTCCAATAGGTGCTTCTTGACCTCATCTCTTGTAATTTCGAACCTATCCAAGGTCACCTGGTTTGCTGGCACCTCTTCTAGCGCCGCGACATCTCCCTGTTCTATTGCAAAGACCTCCTGGAATTTTTGTTGAGTTCTTCACAAACCTCTTTGTCATTCTCTGTGTACCTGTCCTCGCCCACCCTAAGTTTCATCACCTGTTCCTTCACTGTTGTCTTCCTCCTTATGTGACTGTGTAGTAGCTTGGGTTCGGTCTTGGCTTTATTACCTATATCATTTTCATACCTTTTCTCAGCTGCTCTTCTCACACTGACATACTCGTTCCTGGTTCTCTGGTATCTCTCTCTACTTTCTGGTGTTCTGTTATTACGGAAGTTCCTCCATGCCCTTTTGTTTTGCTCCTTTGCTTTCATACATTCCTTATTAAACCACGGATTCTTCCTTTGCTTCTCTGTTTTTTCCTGTCGGGCTGGGACAAACCTGCTTACAGCCTCCTGACATTTTTGGGTGACATAGTCCATCATGTCTTGTACGGATTTGGTTCCGAGTTCTGTGTTCCAATGTATATCCCATAGGAATTTATTCATTTCCTCATAGTTTCCCTTTCGGTACGCCAGCCCTTTGGTTCCCAGTTCTTTTTTGGGGGTGATAATTCCCAGCTCAACCAGGTACTCAAAGCTCAATACACTGTGATCACTCATTCCCAAGGGGGCTTCCAACTTAACTTCCCTTATATCCGACTCATTTAGGGTAAATATCAGATCAAGCAAGGCTGGTTCATCCCCTCCTCTCATTCTTGTCGGTCCCTTGACGTGTTGACTTAGAAAGTTTCTTGTTGCCACATCCAGCAGCTTAGCTCTCCATGTGTCTGGGCCTCCATGTGGGTCTCTGTTCCCCCAATCTATCTTCCCATGGTTGAAGTTTCCCATGATTAGAAGTCTGGATCCGTTCCTGCTAGCCACAGAAGCTGCTCTCTCTATTATACTGATGGTGGCCAAGTTGTTTCTATCATATTCCTGTCTGGGTCTTCTGTCATTTGGTGGGGGGTTATATATGACTACAATTATAATTTTCTGTCCTCCAGTTGCTATGGTGCCTGAAATGTAGTCACTGAAACCTTCACAGTTCTGAATTACCATCTCTTCTAAACTCCAACCTTCTCTTAGTAGCAAAGCTACACCACCTCCACCTCTCCCTTCTCTCTCTTTCCTCACTACATAGTGTGTGTGTGTGTGTGTGTGTGTGTGTGTGTGTGTGTGTGTGTGTGTGTGTGTGTGTGTGTGTGTGTGTGTGTGTGTGTGTGTGTGTGTGTGTGTGTGTGTGTGTGTGTGTGTGTGTGTGTGTGTGTGTGTGTGTGTGTGTGTGTGTGTGTGTGTGTGTGTGTGTGTGTGTGTGTGTGTGTATACTCACCTAATTGTACTCACCTAATTGTGCTTGCGGGGGTTGAGCTCTGGTTCTTTGGTCCCGCCTCTCAACCGTCAATCAACTGATGTACAGGTTCCTGAGCCTACTGGGCTCTATCATATCTACACTTGAAACTGTGAATGGAGTCAGCACCACATCACTTCCTAATGTTTTCCATTTGTCAACCACTCTGACACAAAAAAGTTCTTTCTAATATTTCTGTGGCTCATTGCCACAGAAATATTAGAAAGAACTAATCAACGGCTCAACGGAAACACCGTTGCTCAGTTTCCACCTGTGTCCCCTAGTGCGTGTGCTTCTTGTGTTAAATAGCCTGCCTTTATCTACCCTATCAATTCCCTTGAGAAACTTGAATGTGGTGATCATGCCCTCCCCCCCCCCCCTAACACTTCTGTCTTCTAGCCAAGTGAGGTTTAATTAAAAGTTTAATTTTAAAGTGAGGTGTAATTTAAATTGAGGTGTGTGTGCATGTGTGTATTCACCTAGTTATATTCACCTAGTTGTGCTTGCGGGGGTTGAGATCTGCTCTTTCGGCCCGCCTCTCAACTGTCAATCAACTGTTTCTACTACTACTACTATTCTTTTCCCCCCCCCCCCCCCACACACACACACCAGGAAGCAGCCCGTGACAGCTGACTAACTCTCAGGTACCTATTTACTGTTAGGTAACAGGGGCATAGGGTGAAAGAAACTCTGCCCATTTCTCGACGGCGCCCGGGATCGAACCCGGGACCACAGGATCACGTGTCCAGCATGCTGTGTTCCGGCCAACCTCGCTGTGTGTGTGTGTGTGTGTGTGTGTGTGTGTGTACTCACCTATTTGAGCTTTGGCTCTTTGGTCCCGCCTCTCAACTGTCTATCAACTGATGTACAGTTTCCTGAGCCTACTGGGCTCTTTCATATCTACATTTGAAACTGTGTATAGAGTCAGCCTCCACCAGCAGCAACCAGGAGGCCTGGTCGATGACCGGGCCGCGGGGACGCTAAGCCCCGGAAGCACCTCAAGGTAACCTCAAGGTAACCACATTACTGCCTAATGCATTCCACCTGTTAACTACTCTGACACTGAAAAGGTTCTTTCTAACGTCCCAGTGGCTCATGTGGGTATTCAGTTTCCACCTGTGTCCCCTTGTTCGCGTACCATCAGTGTTGAATACTTTATCCTTGTCTACCCTGTCGATTCCCCTGAGGATTTTGTAGGTAGTGATCATGTCTCCCCTTACTCTTCTGTCTTTCAGTGTCGTAAGGTGCATTTCCCGCAGCCTTTCCTCGTAACTCATGCCTCTTAGTTCTGGGACTAGTCTAGTGGCATACCTTTGGATTTTTTCCAGCTTCGTCTTGTGCTTGACAAGGTATGGGCTCCATGCTAGGGCCGCATACTCCAGGATTGGTCTTACATATGTAGTATACAAGATTCTGAATGATTCCTTACACAGGTTCCTGAAGGCTGTTCCGATGTTAGCTAGCCTCGCATATGCCGCAGACCTAATTCTTTTTATGTGGGCTTCAGGAGACAGGTATGGTGTGATATCAACTCCTAGATCTTTCTCTCTGTCCGTTTCATTAAGTACTTCATCTTCTATTCTGTGTTTGGCCTCCTGTTTCCACCGCTTAGTTTCATTACTTTGCATTTACTCGGGTTGAACTTTAGCAGAATGTGTGTGTGTGTGTGTGTGTGTGTGTGTGTGTGTGTGTGTGTGTGTGTGTGTGTGTGTGTGTGTGTGTGTGTGTGTGTGTGTGTGTGTGTGTGTGTGTGTGTATGTGTGTGTGTGTGTGTGTGTGTGTGTGCGTGTGCGTGCGTGCGTGCGCACTTACTGATTATAGTTGTGCTTTCAGAGTGGAACAGCTGCTGTTAAGCCCCGCCTTTCGACCATTAATAGTTTAATGCAGACGCTTTTTCCTTGGGTTTCTAACCATAATTACATTTAAAACTGTATCGAATTGCCTTCGACAACTTCCTTATCTAGTTCCTTCTTTTTATTTTCAGCACAGACAGAAGTTCTTTCTGTCATCTGACTCATCTCTTATTGTACTTTCTAATTATGTTTTCTCATTCTAATGTTCCTTAATTAGAACGTTGCTTTCTTATCTATTTTGTAATTTTCTTTTGTTTCTTTCAAGTTTCGGCCCCCTCCCTTCTCCTGCTGTCCTTGACCTCCCCTCCCAGTTGTCTCCTCCTCCGGACCCTACCCGTCCGCCTCTGGTCTGTCCTCTTGCTCCCTTCACTCAATCCTTACTCAGTTTACCCATGCCCCCTAACCCTGATTTTACTGACCCTGATCCTGATCCTGAGCTTATCTAATATACTGTGTTCTTCTTTACCTCTGTTTCTTCATTGTTCTCTGTTGCTTTTCTCTCTCATTTTGATAATGTTTATTCTTCAATGAAATATTCATGGATTTTATGCCAACTTCCATAAACTCCATCTTCTGATTACACAGCTTTCACCACTTTGTGTTTGTCTCCAGGAACCGTTGCTGGGTGCTCGTCCTGGTCACTTTCGTAGTTATTCTTTTCTTCCCCCCCCCCCCCCCAGCTCTTGCTGGGGCCCATAACTCGACTGCTCTTTTGATTCGTACTGATATTCCCTTCGTCCCCCTACTGTTTCCGTTACCTAGCCATTGTTCTGCTGCCCGTGTTTTTGTGAGTAAATGGTATACAGTCTGTTCCATTTATCTCCCCCCAAATGTCCTGTTTTCCCTTCCTGAACTTAAGCACCTCCTGGACTCCTTGCCAGAACCAGTGCTCCTGTTGGGTGATTTCAACTGTCGACATACCCTCTGGGGTGATGTTCTGACAAACACCCTCCTCTTTTTTCATGACATCATCTTCGATGCTGCCCTCCGCTCTATTCTTCGCTCTACCTCCCAGGGCACGCGGAAGTGCGTTCCTTGGGAATACGGACTGTGCTCGGGCGGTCCGCTGTAAGCGTGCAGCCTGGAAGAAACACCGACGCCTACAGACAGCTGATTCATTTATTTTGTTTGGGAAAGCAAGTGCGGTAGCCTGTAGGACTATCCGAACAGCTTAGCGTGAGAGTTGGAAATCTTACGTTCCCACCATTACGTCCGATGCTCCTCTACAGCAGATCTAGAAGAAGATCCGTAAGATTGCGGATATGTTCGTTCCAGATATCTCGCTGGTTCTTCACCTCCATGGTACTCTTGTGGCGGACCCAGTGCAGGTCGCGACCGAACTGGGTTCTCATTTTCTTCTGTTAGCTCTGGTTCTCATCTTCCTCAATCCTTCCTTCTTCGTAAGCCCGTTTTTGAATCTCATCTCTTAGATTTCCGTACTCATCTTCGCCTTCTCTATAATGATCCCTTCTCCCTCTCTGAACTTCAGTCTGCCCTGGCCCTCTGCGGTTCTACGGCAGCGGGCTCGGCTGACATTCATTATGAGATGCTTCGTCATCTCCCTCCGTGCACGTATCGGTATTTACTAAGTCTGTATAACAAGATCTGGGAGTCGTCGTCAGACCTTGAGAAATGGCTCGATGCCGTTGTACTTCCTATTCGGAAACCAGGGGTCTCTCAGGGCATCCCCTAAGGACTTCCGCCCTATTGCCCTCACGAGTTGTGTCTGCAAACTCTTTGAGCATATTGGCAAATGCTCCTTTGATGTGGTTCTTTGAACACCATCACCACCTTTCTCCTTCTCAATTTGGTTTTCGCAAGTGCCGCAGCACAACTGATGGCCTGGTGAACTTGGAGGTCTATATTCGTACTGCAGTTACTGCGAGACCTCCGAATTTCTGTCCTTTTTGACCTGGAAAAACGCTTATGACACAACATGGAGATACCATATTCTGTCCCAACTTCGTTCTTTTGGCCTTTGTGGCAATCTCCCTATTTTCCTCCAAAGCTTCACCTCTCATCGTTCCTTTCGAGTCAGGCTTGGTACCACTCTCTCTGCCTCTTTTCGGCAATACGAAGGTGTACCCTAAAGTTGTGTTCTGAGCTTTACTCTTTTTCTGGTTGCCCTCAATGGTCTTCTTCCCTTCCTTCCTTCTGGCATCTTCTCCGCTCTTTATGTCGAAGATCTTACTCTTTGCTGTCGAGGTGATGATTCGCCTCTCCTTCAATGGCGGCTTCAACTTGCGATTGATGTTGTGTCGTCTTGGGCCACCAATCATGTCTTCAAGTTCTCTGCATCTGAGACTTGTGCTATGACTTTTACTCGAAAGCATGTCGTCCTTCATCCTCCTTTGTCACTTTATGGTCATCCATAAAGTGTACAAAGATTCTGCGAAGCTTTTGGGGTTAATCTTTGACACTCGTTTGTTTTGGTCTCCCCCATATCTCTTGCCTCTGAGTTGAATGCTTTAAGGCCCTTAACCTACTTAAGGTTTTGTTCCATACTTCTTGGGGAGCAGATAGGCACACACTCCTCTATTTGCATTCCTCTCTCCTTCTGTCTAAACTCAATTATGGATGCCCTGCAGACTCTTCTGCTTCTCCTTCTACTCTTCGTCATTTTGACCCTTTGCACCATACTGGGTTGCGCCTCAGCTCCGGTGCCTTTCGTTCAACTCCTACCCTCAGCTGGTACGTGACACTGGCATCTTATCTCTCCAGGACCGCCGTGATCGCTACTGTCTTCGCTATCTTGCACGGTCCTTACGACATCCTCACTCTCGCCTCTGTCGTACTTTGACTTTTACCCCTCCTGTAGTTCCTGTTCCTCTTGACCACCTTCCTCTTTCTGCCCATTTGTCTCGCTTACAAGATTCTCTTTCGGTTCGTATTATCAATGTTTCTCCTCGTATTGTTCTGTCCTTGCCCCCATTTAGGGTCCCCCTTCACAAATTTTGTATTTCCCTGACCCGCATCACTAAAGCTTTTGCCCCTTCAAAATTCTGAAACGCCTTTTCCTTAAGCACTTTTCTTCACACAACCTCTCCGTTTCCATCTTCACCGATGGGTCTAAGTCTGCTGACGGTGTGGGCTACTCTGTTGGTTTTCCTGACAACACTTATATGTGTCGCCTTCCTGCAGAGGTTAGCATCTTCACAGCAGAACTTAATGCTATTCTCTATGCTCTTCGTCTCCTGCTTCCTCGTTGTCAATCCTCCTTTGTGTTGGTAGTTGACTCTCGTAGTGCCCTCATGGCTTTGGGGTCCTTTAATCTGATCCACCCGGTGGTCATCGAGATTCAACCTTGGCTGTTTCTTATTTCCAGTAAATTATAGTCGGTAGTTTTGCTGGATTCCAAGCCATATTGGCGTCTCTTTAAATAAGTGTGCGGATACTGCCGCTAAGGAAGCTATCCACACTTGTCCCATCTCCCGTAAAAGGTATTCCTTATTACGACTTTTACCCAGTTATTCATTCCTCCAACCTTGCTGGTTGGCAGGGTTGTTGGTCTTCTGTTACTGGTAACAAACTGCGTACTCTTAAGAGTAATGTGTCCTCAAGGCAGTCCTCCTTCCACCCTAACCGGCGATGGGAAACGGCTGTGGCTAGGTTACGTATTGGCCATACACGTTTAACTCACGGTCACTCAATGGAGCGCCGCCGTGCTTTTTATTGCCCAAACTGCATTGTTCCTCTTACAGTCGTGCACATTCTTGTTGAATGTCCTGACTTCCAGGACGAGTGTGTCTTGCTTTCCGACCATCCCTCACGGTCAATTGTCCCTCAATAGAAATCTTGGTGAACCGGATACTTTTGATATCGTTTGCCTTATGCGTTTCTGTTCTCGTACTGGCATCCTTTGTGATATTTAGCGCCCTCTGATTACTCCGGACATTTGATGGTGCTACATAGCCTTCACGGTTTGGTGCCTTCCTTTGATAATTACTTACTTACTTTTACGTCGCTATCATGTCTACCTTATTTCCTTTTTCCTCCAGTATAGTGAGGTTCAGTTTCCTCAGTCTTTCCTAATAGATCAATCCCATTAGCTCGGGAACGAACTGTGTTGCATATTTTTGGATATTTTCTTGTTTTATATTGGGAATCCTTAGGTAGGGGTTCATGCTGCGGGAGTATACTCACTGGGTTTCTAAAAGGATGTATACAACGCTCGGAAGATCTTTGTCTAAGTGTCTGAAGGGTAACCGGACGTTTGCCAGTATGACATATGCTGCCCTCGTTATTCTGTTGATGTGTACCTATGACATTAGATCTCGAGTTACTTCAACTCCTAAACCTTTCTCTTACAGAAGTTGAAAACTACATTTCCTTCATCATGTAGTGTATCTGAGGTCTTTCTGGTCCGTTTTCTTTCTTCGTTTACTTGCATTTGTTAAGGTTAAATTTTAGTAACCAGTACTCAGACCACATCTGGAGCTGGTATAGTTTATCTTGTAATGTACTGCAGTTCACCTCAGTTCTAGTTCGCCTCATTAGCTTAGCATCGTCAGCAAACATGGATAAGAATAAACGATTATACATTGTGCCAACCCCTAAGGTTCTTTACTCATTACCTCTCTCCGTACTGATTGATCTTTTCTACTATGACTCTTTGCCTTCTTCATGAAAGTGATCCATTCAC
Source organism: Procambarus clarkii (assembly GCF_040958095.1). NCBI lineage: Eukaryota > Metazoa > Arthropoda > Malacostraca > Decapoda > Cambaridae > Procambarus > Procambarus clarkii. Next base: position 15,124,682 of record NC_091201.1, read on the forward strand.
CAACTTTAATACTCTTTCCTGAACACCAGCCTGTTATTTTAGTTTCCATAGGAGTCGCTTGTGAGGAACAGTGTCAAACGTTTCAAGCAATCCAGGAAAATACAGTCTGTCCAGCTCTCTTACCTGTTTCATTGCTATCATATTGTCATAGAACAGTTGGTCAAGCAGGATTTTCCTTTGCTTAATCATGTTTATGACTATAAACTAAATTTATGTTCTTAATGTTCTACAAGCCTTTTTTTAATTATTCAGACTAAAGTTTTACTAAGAATACTTGTTATTGATACCGTTCTGATGTCAAGTGGTACCTATCCTATATTCATATATATTTAGATATTATATGTGTCACTTTACAAATCAGGCAATCCCATTTAAATCAGGCAATAAAGATTAAGTAATCGTGTTTCTTCACCCTCCAGATGGTAGAAGGTATTTGTGTAGAATGGAAAATATCCATAAGAAAATTAACAATAGTCACAATGCTGTTATGTCTAATTATGTGTATTAGAGAAAACCTGCTCCCAAAATATACAATTATATATACATACATAGCCATTCCAGAACTAAAAAAACAATAGTTACGAGGAGAGACTGGAGGCGTTAAACATGCCAAAACTAGAAGACAGAATATGATTACGACTTACAAAATACTAATAGGAATCGACCAAATTGACAAAGAGGAATTCTGAAACAAGCAACTTCATGAACAAGAGGACACAGATTTAAGCTAAGGAAACAAAGATGCCAAAAAGTATTAGAAAGTTTTCTTTTGCACCCAGCATGGTAGATGGTTGGAACAAGCAAAGTGAGAGGGTGGTGGAGGCCAAAATCGTCAGTAGTTTCAAAGCGTTATACAACACAGTACCGGGAAGAAGGGACACCATGAGCATCTCTCTCATCCTGTAAACACACTCTTAGGAAATTACACACAAATACACTGCCACAATGCATAAATTACACACGGCCCTTCCAATGGCAAAATACTTAGAAATTACTCAGGCAAATGAATCAATACCACGAGGCCTCGCTAGTTGTTTCATAAATTATGCAACAATAATCATATATAAAATAATTATCAAGTAAAAGACCGTCATACATATATGTGCAGTTGCTAAATTGTTCCATGGAACAATACTAACTCAAAAGTGATAAATGGCGGCTAAACTTTACTTAGCTAAGTATATTTTCGGCACCGGTCAGCTGACAGGATGCCACGCCCTTCTTGGAAGTGTGGCCACTGTGCTGGAAAAAGTCAGCTGCTGTCACACCTCGTCGCCAGTGTTGTCGTCGGACACCTCCCTCCTCCCTGGAACACCTCCCTGGAACAGATATCCACTGCAGGCTTCACGTATTCCAGATTACCTATCCGAAGGCTGCAGGTATTGAGGACCGCAGACCCTCACTTTTCTTGTCACTGCTACCCAGAGTGGCTCTCGTCACCATTCTACCATTAACTGCTTGCATCTGGACCCTCGGTGGCTCCTCCACTCAACACTGAAACTATCAAATCATTGGAACTGTCTCTACTAACTTGCCCTACTGACCAACTACCAAGTAAATGGCTGCTCCGTCACCAGAGGGGGCGAACGTCGAGTCTTGAGCTGCCAGTTGTTGCTTGACGCGATTGAGTTTGGTTCACTGTTGATGTGGTGCGCCCACGATCCGGAGCGGCGGCTTGCGGTATGGCGAAATTTGGTGGCGGCCGTGTTCGCCAATGGATACTATACGGCTGGATTTCTCTGCCCTAGGAGGATTGGCCTCTTGTGGAAGTTGCACTCCTGGACGTGCTCCATGTGGAAGTCTCCGATCTCCTAGAACTGGAGAAGCTGTTGACTGCCCATGTGGCAGTGACATTTACCTTGTCCCTTGTTTACCAGGAGTTTGTGAAACGCTGGGATGCGCAGTTGCTTACCCTTCCAGCTTCGGCTGTCACTATGGCGGTCTCGGATCCCCGGGGGCCCTTGTTCTTTGTGAGTGTCCACAGTGTGCCGGTGAACTTCCCTGAGTTGGAGCTGTGTGCAGAGTTTGCAAGATTCGGTGTGGTGTTGGGGCATCGGTTTGCCCTTCTATGTGCTGGGCGGCTGCAGGGGCTCCGTCTGGGTGCGCATAAGTTGTGCATGAAGATTACTGGGTCTATTCCTTCCCGGGTGTTGGTTGGAGGCTTCCCTTGTGAGGGTATTTTATCAGGGCCAGAAGCACACACATGTTTCCAATGTGGTGAAGAGGGCCACGTCGCTGCCGGGTGCGGTACTCCTCATGCTGTGGATCAGCCAGTGTTTCATGAGGATGACTTTCTCCGCTTGCATGTGCGTGGCGATTCCCCGGCGGGCTCTTGCTCCATGGATGTGCCTGGTGTGGTTCCTGTGGTGTTCGAGAATGTAGCTCCGTCTGGCCCAGATTTATCTGCTCTTCCGGCTCATCCCGCAGTCCTGGAGGTCCATGATTCGTGCGTCCAGTGTGCGGTTGCTGCAGAGGTGCATCTGGTCCCAGATGGTTTCATGGTGGTGATGGGTGATGTTGTGGAGGGGGTGTCTACACCTCCTGTTGTGGGAGTGGGCTGCCAGGGGCTGGGAGTGTCGTCGTCTCCCCGGCTGCGAGGCAGCTTTTCCGGTGACAGTTGCGGTGCAGCCGAAACACAGGTTTCCTCGGCGGACGTGGTCGGGGCTGCAAGCTGGTCGGTGGTGCCGGGGTCTTGGAGGGCTTCGCCGGGTGATGCTGGCATTGTTCGTCCTTAGAGGACTTCTCGGTCTGCTGCCACTGTGAGATCGTCCTCTGTGGAGGGGCGGGTGGCTGGGCCTAGTGTTGCAGACGCCGCCCGTGTGGTGGGTTCGTGTGAGTCCCTTGGGGATTCTCTTGGCTTGGGATGGGTTCTTGGTTGGTTGGCTTCATTGAATGTTCGTGGTCTGAATGATCTTGCGGTCCAGTTGGGCTTGGTGATTGTGCTTTGGGAGCAGCATGTGGATGTGGCTCTGATACAGGAGCATAATGTTCGGGATGTGTCTTTTCTCCTGGGTTTGTGTGCGGATTATCATGTGGTGTTAAACCCGGCGAGGACGTCCTTTTGGGGACACTTATGTTATTTTCCAGGAGGGCGTCCATCTTTGTGTGAAGCACGGAGATGGATGAGGATGGGAGGGTTTTGTTTGTTCGGGTGGAAGTTTTGGGGGTCGTGGTTCCGTTCCTGATGGTGTATGCCCTCTCTGGGGTGGCACGTCGCCAGGAGCGGGAGGAGTTTTTTCTTCTCCCCTTCCTGCGTCATGATGCGCGTCATGATCTTTGGGGGTGATTTCAATTGTGTCACGAGTGTGTGGGACTGTACTAGCGCCCACCCACAGAATGTTTCATGTGCGCTGCTTGAGGTTTTGCGCTCCTGCTGGTTCCAGGATGCTGCTGTGCACTGTGGTGGCACGTTAGATTTTACCTTTGAGGCAAGTGGGGCTTGCTCTCGGTTGGATCGGTTTTATGTTACTGGTGGGGAGTGTTCTGTGTTTGCTTTCCGTACTGTTCCAGTGGCCTTCTCGGTCCTTTGTTTGGTGGTGGTCGAGGTTGGTGTGTGCAGTCAGGTGCAGGTCGGTGCGGGGTGGTGGAAGCTTAATTGTGGTTTGTTCCGTAGTCTATTTGTTTGTGTGTAGTTTTGGGTCTGGCGGGTCGGGGTTCTTGCCAAATCAGTCTGTCTTTCCCTCTCTTTTAGATTGATGGGAGTGGTGTAAGGTGGAGTGTCGGAAGTTTTTTGGGGTTGTTGCGAAGCTGGAGGCGGCTGGGAGGTTTGTGTTGCTGCAGTTGCTTCAGGCGTGGCTTTCGCGTTTGTATGTGCGGTTGAATGCTGGGGTTGATTGTTTTGGGAATATTGTAGAGTGTAAAGAGCGTATTTGTGGTTTGCGTAGTGAGTTGGCTGACGGTGTTCAGGTACGTGCTCGTGTGGTGGAGCATGTGGATGGGGAACGGCTTTCTTCCTTTCTCTTGTGGCAAGGAAAAGGCTGCACAGGATTCTGTCCTTTTCAAGGGCCTTCAATGGCAGGGTAGGTTCATCCTTTCGAACACAGATGGGGTTGTGTTTTATGTTCGGCAGGAGGTGGAGGCACTCTATGGGGAGGTATCAGGGGACGACGCACTTGCGGATGCTTTTTTGCGTGAGTGCGTTCTGGGGTTGTCTGTTGCAGATTGTGATCGATTGGTGCGGGATGTCTTGTTGGAGGAGATCTTGAGTATGGTCCAGTCGTTTTGTTCTGGGAAGGTGCTGGGCTCGGATGGCCTTCCGGTGGAGTTTTATGGTGCTTTTTGGGATGTGCTAGGGAGGTTTTATTGGATGTGGTGCAGTCTTGTCTTCGGGGGTGCGTTCTACCAGTGTCTCAGTATGATGGGATCGTGCGGTTGTTCCAGAAGCCGGGCGATTTATGGTTCTTTACAAATTGGAGGCCCATTACTTTGTTGAATGTGGACAATAAGATTTGTCTAAGGTTTTGGCTTGTCGTTGTTGTAGTGTTGTTGCGTCGGTCATTTCTGTTGAACAGTTTTGAGGTGTTCCTGGTCGTTCTTTGATGCATTGTAATTCTTTGTTTCATGATGTGCTTCTTTATGTGTCGGAGTATCGCCTGTCGGCGGCGATGCTCTGTCTGGATTGGTCGAAGGCCTTTGAAGGGTGTCACTGGTCTTTGTGTTTTGTGTGTTGGAGCAGCTTGGGTTCTAGTCATTGTTTGTTCGTTTGGTGCGCATGTTGTTCGCTCGTTGTTGTAGTAGGGTTTGCATCAACGGGTTTTTGAGTGCTCCTTTCCCTGTTCGCCGTTCTGTGCGTCAGGGTTGCCCCTTTTCTATGCTTCTCTATGTGCTCTTTCAGGAACCCTTTTTTTGGGCGATCAATGCTTGTGACTTGATTGTCCCTCCTCAGTTGCCTTCTGGTCTTCGGCTGCCCATTTGTGGTTATGCTGATGATACCGTTTTGTTTGTGGCTTCAGAGGGTTCTGTCGGTGCAGTACAGGACGTTGTTGAGAGGTCTGAGTTGTCCACGGTGGCCCTTGTTATCGTGCAAAGTCGGGTCTAATGGGTGTGGGAAGGTGGGCCTCTCCCCTTGTGTGGGAGAGGTTGTGGTTTCCGGTGGTCTCCTCTCTGCGGGTTTGGGATCACCTGGTTTGCTTCATATGCTCGCTCCTTGGAGTGAAATTGGGGGGCTGTTTCTCGTTCTGTGGCCCTTGTGGTTGGGTTGTTATCGGCTCGTCCGTTTCCGATTTATCAGTGGGCGTTGATTGTCACCTGAAAGGTCCTGTCACGAGTGTGGTTTGTGGCTCGGTGCTTTCCTTTTGATCGCCAGAAGGCTCTGGAGTTGGAAAGTATGGTGTATAGGTATGTGTGATGTGGTCGGTATCATCCTGTTCGTCGCTCGACGTTGGTGTTGGGTGTGCGGGAGGGTGGTGTCGGTATCTCTGACGTCTTTACCAAGGCCCGGGCCTTATTCTGGGTCTCATTGCGTCAGGGGCTGAGTTTGGATGAGGGAGGTTTAATGCTTTGTGTGTTTTTTCTGCTCGGTTAGGTTTAGTTTCTTAGTTGATTTGGGGATTGTCGGGAGGTGGGTTTGTATACCCCTCCTGTGTACTCATGGGCGGTGGACATTCTTTGGGCTCTCTGCCGTAGTCTTGGCTTTCTGTCTCTCTCGTGTAGGGTTGTGTATGAGGCGTTGTTCTGTCGTGACCGTCCGCGGGTGGAGGCCTTGTTCCCGTGTTCGGATTGGGGGGAGGTGGTGGCGGTTTTTGGCGCTACAGCAGCGGGAGTTGCTGTTCCGTGTTTTGCATTTGTCGTTAGCGACGAATTAACGGTTGTGCTTGCTGGGGCTGCGTGCCTCTGAAGAGGCACTGTGTGCCTCTGCAGAGGCATTGTGTGCACTGTGGGTTACCTGAGTCGCAGGTACATGTCTTTTTTTGTGAGTGGTTGCTTCCTCTCCGATACCTTCGGATCTGGGTGGGTGTGGGTGTTCGTGGGTGTGTATGGTGTGGTTGCTTCTCCTGGCTCCTGTGTGGGCATATACTTGGTTGGGTATGGTTGGGTTTGGATTGACTTGTCCCAAGCATTTGCTGGGATATGCAGGATACTCCTGAATGTTGCTCCAACTTTTTTAACAGCCTTTTATGGGGTACTGAATCAAAGGCTTTCTGGCAGTCCAGGAAAATGCAGTCGGCCCACCCTTCTCTTTCCTGCCTAATTTTTGTTGCCTGGTCATAGAATTCTATTAGACCTGTGAGGCACGATTTACCATCCCTGAACCCATGTTTGTGGTGCGTTACAAAGTTATTTCCCTCCAGGTGCTCTACGAGCCTTTTCCTCATGATCTTCTCCGTCACCTTGCATGGTATATAAGTTAGGGAAACTGGCCTGTAGTTCAGTGCCTCCTGCTTGTCACCCTTCTTGTATATTGGGTCTACATTGGCTGTCTTCCCACTTTCTGTTAAGTCTCCTGTTTCCAGTGACCTGTTATACACCATAGATTGTGGCATACTTAGTGCTTCTGCACCTTCCTTTAGTATCCATGGTGAGATTCAGTCAGGCTCAACAGCCTTTGTCACATCTAGCTCCAGCAGACACCTTTTGACCTCATCACTAGTGAGGCAAAATTCCTCCAAGGTTGTTTGGTTTGCCTCATTTAGTGCAGGGGCTTCTCCTTGTTCTATTGTGAAGACCTCCTGGAATCTCTTGTTGAGTTCTTCACACACCTCCTTGTCATTCTCTGTGTATCTGTTCTCCCCCTTTCCGCAGCTTCATCACTTGTTCCTTCACTGCTGTTTTCCTCCTGATGTGGCTGTGGAGCAGCTTTGGTTGGGTCTTGGCTTTACTCGCGATGTCATTTTCAAACTTTCTCTCTGCTTCCCTCCTCACTCTGAGGTACTCATTTCTGGCCCTCTGGTATCTCTCCCTGCTCTCCGGTGTTCTGTTATTTCTGAAGTTTCTCCATGTTCTTTTACTCAGTTGCTTCGCTACCTTACATTCCTAGATGAACCATGGGGTTTTCTGTTGTTTTTCGTTTTTCTCCTTTTGGACAGGGATAAACCTGTCTGCAGCTTTCTGGCACTTCTGGGTGACAAAATCCATCATGTCCTACACATTCTTGTCTCTGAGTTCTGTTTCCCATGGTATTCCTCTGAGGAAGTTCCTCATCTCGTCATATTTTCCTCTTCGGTAATTTAGTTTTTTTTCCCTCTGATCCCATCCTTGGATAGGTTATCCCTACCTCCACCAAGTACTCAAAAGTCAGTACACTGTGGTCACTCATTCCTATGGGGGCTTCAAATTTGACTTCCCTTATTTCTGACTCATTCAGGGCGAATGTCAAGTCGAGTCTAGCTGGTTCATAATTGCCTCTCACTCTTGTGTGTTCCTTGACATGCTGGCTCAGAAAGTTCCTTGTTGCCTGTCACATTCCTTGAGATCTTAGTAAGGTTGTTTTCCCACAGTGATCAAAGTATACGAAAATCGGCCTTGCCAAATAGTGTCTAGCGTATGAATAAAACACTGCATAAACGGGAAAACAATATAACTACGTTAAGGGTGACAAAACATAACATATAAATGGGAAAAATATAACAGCCAGAAATAGTCGTTAGCAGGCAATTATATCAATGAAAATCCTTAGTAAACACAGACCATCGCTTAAAACACGTGAATGAATACATGGTGTAGCACAATTAGTCATACCAAGAGAATTAACTGAGTAATGAGCTAAATAAACAGTATCCCCTGACTTAACTTGTACACATGTCTCCTCTCCATGCAGCTACCCACGCGTCTGACTAATACCTCCGGCCAGCACACAGGCGTCCTACCAAAACATCAACTAAGCATCCGCATGAACTCTTGTGAAACTCTACTAACAAAACTATAGGACTAAGAACTAAATAATTAGTAATCTTAAGAGTATATAATACTGTTACATTACTCACAAGAATTTAATGGCAAGCAATAATAAGAATTAATTAAGGTTGAAATATAAACGCTAGCTTGACAACAAGCCCACACTCTGGCCACATCCAAATATGGTCATCCCCCCACACGGAAGAAACCACACTCCCTCCAACAGGAAATAACTTGCACAAGCCTCAGAAAATAATAATGCAACTCAGGCACACTACTGCATGTTACAATATACATCATACAGTAGTCTATAATCATACAATGTCAATCAGATACACAACTGGATACTATACTAATTATAGAACAGAACAATAAGTATTATAAGCATCATGTTAATGTTAGAATCCATACAAGATTCGTAACATTGCCACTTCCAAGAGTTTAGCTCTCCACGTATCTGCACCACCATGTGGGTCCCCATTCTCCCAGTCTATCTTTCCATGGTTGAAATCGCCCATAATTAAGAGTCTTGAGCCACTCCTGCAGGCAACTGAAGCTGCTCTCTCTATTATATTAATGGTTGCCATGTTGTTCCTATCAAACTCCTGTCTAGGTCTTCTGTCATTTAGGGGAGGGTTGTAAATGACTGCCACTATTATCTTAGGTCCACCCATTGTTATAGTTCCTGTTATGTAATCTCTGAATCCGTCACAGTCCAGAATTTCCATCTCATCAAAACTCCAGTCCTTCCTTATCAGCAGGGCCACTCCTCCACCTCCTCTCCCTTCCCTCTCTTTCCTTACTATACATTAGTCCTTTGGAAACACAGCATCTGTTATGACTCCTGATAATTTTGTTTCTGTGAGTCCTATTACATCAGGGTTTTCTTCTTACGCCCTTTCTGCCAGTTCACTTCCTTTATTGGTAATCCCATCAATGTTTGAGTACATTACCTTGAAGCTCACTTTCATATATCCAATTTCACTCTCACTCCCCACAAGTGTAGAAAGTTGTTCCATGGTCATTGCTACTTGGGCACGCTCATTCTCTTGTGATGAGCCAACCCCTTGGTAGTTGCCATGGGTTCAGGGGGAGGTGTAGTAGGGGATGGAGGGCTTAGGTCTTGCTCAGGCCTGCTTGGGGTAGGAAGAAGTCCTAGGGGTGAGGGGGAAGGGATTGCTTGGGGTGAGGGCACGCCCTCCTGCGGTGTAGTTGACAGAGGTTTAGGGGGAGGTGGAGTGGGAGATGGAGGGCTTAGGTCTCGCCTGGGCTTGCTTGGGGCAGGAAGAAGTTCAGGGGCTAGGAAAGCAGGGGATACTTAGGGTAAGGGGAGAGGGAGGATTTGGGTTTTATGATGGGCATTGTGCAGGGGCAAGGAAGGGTTCGTGCTGGGGGGATAGGGGGGGCCCTATTGGATGGTGGGCTAGGGTGTTGCATTCCCCCCCTGGGGTTCCTGAGTTGCTGGATTGGGGTTCTCCACTCCTCTCTGGGATTGCTGGGTTGGAGGCTGAGGTTCCCTGGCTCCCTTTCCTCTCCCTGTGCCTTTTCCTTGCATCTGCTGCCCTTACTATCTCGTCCCTGGTCATGTCCCTCTGAAGATATACCTCTTTGTAGTTCCTTGCATACCTCAGTTTGCTCTTCTTTACAAGGATGTCCACTTTGATGACCTCGCTCTTGAACACTACCTTGATCAATCTCTTTTTGTCTCTGTTGTACTGGCCAATCCGGAAAAACTGTTCTATGTCTTGTTCAGCCACTTCCATTCCTATCTCCTTTAATATCCCTGCCACTGCAGCTTTGTCTTTAGTCCTCGATTCCTCCCTTGTGGAACCCTCTTGTTCCTTCACACCTACTACTACTACAGCTCTATTCTATTACTTAGCATTAGCTGGCTTGTCTATCTAGCTGCCTCCTGTGAGGTTACTGCTTTCATTACAACTTCCTTGACTGTGGACATTGCTCCTAGGCTCTTCAGCATTTCTGCAAAGGATGGACCAATTGTAAGGGTCTCTGCCATTGCTTCATCTCCTAGTACCTGGGGGTTGGTCCCCTGGGCCAGAGTCTGATGAGGGCCTGTTATTAGGCTTTTTATCTCCTCTTGTGCTGCACTTAGTTCTATCTGCAGCTTACATATAGTTTTCCTCAGGTCCTTCGATTCCCCAGTGATTTCTTTCCATGCCTTAGCAATCATCTCCATGTGTGACTCGTCCAGTCCCTCTCCTACAGCTTCATTCTGTTGTCTTACCATCCCGCTTGACCTGTGTGTGTGTGTGTGTGTGTGTGTGTGTTTGTACTCACCTAGTTGTACTCACCTAGTTGTGCTTGCGGGGGTTGAGCTCTGGCTCTTTGGTCCCGCCTCTCAACCGTCAATCAACAGGTGTACAGCTTCCTGAGACTATTGGGCTCTATCATATCTACACTTGAAACTGTGTATGGAGTCAGCCTCCACCACATTACCTCTTAATGCATTCCATTTGTCAACCACTCTGACACTAAAAAAGTTTTTTCTAATATCTCTGTGGCTCATTTGGGCACTCAGTTTCCATCTGTGTCCCCTTGTGCATGTGCCCCTTGTGTTAAATAACCTGTCTTTATCAACCCTGTCGATTCCCTTGAGAATCTTGAATGTGGTGATCATGTTCCCCCTAACGCTTCTGTCTTCCAACGAAGTAAGGTTTAATTCCCGTAGTCTCTCCTCGTAGCTCATACCTCTCAGCTCGGGTACTAGTCTGGTGATAAACCTTTGAACCTTTTCCAGTTTAGTCTTATGCTTGACTAGATATGGACTCCATGCTGGAGCCGCATACTCCAGGATTGGTCTGACATATGTGGTATATAAAGTTCTGAAAGATTCCTTACACAAGTTTCTAAACGCCGTTCTTATGTTAGCCAACCTGGCATATGCTGCTGAAGTTATCCTCTTGATATGAGCTTCAGGAGACAGGTCTGGCCTGATATCAACTCCCAGGTCTTTCTCTCTCTCTGACTCTTGAAGTATCTCATCTCCCAAATGATACCTTGTATCTGGTCTCCTGCTTCCTACCCCTATCTTCATTACATTACATTTTCTTGGGTTAAACTCTAACAGCCATTTGTTCGACCATTCCTGCAGCTTGTCCAGGTCTTCTTGAAGCCTCAAGCTGTCCTTTGTCTTAATCCTTCTCATAATTTTGGCGTCGTAAGCAAACATTGAAGGGAACGAGTCTATACCCTCTGGGAGATCATTTACGTATATCGGAAACAAGATAGGTCCAAGCACAGAGCCCTGTGGGACTTCACTGGTTAATTCACGCCATTCTGAGGTCTCACCTCTCACTGTAACTCTCTGCTTCCTATTGCTTAGGTACTCCCTTATCTACTGGAGTGCCCTACCAGTTACTCCTGCCTGTTTCTCCAGCTTATGCATCAACCTTTTATAGGGTACTGTGTCAAAGGCTTTACTGATCGTAGAATTTTATCACCTGATCGTAGAATTTTATCAAGCCTGTAAGGCAAGATTTACTCTCCCTGAACCCATGTTGATGGGTTGTCACGAAGTCTCTTATCTCCAGATGTGTTACTAGTTTTTTTCTCACAATCTTCTCCATCACCTTGCATGGTATATAAGTTAAGGACACTGGCCTGTAGTTCACTGCCTCTTGTCTGTCACCCTTTTTGTATATTGGTACTACATTAGCAGTCTTCCATATTTCTGGTAGGTCTCCTGTTTCCAGTGACCTACTATACACTATGGAGAGTGGCAAGCAAAGTGCTCCTGCACACTCTTTCAATACCCATGGTGAGATTCCGTCCAGCCCAACAGCTTTTCTCACATCCAGCTCCAATAGGTGCTTCTTGACCTCATCTCTTGTAATTTCGAACCTTTCCAAGGTCACCTGGTTTGCTGGCACCTCTCCTAGTGCCATGACTTCTCCCTGTTCTATTGTAAAGACCTCCTGGAACCTTTTGTTGAGTTCTTCACACACCTCTTTGTCATTCTCCGTGTACCTGTCCTAGCCCACCATAAGTTTCATCACCTGATCCTTCACTGTTGTCTTCCTCCTGATGAGACTGTGTAGTAGCTTTGGTTCGGTCTTGGCTTTATTAGCTATATCATTTTCATACCTTTTCTCAGCTGCTCTTCTCACACTAACATACTCGTTCCTGGTTCTCTGGTATCTCTCTCTACTTTCTTGTGTTCTGTTATTACGGAAGTTCCTCCATGCCCTTTTGTTCAGCTCCTTTGCTTTCATACATTCCCTATTAAACCACGGATTCTTCCTTTGCTTCTCTGTTTTTTTTTCCTGTCGGACTGGGACAAACCTGCTGACAGCCTTCTGACATTTTTGGGTGACATAGTCCATCAAGTTTTGTACGGACTTGGTTCCGAGTTCTGTGTCCCAATGTATATCCCATATGAATTTATTCATCTCCTCGTAGTTTCCCTTTTGGTACGCCAGCCCTTTGTTTCCCAGTTCTTTTTGGGGGGTGATAATTCCTAGCTCAACCAGGTACTCAAAGCTCAATACACTATGATCACTCATTCCCAAGGGGGCTTCCAACTTAACTTCCCTTATATCCGACTTATTTAGGGTAAATATCAGATCAAGCAAGGCTGTTTCATCCCCTCCTCTCATTCTTGTCGGTCCCTTGACGTGTTGACTTAGAAAGTTTCTTGTTGCCACATCCAGCAGCTTAGCTCTCCATGTGTCTGGGCCTCCATGTGGGTCTCTGTTCCTCAATCTATCTTCCCATGGTTGACGTCTACCATGATTAGTAGTCTGGATCCGTTCCTGCTAGCCACAGAAGCTGCTCTCTCTATTATATTGATGGTGGCAAAGTTGTTTCTATCATATTCCTGTCTGGGTCTTCTGTCATTCGGTGGGGGGTTATATATGACTACTACTATAATTTACTGTCCTCCAGTTGCTATGGTACCAGAAATGTAGTCACTGAAACCTTCACAGTTCTGAATTACCATCTCTTCGAAACTCCAACCTTCTCTTAGTAGCAAAGCTACACCACCTCCTCCTCTCCCTTCTCTCTCTTTCCTCACTACATAGTAACCCTGTGGAAACACTGCTTTTGTTATAGTTTTCGTTTGCTTTGATTCTGTGAGTGCTATTATGTCTGGGTTTTCTTCTAGGGACTGTTCTCCGAGTTCACTTGTTTTATTTGTAATCCCATCTATGATAGTGTACATTGCCTTGAAGCTCACTTTCTTCTGTTCATTTTCTTGTCCCTTTCTTGGCGAGCATTCTGCTGGTGTGGGAAGCTGTTCCGTGGGTGAGAAGATCTGTGAGGTGGTTTGCAAGGTCTCAGAGGATTTTGGGGTGGGGGTGGGGGTTTAAGGAAAGGGGGGACAGGTGGGGTGTGGGTTGAGGAGATAGGGGGGACATGGAGGATACTGGGTGAGGGCGGAGGAGGGATAGGGAGGGTATGGGATGTGTGTGTGTGTGTGTGTGTTTATTGTGGGGGGTGGCACAGTGGGGGGGTGCGGTTAACTGGTGGGGGGATGGAGGGAGAGGAAGAGAGGGAGTGAAAGGGAGAGAGGGTGTGAAAAGGAGTGAGGGAGAGCGAGGGAGAGAGGGAGATAGATAGAGCGGGGAGAGAGGAAGAAGGGCAGTCAGGTGGGTGAGGGATGGAAGGTCAGTCCCGGGGGTGAGGGATGAGGTTGGCGGTATGCTGGTTTGTGCGTGCGTGTGTGTATGTGTGTGTATGTGTGTGTGTGTGTGTGTGTGTGTGTGTGTGTGTGTGTGTGTGTGTGTGTGTGTGTGTGTGTGTGTGTGTGTGTGTGTGTGTGTGTGTGTGTGTGTGTGTGTTTACACTGGCGTGTTATGGTGAGGAGGGGGGGTTGGGTTAGTCGGTGGCGGTGTAATGTAACACAGGTGTGAAAAACTAGTACCAAGCTGAGACTCTCAAGCTACTTTTTCGTATTTTAACTTACGTCCAAAGCTAATTTTTATATAAAAAACACTGTACACCTTGTATGATTGACTATGAGAGGCACTCGCCTCCAAGTAAGCATCCCACAGCACAATTAGGTGATTTAAGAAGCGATGTCCGCCTTAATTGTTGACGTCCCCGCCTGAGCTCCTATCCATGTGGTAGTGCAAATTCTTCCCTTCTCAGCCCGTTGGTGCCACTGTCTTGCCACAAACTCGTTCTTTTTCAATTTTTTCCTTATCCAACGTTATAATAATTCACTATGTTGCGTTATCACTGCGTTGCTGTACGCTTCATATGACCAAAAACTATGTTTTGGGCTCACTGGTACGTAAATATCCCGAGAATATTGAACTAATTTGCAATCCACAGGCCAACACCTTCCCTGGCCGTCCACACACTGTGTTGTGGTTGTGGGGTGTGGTTGTTTCTTATGTTTGTGGCTTGGTTTGTGTGTGTGTGCTTATGTATTCTTGTTTGTAATTATTTTATGCTACTTACGTGCTTCTGTGTGTCTTTATGGTTGACTTGCACTTGCGTATTTGACGTCTAACTTTATGTCCAGTTCGGCTCGTCTGCGTGGGGTGTCAGCTGCACAGTTTTGTGTTATTTATTCTCCCCCTTATGTTGTGGGGGTGGTTGTTTTTCTGTTACTTTAGTTTTCTGTGAATTTAGTTATATTTATTATATCTTACTTCTGTTATGTTCTGTCTGTATTATGTGTCAGGTGCTGTTTCTAGGTTACATATTTTTTATTGTATCCTATGTCTGTTTTATGGTTTTGCTTAGTATTGTTTCCTGGGGTTGCACACTTATTGTATTCCTATGTGTTCTTTACTTATTACCTGTTTGTACACTGGTGTTTTATTTTATAAATAAAAAAAACTTGCACTACTGCACTGCCCAACTCAAAACTGCTACTATCAGTGGTAAAACAAATGGTTGACTCTTGTCGCTCACACGAATGTCTCTCGGGTATAATAAGTAGTAACACACTGTTTTTGTCTACATGTTTTCTTGATAGTAAACAAAAACACACTGTTCTTGCTTACTATCCCAGGTATAATTAGTAGTAAACTATCGCACTGCTCTTGTTTGCTATCCCAGGTATAATAAGTAGTAAACTATGAAGTCGGGGTGGCTTCTGCTTGCAACAATTTCACGGAACTCCTAACCTCAGCGACACCAGACCTTCTGGGCCGGGATTGACCTCGTGAAATGTGGTAGATTCAATGTAAACTGTGCGCTCACACAGGTCCTCTGCACAGTGTCCTTTGCTCATGTGGGTGTCTGACGTCACCCCTTTGGTCCCCCAACCTATACTGGGAGGGGAGAGTGGGGACTGACGCATGTGTCGGTGACGGCAGCGAGTGTGGGGTTATGTGGATTGTTTATTTATTTATTTATTTAAATAATATTTCAGGGAGTGGACTGTATATATATAATTATTTTGTTCCACACAATTCCCACAGCGTGGGGTTTTATTTAAATTAGTTAATTTCGGATGGTGCAGAGTTAATATTTAATCTATTTCATTTAAATATGAATTGTTACGTCAGGTTTATTTCTGATTTATTTCATTTAGTTATATTGTTTAATGCACCATCTGAAGTCGTGTTAGTTATAAATAAATATCTTATCTAAGAAAACCTTGGGCCATAGTAAGCCTGAATTAAGTGGTCCATGGCCCGCACCAGGACCTTGATTCACGAAGCTCCATGCATTTCTTCGTAAGTAGGTTTGCTACGAAGGTTCCTAAGTGCCGGCTAAGAACGCACCAAAGGGCGAAACAGAGAAGTAAACTTACGAAGATTTCTAAGTAGTTCACTTAGGTCTCGCTATATGTCACTAGGCTTTTAGTTTGGCCAATCAGAGAAGGTAACATTTTTCATCTTACAGCTGTAGCCAATCACGTCGCTGCCACATCGGAGCTTATCTATGACCACTTGCGACATATTTACGTCGAATTTTCTTATAAAATTAGTACATTCAGCACTGACATGTAGTATACAAATATGTTACATTTTTTGTTTACCTACGTAATTCTAAGAGATAGTGTATAGCTCCCCTTGTCACTCCCAAGACTTGAGAAGCGATGGTATCTATTTACGTATTTATTTACCTAAATTTACCCAAGGACCCCTAATTATCTAGTGGCCTCGACGAGGACAAAAAAGCCGGGGGCTCGTTATGTCCCGCCAATTGTCCTAATGATATTTTCTAGCTGGATTTTGGCAGGTACGGCTTCAGCAGGTAGGCAGTTCCATGGGTTTTAACCATCTGGGTAAAAAAAACATCTGTTTTCAGTCTTACTTGAGAGGACATACTCTCCAACACTATATCTGTGATTGCCCTGTTATCAGTGACTTCATACCAAATGGAATGAGGCACTTTGAGCTCTGTAATTACTTCATACACTCAGGAATATCGGAAGATATTCTTGTGCTGTAACCAGATTTTGCCAGTGGAGGCTAATAGATCAGCCTTAAGAATTTTGTTCTCTCCTGATTCAATGTATGACTGGCCATCCTGTGAGGTCAGGATGTTGGATGAGCTTGTAGCTGTTTTTTTTATCTACACTGTGTGGTCCTTCATACAGAATAAGGAAGCAGCACATTGCTGTGTATACCTAAGCATGTTAAAAAAAATACATTGTTTGAGAGGATTCTTGTAGAAACTAGTAAGAGTAGTTATAATATAATGTTTCCATGATTCAGTGCTTACCTCTTGTGAAAATCGTGAAGTTATTGTTTATCAGAGTTGATTTGTTTTTTGTATTGAGGCTGGTATTTTCTCCCCTGATTCCATGTATGACTAACATCCTGTGAGATGGGAGTATTAGATGAACTTATAGCTAGTTTTTTATCTACACTGTGTAATCTTCCATATAGAACAGGGTAGCAGCACATTGCTATGTATACCTAAGCTTCTTAATACCAAAATATCAGTAATAAAGATTTTAAATTATAGTTTGTGTTATTACCAATACTATCCGTATTAAATCATGTTAACCATGGATCATTAATATCTCATGTTGATATGTAATACAGTAGTCATAATTCTTTTGAGTCATTCATTAAATTGTGTATTATGTCTCAATTTTTCACTTCTTTGGATATACTGTACTGTATAGTACAAAAAATAGGATAAAAATAAACCAGTAATATTTGTTTCATTATACTTTTTATTGAAATAACTGCATCAATATTTTTACAGCTGACAGGATTTGTTTCTCACAGGTGCATTATTTGTTAAAAAAATATTTGGTTTATTGCTACACACAATGGTGCTACATAGCCTTCCCAGCTTGGTGCGTTGTTTTAATAATTACTTACTGATTGTTACACAGCCAAATTGTGTAACAGGAAGAGGTCTTGGACACAAATTTGTTCCATGCTAAATGTAGAGGAATCAGCTGAGTATTCCTCAAATAAAATAGGCTGCCTCAGCTTATAAGGTAAATAAAATAAGCATTCCTCAAATAAGTAGCTGCCTCACCTCACTGCCTTACTGCTACATAGCCTTCCCGGCATGGTGCCTTCTTTTGACAATTACTGGTTCCACACACCCAAATTGTGCAACAGGAACAGGTCTTGAACCCCTACTTCCCTCTCTCTTCTTTAATAGTCCATACAGTCATAATTATAGGTTTAAGTATTCAATGAGAAAAGTTTTTAAAGTTTTTACCCTAACCTAACATTATTTGTGCAGGATATTTTACTTTTATGTCTCACCCAGATTTAATTTCAAAATAAAACCAAACAAAATAAATTAAAACTGTGTATGTATAGCTAAGGTATACCCTTACTGACTACAAGGTGAACAGGAACATTTGGTGATAGTAAATGCTCCCATCAAGCAGGGCTCATAACCTACTCTCATATTTCATGTTCACCAGTGTTTATTTACTTAATAACTACTGGTATAATATCTTGCTATTATATAACTAATTCTACTATCATAAAAGACATATTTATTTCAAGTTTCAAGCAGAGAATGCAAATATAACTATCACGAAGGACTCCTCTTCACGAGATTCGCCAACAAATAATCTTTTGTTTATATTAAAATCGATCCCAGTGTTATGTAGTAGAGAAAAATTGAGTTATATCCAGTTTACGTAAAGCTACGAGTGGCCGACAGCACACTTAGATGACCAAACTTACGAAGGTTTTTCTTCTTAGTGTAACATTCGTAGTTAAGAAGAAAAACATTCGTAAGTACCTTCGTGAATCTGGCCCCAGGCTGTTGGAGAACACGGCTGCCTCTCTTCCCACTCCAGACGTTGATCACTCTGCTCCAGCCCACAGTTCAGGTAGTAAGTTGGCAAAACATGAATAATAATTATCAATTCTATTATACACAAGGAAGTATTAAAGTTGACTTGTTGTTATCCTGTGTTTTGGGTTTGTTGTGCAGTATAACCGCCATCATACTAACCTATACATTTACTGGCCTGAACTATAGGCAGGTACATAACAGTTTGTGAGACAGAGCACCACTAAAAGTCTCCAGAACAGGCTCAACAGGCATAAAGAACGTGTGCCGGAGAATTAATTTTTCGGCGTGTAACGCCGTGTGGCAATACTGAGAACGGACGCACTGCATAACACATACGCCAGCAGGGAGACCCGTGAGAGGCTTGTGTGGCTGACCATCCTCCCTCCTCTCCATCGTGTTGATCAGTGTCACATATATATTATAATCGAAGAGTCGTCATTAAATTTCAATTAGTTAAGAAATCGAATTGTTATCTTGAAGTATCTTCAAGTATCTGGAAAAGATTAGATTTAACCTCCACACGTCAATTTAACAACTAGACATAATAGAACAATTTCAGATTCTCATTTGAATTGTGGCGTAGTGTAAACAACTGACGAAATCTAGAGCAGGAATTACCTCTGCCCAGAAATAGTGTATAATTTTATGTTTTGTATTATAATAACAGGGGAAAGTCATCATTGAAATTTGAATATTCATTTATTTTTGTTGATTTAAATAGAGAACAAATCCATATAAGAATCCATATATTTTATTATTTAAGCTAAAAAATGTATTTAATATAATATGTGAGAAATTATTTCCAACAAAGAGAAAGGAAGGAGGTGACTGAGGTAGGACTGGGTAACCCTCCCCCATGTACTGGGGAAGTGAGGAGGGGACGGGGTGTTTGAGGCAACACTGAGTAACCTCCCCCATGTTCTGGCGGAGTGAGGAGGGGACGGGGTGTCTGAGGCTGGACTGGGTAACCTCCCCCATGTTCTGGGGGAGTCAGGTGGGGGTGACTGAGGCAGGACTGGGTAACCTCCCCCATGTTCTGGGGGAGTGAGGAGGGGACGGGATGATTGAGGCAGGTCTGGATGACCTCCTGCAATGTACTGGGGGAGTGAGAAGGGAAGGGAGGTGACTGAGGCAGGTCTGGTTGACCTCCCCCCATGAACTTGAAGCAGTGAAAAGGGGAGGGGGGTATTGAGGCAGATCTGGATGACCTCATCCATGTACTGGAGGGGTGATGGGAGGGGGGTGACTGAGGAAGGTCTTGGTGACCTTCCCTCCCCTCCATGTACTGGGGGCAGTGAGGACGTGAGGTGGTTACTAGGGGCAGGTCTGTGTAACCTCCCCCATGTACTAGAGGAGTGAGGAGGGAAGGGAGTGACTGAGGCTACTTGGCTACTTCATACCCCAGTACTGGGGGTGTGGAAGGGAAAGATATCATCGACCACTTTAGAAGAGGATATAAGCTTTCCCTCATCTTATGCTGAATTATTTGTGAACAAGATTTTGTTTGTAATTTTCTGCTGTATTAGTTCTGTTTGGTCTCTCTGGGAAGCTGTTGTCTTCATATAACTTTGAACAAATATACAGTAATTAATTCCGGCCAGCGGTGTTCTACATCCACAAATCCCGCGGGAATCCTCCTGACTTTCAGCCCTCAGCCTCCGCCTGCTCACCCATCTATACCTGCCATGTCCTATCTCCTTCCGCACCCCCAGATTCTCCATCGCATATTTTTCTTGCCACCAAATCCTTAACATCCTTTAACTTTTACACCCGCCCGTGCTTCATAATGCCTAATTTTTCCGCTGTGGATCCTGATACACCTTCCACTCACCAATTCTATATATTTCCTCGTGCTTTCCGATCCAGCGTCCACCTTCCTCTACACTCCGGACGCTCCATCGTTAAGGGTCACCAGCATGTGGCAATTGGCAGCTGCAGTCTCTAGCAACCTTTGGCATCCTGCTGGAGCTGGTGTGGTGGGGTCGATGGGGAGGGGGCATGTGTTTACACAGGGGGGGGGAAGAGAGCATTATAGGGGAGGTGGGGGAGTTGATCCTTCAGCAAACATATGTGAGAAGGAGTGGCTGGGGAGGTGCTGGGGACGTGCTAGGGAGGTGCTGGGGACGTGTGGGGGGAGGTGTATGGAAGGTGCGAGGGAGCAACTAGGGAGGTGTGATGAAGGTGCTGGGGAGGTGTTGGGAAGGTGCGAGGGAATAACTGGGGAGGCGTGGGGGAGGTGTGGGGAAGGGGCTGGGAAAGTGTGGGAAGGTGCAGGTGTTCACCTTCCTTACTGGTGCACCTTTCACTCGTCACCTTACAGACGAGTGCTGTAAGGAGACTGCAGTTCACCCTTGAGACAAGGCAACGAAAAAAGCGCCGGTAAAGGAAGCTGGTAAAAGATTTTTGGTTGTGGGGTGATTCCCAGGTGAGGTACTTAGATAGAGCTTTATGTGCGAGGGATAGGGAGAACAGGTTAATGGTTTGCTATCCAGGAGCAAGGAATTGAGGATATTGTAAACAACATGAATGATTTTATAGCTGGAAATGGGAGCAAACCCATTATTTGTATCAGTTTAGATGGAAATGATGTTGGACGAGTTATAAGTAAGGCACTGATACGGAGGTTCAAGACAGCCATAGTTAGCAGCAAGGGAGGAATCCTGATCATATGTGGTATTCTTCTAAGAAAGGGAGTTGGAAATGAATGGTTGTCGAGGGCACCTGGTGTCACTTGCCGACTGGACAAATATTGTAAATCAAATGAAATATAACTCATTGACAACTGGGACTAATTCTATGGAACGTATGAGATTTATGCTCATGATGAGGTTCATTTATCTAGGACTGGAGTTCTTGCTGTTCTCAACGCGTTGGAATCTGTGGCTGGAAGAATTTGTTTGGGTTTAAACTGTTAGCATAAGTGGTTAGTGGTATGGGAATGGCTATAGAGAAAGGAGGCATTAAAAGTTTGAGTTAGTGGGGGAAAAAAATTGGTAAAAGGAACAGGGAAGGAGAAGGACCTCAAAATAGAAATACACTTAAGGCATATTACACAAACAGTAGAAGTCTAAGAAACACAATAAACGATTTAATGCTTTTGTCTGCACAGAAACAATAGATATTATTACACTTACAGAAACAGGGATAAATATAGAAAACAGAACTATTAGCTGGAAATCAAATAAACTGATTTAAACTGTTCCATACAGATATATATATATATATATTAGACGAGGAGAGGGAGTAGCTATATATGTTAAGGAAAATTTGAAATGTTGTCTCAAAGAGGGAAACACAACTGAGCCACACACAGAAACTGTTTTGAACAGAACATGGAATAACGAAGCAGAAGATTTTTTAGAATTAATGGACGATTGCTTCCTTAAGCAAACTATTAAGGGGCGAACGCGAGAAAATAATAATTTAGACTCGGTGTTAACTACCAGGGAGACACAAATTAGGACATCGAAATAGAGAGGGAACAGTGATCACAATGAATCAGATTTAGCATAGAATGAAACAGATTTGTAGGAACAAAATTTGTTAAAGCGCCAGATTTCCGAAAGCTGATTTTAATGGCCTAAGATTTTTTTGGGTGAAATAGATTGGTAAGTCCTGGGCATGGGGGCTGTGCCGGTCTTTGAACGAGACGTGAACCTACCGATGGTTGATGTAAAAGGGATTTCGATGTAGATTAAAAATATAACATATTTAAAAATATTCTAAGCAAAGTACAGGAATGTAATATACCATACAAATTGAATAGATCGAATGATAATGACTCGAAATGGATAACAAAGGATCTGAAGAATTTTATAGGTAGAAAGAGAGCTTGCTACAAAATTATTAAGAATGGGGAAGTCAGTTTAGAACATGAATTCGTCAAACTGATTAGAAATGTTAAAAAGAGATAAGGAAGGAAACAAATACGAAATTCGCAAACCAGGGCGGGCATTGATAGAGCCTAAAGAATTTTTTTCAGTTATATCGAACAAAGATTAGGGAAAGGATAGGTCCATTAAAAACTGAGACAGGTCATAGAAATGATGATGACGAAGAGATGAGTAATATTTTAAATAAATATTTTATCTCTGTATTTATCAAAGAGGAACTCGACATTATGCCTTCAGCATAATGTGGGGTGGGGGAGAGGACAGGTTGACTAGTTTAGCAGTTACCAGGGAGGATGTTATTAAACAAGTAGTGAAACTCAAGCCAGACAAATCCCCAGGACTGAACGAAGTGTTTGCCAGGGTTATTAAAGAATGCAAAGAGAAGCTTAATGAGCCATGGTCTATCATATTTAATATATATAATATGACACGAATTTTCATGGAAGGAGATTGATCACTTGGGTAAAACTATCGGCCAATTAGTTCAACTTCTATTGTGAAAAAGTTGCTTGAATCGATAATTGCAAATACTATTCGTCTTCATCTTGAAAAACATAAATTAATAAGTGATTCACAACATGGTTTTACTACCAGCCGTTCATAAAGTGTTAAACAAATTTGCTATCATTTTATTCCAGCACTAGCTGTACCCGGCAACGCGTTGCTGAGCAACAGCAACCTTCCCCTGTCTCCCATTTCTCCCCCACCATTCCGCCTTCCCCCTGTACCCTCGTCCCCTCAACCATTCCTCACTCCCCTATCCCCTCGCCCTCCCAACCATTCCCCTCTTCCCTGTCCCCTCGTCTTCCCCACCATTCACCCCCTCCAATCAAATTCCCTGTCCACTGGTCCTCCCCACCATTCTCCATTCCCGTGACCTCCTCATCCCCATCTACAATGTCCCCACGTCTTCCCCCACCATTTCCCCTTACCCTCGTCCCTTACGCATCCCCATTATTCCCCACTCCACTGTCCCCTCGTCCTCCTAACCATTCCCCCACTCCATTATCCCCTAGTCCTCCCTATCATTCCCCCTTCCCTGTCCCCTCATCCCCACCATCCCCAACGCCCCCGTCCCCTCGTCCTCACCACCATTATCGCCTCTCCTGTCCCCTCGTCCTCCCCACCATCCCCCAGTCCCGTCCTCCTTGTCCCCCTCACCCCCACCACTCCCCACACCCTCGTCCGAAACATTCCCAAATGGTCTGATGCTCCCATCAGAAAATTGGGAACATCAAATGATCTGACGTTCCTATCACTAAAATATAAGTAAAACAGTTAAAAAGAAATGAAAAGAAATGAGAAAATAAAAAATAAACTATACTCACGAAATGAACGGTATGGTAAACAACACAGCTCAATTCCAACGCAATGTCACACAAAGTAGTTAAATCATAATGAGAATAAATTTAAAAAAATAAAAATTTAATTTATCAATGATATCGGAATCATTGAAATAGAATCGTAAAATATTTAATATAGGTTGTGTTGCTATTACGTGCAACAGATGGTGCTGCTTTTCAAAAAAGCATGTTTTTACCTGTCACAGGTGTGGCATCTATACTTATACTTACGAAATGAATGGTACAGTAAATAACAGCTCAATTCTAATGCAATGTCACACAAAATAATTAAATCAAAATGAAAATAAATCGAAATCTAGGAAAATTCTATTTGGCAATGCAGTCAGAAACATTGAAATGGAATTGTAACATATTTAGTATAGCATGTGTTGCTCTTACGTGCAACAAATGGTGCTGTTTCTTAAAAAAAAAGCATCTGTCATAGGTGTGGCATCTATCCTTATACTAATGAAATGAACGGTATAGTAAACAACACAGCTCAATTCCAAAACAATGTAACAAAAATTAATTAAATTAAAATGAGGATAAATCAAAATCTATGAAAATGAAAATTCAATTTTTCACTGCAATTGGAAACATTGAAATGAAATCATAACATATTTAGTATAGCATGTGTTGCTATTACATGCAACAGATGGCGCAGTTTTTCAAAAAACCATGTTTTTTACCTGTCACAGGTGTGGCATCTATATAGTAGGTATATAAAAACATGCACATATTCGAATTGAACATTGTGTCAGAATTTCAAAGCAATCCGTAAAGAACTTTTGGAGATTACAGCATGTGTTGCTCTTACGTCCAACAGATGGCGCTGTTTAAAAAAAAAAAAAATGTTTTTCCTGTCACAGGTGATGCATGTATAAAGTAGGTATATAAAAGCACACGCCAATTCGAATGCAACGTTGTGTGAAAATTTCAAAGCAATCGGTAAACAGGATTTGAAGATTTCCCACTCGTAAAAAACACATGAAACACCGTTTTTCAAAAAAAGCCTGTTTTCCCCGTCACAGACGTGACATCTATATATATAGTATGTATATAAAAACCCGCTTGGATGCGAATGGAACGTTGTGTGAAAATTTCAAACAATCGGTGAAGAACTTTCGGAGATTAGCGATTTTGAACAAACGAACATTTAAATTTTTATCTATTTAGATAGTTGATGCAGTTGATAGTGGTAAGGTTTGTGACGTTGTGTACCTTGACTTTAGCAAAGCTTTAGATACAGTGCAACATGAAAGACTGATTCGAAAGATAGAGGCTCACGGTATTGAGGGGTGTTATGTTAAGTTGGATTAGGGCATGGCTATACCAGAGGAAACAATGATTTTCTATAAATGGAGTTAAGTCAGAGAGGGAAAATGTTGTCAGAGGAGTGCCTCAAAGACACTGTCCTGGGATCTCTGTTATTCATAATATCTATTAATGATTTTGATTCAGGGTTGGGCAGCAATATTTGCAAATTTGCCGAATTTGTCGATGATACAAAAATCGGGAGGGAAATAAACACGGAAAAAGACTCACTATCACTTCAACACGATCTAAGTAGGTCAAAATAAAATTTTTTCTCTCTCTCTCTCTCTCTCTCTCTCTCTCTCTCTCTCTCTCTCTCTCTCTCTCTCTCTCTCTCTCTCTCTCTCTCTCTCTCTCTCTCCCTCTCTCTCTCTCTCTCTCTCTCTCTCTCTCTCTCTCTCTCTCTCTCTCTCTCTCTCTCTCTCTCTCTCTCTCTCTCTCTCTCTCTCTCTCTCTCTCTCTCTCTCTCTCTCTCTCTCTCTCTGTCTGTCTCTCTGCCTCTCTCTCTCTTTCTCTTTCTCTTTCTCTCTCTCTCTCTCTCTCTCTCTCTCTCTCTCTCTCTCTCTCTCTCTCTCTCTCTCTCTCTCTCTCTCTCTCTCTCTCTCTCTCTCTCTCTCTCTCTCTCTGCCTCTCTGTCTCTCTGTCTCTCTGCCTCTCTGTCTCTCTGTCTCTCTGTCTCTGCCTCTCTGTCTCTCTCTCTCTCTCTCTCTGTCTCTGCCTCTATCTCTGCCTCTGTCTCTGCCTCTGTCTCTGTCTCTGTCTCTGTCTCTGCCTCTGTCTCTGTCTCTGTCTCTCTCTCTCTCTCTCTCTCTCTCTCTCTCTCTCTCTCTCTCTCTCTCTCTCTCTCTCTCTCTCTCTCTCTCTCTCTCTCTCTCTCTCTCTCTCTCTCTCTCTCTCTCTCTCTCTCTCTCTCTCTCTCTCTCTCTCTCTCTCTCTCTCTCTCTCTGCCTCTGTCTCTGTCTCTGTCTCTGTCTCTGCCTCTGTCTCTGTCTCTGTCTCTGTCTCTCTCTCTCTCTCTCTCTCTCTCTCTCTCTCTCTCTCTCTCTCTCTCTCTCTCTCTCTCTCTCTCTCTGCCTCTCTCTCTCTCTCTCTCTCTCTCTCTCTCTCTCTCTCTGCCTCTGTCTCTCTGTCTGTCTCTCTCTCTCTCTCTCTCTCTCTCTCTCTCTCTCTCTCTCTCTCTCTCTCTCTCTCTGCCTCTCTCTCTCTCTCTCTCTCTCTCTCTCTCTCTCTCTCTCTGCCTCTGTCTCTCTGTCTGTCTCTCTCTCTCTCTCTCTCAGTTTTACGCAAAACTATCTAGAGAGCCAGAGGACTTTGCTCAATATAAGTTCGTTTGCAACAATTTCACTCGGGATGGATCTCTTTCAAAGACAATTTCTCTATCATCTATCATTCATTCGTCGCCTGACATGAATCTGGAAAAATGTTTGATCAACAAATATGAAAACTGGGGTCCACTTACAATATCATAATTCTTTGACTAAATTTAATGTTTCTTATTGCTAAACAATGATCTTAACTGCTTCATTGCTCTGTGTCGCAGTTGTCAACTTGTTGCTCTTCACGAAATTGGGCCATGTTGTAAACATTGAAAACATTGGCCTTATGCAAGACAGCATGTCCAATGGCATCTGTCCGGACGTTAAAGGCTGTGATGTATTGAAAAGTCAAAACAGAACTGGCAACGACAAGAGATGATACTTCATGCATGGTTGTCTACTGTCTAGTGTTGGGACCCTCTGGTCAGAGTTGGGACCCTCTGGTCAGAGTTGGGACCCTCTGGTCATTGTTTGGAGCCTATACCAGTGTTGGTACTATGTGGGCAATGTTAGTGCCTTCTGGTCACTGTTCGGGCCCTATTGACAGTCTTGGGGCCTTCTGGTCAGTGTTGGTACCCTCTGGTCAGTTTGGGAAACTCAGGCCAATGTTGGCACCCTCTGATCAGTGTTGTGACCCTCTGGTAAGTGTTGGTACCCTCTGGTCAGTGTTGACGCCATATGGTCAATGCTGGGATCCTCTGGTAAGTCTTGGGACCCTCAGGTTAGTGTTGGCCCAATCTGGTCAATGCTAGGACCCTCTGGTATGTGTTGGGACCCTCTGGTCAGTGTTCGGAGCCTCTTGAAAGGGTAGGGACTCTCAAGTCAGTATTGGGACACTCTAAGCAGTGTCCCAATACTGGTAAGTGTTGGGTCGTTCTGGTTAGTGTTGGGACATTTTGGTCAGTGTATGGGTCCTCTGGTTAGTGTTGGGACCCTCTGGTCAGTGTTGGGACCCTCTGGTCAGTGTTGGGACCCTCTGATTAGTGTTGGGACCTTCTGGTCAGTGTTGGGAACCTCTGGTCTGCGTTGGAACGCTCTGGTCAGTGTTGGAACCCTCTGCTTACTCTTGCGACCCCTCTTCTCAGTGTTGGGACCCTCTTGTTAGTGTTGGGAATCTTCTGCATGGTCAGTGTTGTTTCCCTTTGGTCAGTATTGGGGCGCTCTGGTCAGTGTTAGGATTATCTGGAGAGTACTAGGACCCTCTGGTCAGTGTTGAGGCCCTCTGATCAGTATTGGAGGGACCTTCTGATCAGTGTTCAGATTTTAAAAACAGAGATGCTAGCCATTCAAAAGACTTTGGAACATGCTCTTGCCGAACACCGACAACATGTTATCATACATACAGATTCGAGAACCGCCATTGAAACATTGTAACAAGAACACATATGTGATAACATACATCTGATCACAAATGTCATATCATTAATGCAAACACTCAAACGACAAGGCCGACGGGTACTTATCAACTGGGTGCCAAGTCATGTGGGAATTATAGGAAATGACATTGCAGACGAAGCTGCAAAACTTGCAACTTAGAAAAGAAATGTAGACATTTACATACCCCAGAGTCTATCACAGATTAAGAAAGTAATTAGAAACAGAGCAATGCAAAAGATGTACAGTGACCACAACACAGCAGTTGCAACATCAGGATCTGCGGGTTGGTAAAAGAATTCAACCAACTACGAACCACTTAGTTTGATGAAAGGGAACAGTAGAGCAACAGAAGTACACTTACATCGCATCAGGCTTGGATACCCATGTGCATGGGAAATAGGCTTACAGGTTCCGGAAGATGAGAGGAAATGTCAGCACTGTGGAGAAATGCCCGACAGACCACTGGAACATTATCTAACACAGTGCACAGTTACCCAAACCCATTAATATTTCAACTTAGATTCAACAGAGCAGAAGAAGTTGTTACACCCATATGGCAAAATCTTACTGAAGCGACCATACGAGTCATAAATACTCATACTCCGTCCAAGTAAAACAGAAACAAGCAACACTTAGTGGGCCAGCCAGAGGCTTAGAGCCCGCGCAGAAATATCCCTGAAAAAAAAGTGTTTAGATCCTCTGGATATTGTTGGGACCCTTTGGTCAGAGTAGGGATCAGTGTTATAACCCTCTGGTCAGCGTTGGGACCGTATGGTCAGTGTTGGGACCCTCTGGTCAGCGTTGGGACCGTATGGTCAGTGTTAGGACCCTCTGGTCATCATTGTAAGTGTTGCGGCTCTTGTCAGTTTGGGACCCTCTGGTTAGTGTTTGGACCCTCTGGTTAGTGTTGGGACTCTCTAGTTAGTGTTGGGACCCTTTATTAAGAGGTGAGACCCTCTGGTAAGTGTTGCGATCCCTCTGGACAATGTTGGGACCATCTGGTCAGTGTTGGGAACACTCTGATTACGGTTGGGACCCTCTAGTCAATGTTAGTACTTTCTGGTCTGTGTTGTAACCTTCTGGTCGGTGTTGGGACCCTCTGACCAATGTTGAGAGCCTCTGGGCAGTGTTGGGTCCTTTTGGGCAGTGTTGGGACCATCTGTTCAGTGTTGGGAGTCAATGATCAGTATTAGGACTCTTTGCGGTCCGTGTTGGTACCCAGTGGTCAGTGTTGGGACCCCTGGTCAGTTCTGGGACCCTGTGGACAGGGATGGGACCTTCTGGTCAGTGATTGGACCCTTTGGTCAGTGTAGGGTCCCTTTGGTCAGTGTTGTAACCCTCAGGTCAGTGTTGGGACCATATGGTCAGTGTTGGGATCTATGGTTAATGCTGGGACGACTGCCTGGTCAGTGTTGGAACCCTCTGGTCATTATTGTAAGTGTTGGGGCTCTTGTCAGTTTTGGGACCTTCTGAATAGTGAGTGTTGGGACCCTCTGCATGCACAGTATTGGGACTCTCAGTTCTATGTTGGGACCCTTTTGCCATTGTTGGGACTTTCTTGGCAGTGTTGGGACTCTCTGGATTGTGTTGGGAATTTCTGGTAAGTGTTGGGGGTCTTCTGGTCAGTATTGGGATCCTCTTGTTTGTGTTGTGACCTTCTAGTAAGTGTTGAGATCCTCTGGTCAGTATTAAGACCCTCTGGTCAGTTTTGGGACACACTGATTAGTGATGGGACCCTCTGTTCAGTAGTGGGACTCTCTGGTCAGTGTTGGGGCTATCTGGTCATTATTGGAACCCTCTGGTCTATGTTAAGACCCTCTTGTCAGTATTCGATCACTCTAGTCTATGTTGGGACCCTCTGGTCATTATTAGAGCTCTCTTGTCAGTGGTGCGACCATTTGATCAGTGGTGCGACCATTTGATCAGTGTTGGGACCCTGTGGTTAGTGTTGGGACTCTCTTGTCAGTGTTGGGACCCTCTGCATGGTCAGTGTTGGGACCACTCTGCATGAACAGTCTTGAGGACCCTTTGGTTTGTGATGGGACCCTCTAGACATTGTTGTGGCTCTCTGGTCAGTAATGGGGTCCTCTGGTCAGTGTTGAGATAAGCCGGTTTGTTTTGGGACCATCAGGTCAGTGTTGGGACCATCTGGTCAGTGGGAGGACCCTCTTGTCAGTGTTGGGATCCACTTATCGGAAATTTCCGACACCCCAGATACTAATCCTTGACACAATAAGATAAGATAGGTTGGGTCACGATATTACTCTAACCCTAATAACAGAAGTTCTAGAACATTCTAGGATGATTGCATCAGCTGCCATATGAACGCGGTGACTATTCCTTTGCCTAGCACTAGATAGACACTCCATTTTCAATCTGCTTTCATTTGCAATTTTTATCTAAGAGTTTAAACAATATTCATAGTAATCGAGAAGAATAAATTCATACATAAATTAGTCTTTACCTTCTTTCATTCGTAAATTTGCACCGAAAAATAGTGCAGTAACTATCAGCTGATGAGAGGGAGGCGCTGCGCCACACGCAACAGTTGCTGAGCACCTGGCAAGAGAGGCGGACGCATCACCGCGCTCTCCATATAGACGCCATATTTGTGTTTACAATCGCAGGATTGTCTAATTCGGAGGTGCAAATTGTGCAGCAGAATCATGCCTTTGAACAGTATACCACATATCAAGCTGTCGCATTCTCCAAGGAGGTGTCCCGGTAGTATTATATTTTATTCCCTTGCTGTGAGCTCTTAACATTGAAATTTTAACCAGGTTATGAGGGATAATTAACAACAAATCCCAGTAAGCCTCTCTCATTTTCATTAGGTATCATTTCCTGTGTTATAATACTAATATAGTAGGCTGTTGCAGTTGGTACATTGTATTACCCTGGCAGATCTACGTTGGCGATGTTAGACAGGGTTCTACTGGTTCCATCTCGTTGGAGTTCAGGACTTTAGTACAGGACGCAGTGACCACAGAGTCAGCATTTACAGCATAACTCACCTGATGTCTGCTCTCGTGTTATTGCTAGGAGGAAATTTTCAGTCTAGCTAAGCTGAGGTTTATAATTAATCAGTTGTAGTGTAGTCTACTAACTCTTTAACCCTCGGTTATCTATGAATATCATTATCATAATTTAACATTTATATATAATAGATAGTCCCAACATTGTCTATCCCCCAAAGGATGTGTAAGGAAAATAATCCAATTTATCTTTGAAGTTTTTAGAGTGCACATCTCTACTATTTATTTAAATCAATTATTTAATTCATGATCATATCAGATTATATATTGGACAGTTTTCCCCCACACAACTTTTCAAAGTTGCCATCCTCTGGTCGTTGTTGCGGCCCTCTGGTGAATATTGGGACCATCTGGCCGGTGTTTGGACCATCGGGGCAGTGTTGGGACCCCTCTAGTTAGGGCTGGGACCCTATTGGCTAGATTTGGAACCCACTGGTCAAGCTTGGGACCCTATGAGCAGTGTTGGGAGCCTCTTATTAGTGATGCGATCCTCTGGTCTATGTTGGGACCCTCTGGTCGGTGTTGGGATCTGTTGTTGGTATTGGGACTCTCTTGTTTGTGTTGGCACCTTCTGGTAAGTGTTGGGATTATTTGGTCAGTATTGGGACCCCTCTGGTCAGGGTTGGGACTCTCTGGTGAAAGTTGGGACCCCTCTTGTCTCTGTTGAGACCTTCTGGTGTGTTTTGGGCCGCTCTGGCGAATGTTGGGACCCTCTGGTAAGCGTTGATACATTTTGAATAGTGATGGGACCCCTCTGATCAGTAGTGGGACTCTCTGGACAGTGCTGGTGCTATCTGGTCAGTACTGGGACGCTCTGGTCTGTTGAGACCCTGTGGTCATTATTGGGGAACTCTGGTCCAGGTTGGGACCCTTGAGTCAGTATTGGTACCCTCTGGTCTGTGTTGGGACCGTCTGGTAAATATTGGAACCCTCTAGCCAGTGTTGGGACCCTCTGATAAGTGTTGCGACCATCTGGTCCAAGTTGGGACCATCTGGTCAGTATTATGAATATATGGCCTGTGGTGGGACCTTCTGGTTAATCTCCGATCTTATTAAGCCTTGAGGCGTTTCCTTCCATAAAATGTCACACTAACACCGGTCGATCTGCCATAAAAATAATCTTTGGTTAAATTTAACTTCCTCTTGGTAAAAGAAGACCAATGGACAATAGCAGACGAGGGAAGAAAGCGACTGAACACTTGCATAATAAATGCATGCATGTATTAAAAATAAAAAAGTCGGAGAGTGAATTGGTTTTCGAAAGCGATTGTGCAGTGTCGCCTTACTAGACCCCTTGAGACGGAGAATTAAAAAAAAAACTTGGGTCTACATGTACTCACCTAGCTGTGCCTTTTGGGTTGCTTGTGTTTTGTGCAACATGTTTGGCATGGTAAAATGTGTATTTTAATAGGTAGGAATATTGGACATGTGTTTACGTGGATAATACAAGCGTATTTGAAGTAAAAATGGGAATGAAGTGTATGGGGGGGGGGGGTGGATGAAACATAACTGAATAGTGTAGTGAGTCCTTACACTGAGGTAAATTTTCTGTAATGGTCTGCAATAGCCCCAGGGCAGAACATTGACATTGACCAATTTGGTGGCTAGGTATGGAGTTCCCAAAGGGTTCATTGTGAGTCGCGTGGTATGATACGCCTAGTACATCATAGAAGGGAGGCCCCTACCCATGTAAGACCCAGAGGGCTTCAAGTATACAGTGGGGGTCAAGCCTATCACTGAGAACAAAGTGGAATATTTAGGTAAACACAATAGTCGTGATTGTTTTTAAATGAACAACTCAATTCAAAACATATCTCTCTATAAAGAATGTATTAGTTTTTAATCTTCTCTGGCTATGTGGGGTGATTGGTGCTACATGCAGTGATAGGTAGACGCAGTTGACTCTGGCTCTTTGGTGTGAGTGGTGCAACAGGGATGGGTAAATGCATGTGTGTCTGGCTCTGGGGTAGTTGGAACACAGAGATGTGTAGACGCAATTGTCAGTGGCTCTGTGAGATGATTGGTGCCACAGTAATGGGTTGGCACAATTGACTCTGGCTCTGTGGGGTTGGTTGTTGTCACAGTGATGGGAAGACGCGAGTGTCTCTGGGTCTATAGGGTGATTGGTGCTACTGTGAATTGTAGATGCACTTGACTCTGGTTTTGTGGGGTGGCTGGTGCCACAGATATGGGTAGACTCAAGTGACTCTGGCTCTGTGGGGTGTTCGGTGCCACAGTGGTACTCACCTAATTGTACTCACCTAGTTGTACTCACCTAGTTATGCTTGCGGGGGTTCACCTCTCGCTCTTTGGTCCCGCCGCTCAACATATATTAACTGGTGTACAGTTTCCTGAGCCTACTGGACTCTATCTATCATATCTACATTTGAAATTGTGTATGTAGTGAGCCTCCACCACATCACTGCCTAATGCATTCCACTTGTTAACTACTCTGACACTGAAAAAGTTCTTTCTAACGTCCCTGTGGCAGATATACCAGTGGGTATATTCCATACTGTCTGGCTCTTTGGGTTGCTCGGTACCACAGCGATGGTGCCACAGTTAATAGTAGACGCAAGTGTTTCTGGCTCTGTGGAGCGGTTGGTGCCATATGCAGTGATAAGTAAACCCAGTAAATATTCTCTCATTTTCAAACTTTTTAAAACTACTTTTTCGAGTTTTCATCACGTTTTCTATTATTCTTTGAAGTCGTTTTTTGAAAATTTGTGAAAACGAATATAAACGTGAAGCGAAAACTTTTTTGAAAATGTTTATTATTATGATATAATGTTTTGGAGGAAAAGTTTTAAAAATATTAATGATAATTATTTAATAATTGAAATTATTAGGTATAATAATCTTTATTGAGATGAAAGAGAGGGAGAGAAAGAGTGAGACAGAAAGGGAGAAAGATAGAGAGATGAGAAACAGACAGACAGGTAAAGATAAACAGACAGACAGGTAAAGATAAATAGACCGTAAAGTCAGAGAGAAAGAGGGAGAGGAGGTTGACAGAAAGATACAAAGAGGGGTAGGAGAGACAGAGAATGAGAAAAAAGAGAGAAAAAATGTGAGAGAAAGAGAGTGAGCTGGAGAGAACCAGAGAGAGAATAAGAGAGAGACGGTGGGGAGGGAGGTTGTGTGGCTCTTTGGTGTTGTCCCTTTTTTAAATTTGCTGTGTTTAGCAGCTCGCTGGAGTCTTCTGTGCGTGTGACGTGTGTGAATACTCACTGATCATTGTAGATAGTCTGCCGGCAGCGTGGGCCGTGTTACCTTGTGATTTTAATGATTTTGTATTTGTGTGTGTACTGTGAGCAGGGAAGTGTGCGGCGTGGGCAGGCCTCTTGGGTGTACACACAGGCCTTCACCTCCCTCCCTTCCCCCCCCCCCTCCGCGGCCCATAGGTCAGGTCAGCTGACTGGCCTCTCTGTCGGGTGTAGAACTTGAGTAGGAGTAGCTTTGTCTCACCATATTAAGATCTTCAAAGCTAGATCTTTCTCGGGATGTCCTATACAATTTTTCTGTTGTGTTTGTGATTATACCACAAGAAATGAAGAGTTTTTCAATGCTAGCAGGATACTTGTCTTAACATTTGTCACACACAATGCAAGACAGACACTGACCTATGCTGTACTCAAGTGAAAGATCTCAGGACTCGGCTGATGATTGCTGATTGTGAGATTTTTCCTATGCTTACCTCCCGTCGGAGGTGGACCGCAAACAGAAAGGACTGCGCAAGCAACTTATACTTTAGGCTAGAGACCATAGGAAGGCGGCAGCAACCGCCGGGATTCACTGAGGGTGAATTCCCTATCCACTAGGTCGTCGACCTCCGCTTAGGGTAGTTGCAACTAAGTACGGGGTAGGTTCTAGGTTCTCACATCAAAATTTAATTTGATGGGTGGCGCTATGAATTAGGTTTCGAGTTCCCAGGAGCAGGCCGTCATTAAAAAGACCACATTACTAGACAATCGTACAAAGCAGAACATGGGTGGAACAAGAATGGTTGTAGGGTTGACATTAAAGACCGTTTTCTATAACAATATAAAGTTTATTAACGAAGATACTAAACTACTACAACATCGAGTTTACGTTACGTTAATGTGCATCCAATGGCACTTTAACAAAAGCTACTTAACAACCTTGTAGCAACGAATCCTGTCAATTGCCGCGAGGCTCAATACTGAAGTAACCTGAACACAAGTGTGCCCATTGACGACGCAGTATTATAACAAATAAGTCACAAGACTAAGTTTACACAACAGCGAGCGTTACGTTACGTTAATGTCCATCCAGTGGCACATTGTAAGACAGCTATTCAATAGCTCATCGTGAAATAACAACAATCTCCATCTTGTTATCACTTCGGTCTGACTAAATGAACTAATTGAACAATGGTGTGCCCATTGACGACAACAGATTGCAATAAAGAATCCCCTGCAGTATCCTTCAATACAGTAACTGTTCAATCAACATAAAGGCAGGTTATAAGACAAGTCTCCTTTCCTCCTTTTCAGTCACGTTATCACACTTTTGCAACTCCCTGTAATTTAGTGGCAAATGTAAACAAAGCTCGGCAAGATGGGGTCCTGAGACACTTCTCCAGTAACCCCCAAGTTACTTTTCTCTCGTCTTCAGATAGGATAATCAAGCAAATTGCCCTAATGAATTTCTAAATTGATTCTGTAATTAATTACGTTAGTTGACTCTCAAATGCAGTCAGCAACAAAGTACTTTAAAGTTAATCCCAAACACTTGTCTCCCTCAGACAACAAAACAATAGTACCCTAGGGTTAATCATAAACACTTGTCTCCTACAAGCAAGTCAAACTGTTCAACAATAACTCGTTATCTCTTAATTGCATCACACTTGATCCCTCAAGCATTCAGTGAGTAATTCCTAATTACTGTCAAACGGACAACTAATTAAATCCCAATCGAGTTACATTAACTACGTTTACCACTCTCTTGTTAGCTTCTCCACAGCCTATGTCAAATTTACTTAATGAACATTTATTCCCCCTAATTAACCCAGAGCAATTAATTATCTGTCACCTGGACCGATAATTAATTATACACAAATACGTCTCACTCCACACTGCCTAAGCAGGTCACATCAAACACTGTGAATTCACGGCGAGGTATTAATTACCCTAATTAAAATGAGTGCTTCTTAATCAACTGTCCCCCAGACAGGTACAGTTAATCCAACAATTTATGCTAGTCCAATGACTTCGCCCTATGACAGTCAAACTCTGATAATATTTACTACACTAATTAACATGAGCCACTAATTATCCATCCCACAGACAGGTAATTAGTCATGAGCAAATTACGTTAACACAAATACTGTCAACCCTTGACAGTTCCTTACCACTATGTGAATTCATGATGAAATGCTAATTACACAATTAGTTAGAGTGGGCACACAGTTGTCACACAGACAATCAGTTGCACCTGAAACATAGCTCGATAAGCTCAACACTGTCTACCTTAACTGCTCCCTCATCAAGTAATGTGCAACACTTTATGAATTAATTAACCCCGAAATTAACTCCTTGGGGACCTAAGGGAGCCTCTCAGGGCCTGATAAATCCCAGGGAGTTGTCAGGCCCTGGGAGCCGGACAAATGAGTGGACAGCGCTTCGGATTAGTAGTCCCGAGGTTCCGGGTTCGATCCCCGGTGAAGATGTCGACATATGGTTAAAATGTTTCTTTAACCCTGATGACCCTGTTACCTAGCAGTAAAAAGGTACCTGGGAGTTAGACAACTGCTACTGGCTGTTTCCTTGGGGGGGGGGGGGTTGTAACAAAAAAGGAAGCCTAGTCAAGGAACGGACAGCGGGGACGCTAAGCCCCGAAATCATCTCAAGATAACCTCAAGAATAATTCTCACTGAATCCTTAAACCGTCAACATTAAAGAAACACAAAGTAATATCAGGTTACATTTAGGTCACACTCTCAGTGACATAACAAATGTCACGGCTCCATACGCTTGCAACCCACTGCATCACGGTAATTACCATGAACACCCACAGTAATGACACACACGGTTTGGCAACAATACAAATGTATACACCTACATCACTGCCCCATACTTCTGCAACACCCTGCAAAGAATTACTGTGTGGAATCACTTTGAATGCTAATTACCCTAATTAGCCTGAGTAAGTAATTAACTGTCCAGGGACAGATAATTACTACAGCACTGAAAATACCTTAACTTAATACACCGTTGCTTCACCGACAGCTGTCACTAATTATCCTAATTAGCCAGATTACCAAATAGTGTCTTATTGAATGAATGCCTTCAGACAGGCCCTTGCCTAACACGGAGGTTATATGATATGCTGTTAAGATTTTGTATAGGGACTTATACATACGCGGCCGATATTAGCAAGGCATTCCTTAGGGTAAGTCTATGTTACGGCCCTACTGGGGCGTAACCGGGTTCTTTTCTGGTCTTAATAGAATTTGGGAATCCGGCCCAAAGTTAGTAGTGGCTTTCAAGGGGTGTCCCCCTCCCCGCTCAGCTCATTGTCGCCGTGTGGGGGCTTAGTGGGCGGCTGCCGGAGTGTGATGCTCCTTGGGACAGTCCTCTGTCCTTTTCTAGCCTTGTGCTCCTGCTGCCGTCCTCTCCGATTTTGCTGGGCATCTTTTCCTTTTCCTTCTGTTTCGTTTTTCTCCCCCCTCTTCTCCTATCTGCTTGCCGTTTCCTGCCGACCTTTTGCTCGTTCTGGTTCTTCCATGGACTTCTTCTATTTTGACGCCCGGGTGCTTGAGGAGGCATACTCATGCACCCGTAGAACTGCAGTACCCGACGTCGAGAGCGAGGGGAACCTTTTATTGTCAATCCCCACTTCGTCACTGAACCCGATCTCGACGGACTGTCGGTTTCTTAAGGTGGCGTTTGTGGGGCGTATACTCACGACGCACCCCTAGGAGGCCCCGACAAGATCGGCGATAGCTTCTTGTTGGGTGTCCTGCCTCTAATTGTGGCTCCATGGTGGGTGTGGGGGCACATTCGTGAGTGAATTCTTCATTTCGTCAAGATGATAACCCCTGCTTCGGCTACTTCTGGCTTACCTTCTCAGGCTCGTGGGGTGGGCGACCAAGCCCCCGAGTCGGTCCGTATTGGAAGACCGGGCTCTGTAGCCTCCGCTGCATTGGGCCCCGACCTTGCTCCTCCTTTGGCCTCTCTGACTCCTTCCCCTGGCTCCCCTCCCTCCTCTGTGGTTGGGTCGAGCCCCAAGCCCCCAGTGGTGACTACCTCGTCCCCTGGCGCGGCTCCTTCTCTAGTTGTAACTACTGCGCCTTTTAACCCCTCTCTCTCTGGGGGTTCTCACCGCCGTCCTCGTCACGGCCGCCCTCGCTCGATTCCTTCCAGTTCTGCTACCTATCAAGCCTTGTTTGGTCCCGCTTCGTGGGCCAAATATTTTGATCTCCTCCCTCTTGATTCTGCGCCTCCTGACGATTTCTCCCTTCATCGACATCTCATTGATTCCGTGGATGCCTCCATTACTTTCAACCCCACTCGTCTCGGTACACGTGTCGTTGCTGCTCCTTCTCAGGATGCTGCTTCCCGCTTGGCTGCCTTATCCTGCCTTGGCGAGACCCCCGTTCAGGTCTCGAAGAACGCTCAGTTGAATGCCAGTGTTGGCACTATTTTGCTCCCGCCCCATGTTGCAACCGGTGTTCGGGACCTGCGCGACTGCCACGACGATATTCGCCATATCCTCGCTGCCCAGGGCCATTCTATTCTCCAGGTGGACACGTTTACTCGTCCCCCTCGTGGTAGTCGCCGTCAACCCCTCCGGGTTGTGAAGATTACCTTTGATGGTAGGACCCTTCCACCCTCTGTCATTCTTGCTGGTGCCAGGTGCTCTGTCCAGGAGTACATTCCTTCTCCTCGGCTCTGCAACAAGTGCTGGAGGTTTGGGCATGGTGCCCTCCGCTGCTCCGGGACTGTCTCTCTCTGTCCTTTGTGTGGTGGCGAAGGTCACTCTAGGTCGGAGTGCACTTCTCCCCAGGCTCGTTGCCTCAACTGCGGTGAGGCCCATCCTACCTTCTCCCGTGCGTGTGTCCATTACAAGCTTGAGGCAGCCGTCCTCAACCTGAAGCACCGGGAGCGTTTATCTTTTCCTGAGGCGAGGCGCCAGGTTCGCCGGCTCCCGCCTTATGCTAATATCTCTTATGCTCGCGTGTTGCGCTCTTCCTCTCCTCGTCCTTCCCGCCTTCCTCAGACTCACAACCGTTTCCGGGCCTTGGACCCTGATGTGCCCACTGCCCCCTCCTCTGTTCCTTTGGGTTCTCTCCCGAAGGATCCTCCTCCTGGTCCTCTGTCTGGGGTTCCCCTTCCTTCTCCCCGGTCTGTCGTGTCTTCTGTGTCTTCTTCCTCGTCCCCCTCCGATCCTCCTTCCCATCCTCTTCCTCCATCTATTGGCTCTCCCCACCGCCTGTCGGTGCGGGCGGATGTCCATCGCTCTCCTAACGGCCGTCGTGTGTGCTCTCGTTCGGCTTCTCCTGTTGAGACACTGGAATCCGTTGCCCGGTACGTAGTTGCTGGGACACCGGTCTCTTTAAGTCAGAAGCGTAAGCCTGGCTCCTCTCCTTCCTCTTCCCCGGCGGGTAAGAAGGCTTCGCTTTCTTCCTCAGCTCCTCCTTCTGGCTCTGTTGCTCCTTCCCCTCCCGTTTCAGTGCTTGCGCCCCCTGTTCCTGCTATGGGGGTTTCTTTGGCCCCTGCTTCCCTTTCGGTTGCTGCTCTTGCTGGGGTGCGCTCCCCTCTTTCTACTCCCCCTCCTCCTGCTGCTGTCCTTGACGGCTCCTCTCCGTTGTCTCCTCCTCTTCCTCCTCCTCCTCCTCCAGACCCTGCCCGCCCACCTCTGCTCTGTTCTCCCGTTTCCTTCCCTCCGTCTTTGCTCAGTTTACCCATGCCCCCTAACCCTGACTTTGCTGACCCTGATCCCGACCCTGATATTCTTTAACGTGCTCTGTTGCTCTTTCGCCTTTGTTTCTTCCTTGTTCTCTGTTTTTGTCCTTTCTCTTCTCGTCGTTGTCCATTCTTCAATGGAACGTTCGAGGTTATTACGCCAATTTCCTCGACCTCCAACTTCTGATTTCGCGGTTTTCGCCCCTTTGTGTCTGTCTCCAGGAGCCAATGCTTGGTGCTCGTCCTGGTCGTTTTCGTGGCTATTCCTTTCTCTCCCCCCCCCCAGCCATTGCTGGGGCTTCTAATTCTTCTGCTCTTTTGATTCGGGCTGATGTTCCCTTTGTTCCTTTACTTTTTCCTTCGCCTCTCCATTGTTCTGCTGCTCGTATCTTTGTGGGGAAATGGTACACAGTTTGTTCCATTTATCTCCCCCCGAGTGTCCCGCTCTCTCTTCCTGATTTGAAACACCTCCAGGACTCCTTGCCGGAGCCTGTGCTCCTGCTGGGTGACTTCAATTGTCGTCATTCTCTTTGGGGTGACGTTCTGACGAATACCCGGGGTCGCCTCCTTGAGCCGTTTCTCCTCTCTTCTTCCCTGTCTCTTCTGAATTCTGGTGAGCCCACTCATTTGGACTCTCGGACTCGCACCCTTTCTTGTCTTGATCTTTCTCTCTGCTCTTCTTCTCTTTACTTAGATTTCACGTGGCAGGTTCTTGATGACCTCCATGAAAGTGATCATTTCCCCATCCTTGTTTCCTTTTTCTCTTTTCGCCCTTCCCTCTCTTTCCCTAGGTGGCAGTTTGCTAAGGCAGACTGGACCCTATTTACCCTCAGTGCTGCTCTCCCTGACCACTCCCTTCTGCCTCTCTCTCGCGCTCTCCTCCTTTTTCATGACACTGTCTTCAACGCTGCCCTCCGCTCTATTCCTCGCTCTTCCTCTCGGGGTCCACGGAAGTGCGTTCCCTGGTGGAATGCGGACTGTGCTCGGGCTGTCCGCTGTAAGCGTGCAGCCTGGAAGAGACACCGCCGTAGGCAGACGACCGATTCTTTTCTTTTCTTTCGGAAAGCGAGTGCGGTGGCCCGTAGGGCCATCCGTACGGCTAAACGTGAATGTTGGGCATCTTATGTCTCAACAATTACGTCCGAGACCCCTCTGGCCCAGATCTGGAAGCGTATCCGCAAGATAGCGGGTAAGTTCGTTCCCGATGTTTCACCGGTCCTTCACCTCCATGATACTCTTGTGGCGGACCCGTTGCAGGTCGCTTCCGAACTGGGTTCCCACTTTTCTTCTGTTAGCTCTGGTCTTCATCTTCCCCAATCTTTCCTTCTTCGTAAACCTGTCCTTGAGTCTCGTCCTTTAGATTTCTGCACTCATCTTCAGCTTCCCTATAATGATCCCTTCTCTCTCTCTGAACTTCGTTCTGCCCTGGCCCTCTGCGGTTCTACGGCGGCGGGCTCCGATGGTATTCATTATGAGATGCTTCGCCATCTCCCTCCGAGCACGTCTCAGTATTTACTGAGTCTGTATAATCGGATCTGGGAGTCGTCGTCAGTCCCTGAGGACTGGCTCGATGCCGTTGTCCTCCCTGTTCGCAAACCAGGGTCTCTGGGTACTTCCCCTAAGGACTTTCGCCCTATTGCTTTCACAAGTTGTGTCTGCAAACTCTTTGAACGTATGGTTAACGTTCGTCTGATGTGGTTCCTGGAACACCATCACCTCCTCTCCCCTTCTCAATTTGGTTTCCGCAAGTGCCGCAGCACGACAGATGTCCTGGTGAACTTGGAGGTCTATATTCGTACTGCTTTTGCTGCGAAGACCTCCGTTGTTGGCGTCCTTTTTGACCTAGAAAAGGCTTACGACACCACTTGGCGTTATCATATCCTATCTCAACTTCATTCTTTTGGCCTTCGTGGTCATCTCCCTCTCTTTCTCCACAGCTTCCTCTCTCGTCGTTCCTTTCGGGTTCGCCTTGGTACCGCTCTCTCTCCCTCTTTTCAGCAATACGAAGGTGTGCCCCAGGGTAGTGTTCTGAGCACTACTCTTTTTCTTGTTGCCCTCAATGGTCTTCTTTCCTCTCTTCCTTCTGGTGTCTTCTCCGCTCTCTATGTCGATGATCTTACCCTTTGTTGTCAGGGTGATGATTCGCCTCTCCTTCAACGCCGGCTTCAACTTGCAATTGATGCCGTGTCGTCTTGGGCCACAGGTCATGGCTTCAAGTTCTCTACTTCTAAGACTTGTGCCGTGACTTTTACGCGGAAACGGGTTGTTCTTCGTCCCTCTTTGTCACTTTATGGTCATCCCCTTGAATACAAAGATTCCGCGAAGCTTTTGGGGTTATTCCTTGACACTCGTTTGTCTTGGTCTCCCCATATCTCTTACCTCCGTGTTGAGTGCTCTAAGGCCCTTACCCTCCTTCGGGTCTTGTCCCATACTTCTTGGGGGGCAGATAGGCGCACTCTCCTTGCTTTACATTCCTCTCTCGTCCTGTCTAAGCTCGATTATGGTTGCCCTGCTTACTCGTCTGCTTCTCCTTCTACTCTTCGCCGTCTTGATGCTTTGCACCATACTGGGTTGCGCCTCAGTTCTGGTGCCTTTCGTTCGACTCCCATCCTTAGCTTGTATGTTGACACTGGCTTCCTGTCTCTCCAGGACCGCCGTGATCGCTACTGTCTTCGCTATCTTGCGCGGTCCTTGCAACATCCTTCCTCTCGCCTGTGTCGTGCTTTAACTTTTACCCCTCCTGCGGTTCCTGTTCCTCTTCACCACCTCCCTCTTTCAGTCCGGTTATCTCGCCTACAGGATTCTCTCTCCCTTCGTATTTCTGATGTTTCTCCTCGTGTTGTTCCTTCTTTGCCCCCGTGGAGGGTCCCTCTTCCGCGGTTTTGTACTTCCTTGACCCGTATCACTAAAGCTTTTACCCCTCCTACGGTTCTAAAACGCCTTTTCCTCGAGCACTTTTCTTCTCACTCCCGCTCCGTTTCTGTCTTCACCGATGGGTCTAAGTCAGCGGACGGTGTTGGCTACTCTGTTGTTTTTCCTGATCGCACTTATATGTGTCGCTTGCCTTCGGAGACTAGCATCTTTACAGCAGAACTTTATGCTATTCTCTATGCTCTTCGTCTCCTGCTTTCTCGTTGTCAGTCTTCCTTTGTGGTTGTTGTTGACTCTCGTAGTGCCCTCATGGCTCTCGGGTCCTTTAATCCGGTTCATCCAGTAGTTGTCGAGATCCAGCATTGGCTGTTTCTCGTTCACAGTAAATTTAAGTCGGTTGAGTTTTGTTGGGTTCCCAGCCATATTGGTGTGTCTTTAAATGAGCGTGCGGATGCTGCCGCTAAGGAAGCTGTCCGCTCTTGTCCCATCTCTCGTAAAGGCATTCCGTATTCCGACTTTTACCCAGTTATCCATTCCTCAGTCCTTACCCGTTGGCAGGCTTCTTGGTTGTCTGTTACTGGTAACAAGCTACGTACTCTTAAATGTTGTGTTTCCTCGTGGCCGTCCTCCTTCCACCGTAACCGGCGGTGGGAAACAGCTCTGGCGAGGTTGCGTATTGGCCATACTCGCTTAACCCATGGTCACTTGATGGAGCGCCGCCCTGCTCCTTATTGTCCTAGTTGCATTGTCCCTCTTACGGTCGTGCATGTCCTTCTTGAATGTCCTGACTTCCAGGACGAGCGTGTGTCTTGCTTTCCGACCGCCCCTCGCGGTCACCTGTCCCTCGATAGAATTCTTGGTGACTCGGATACTTTTGATATCGTTCGCCTTATGCGTTTTTGTTCTCGTATTGGCATCCTTGGTGATATTTAGCGCCCTCTGATTATTTTGCATATTTGATGGTGCTACATAGCCTTCCCGGTTTGGTGCCTTCTTTTGATAATTACTTACTTTCAAGGGGTGTGTTCCATAACGTAAGTAAATTAAAGGGGAAGGGGTACAAATGCACTAATTTAAATATATTATTTCACCACCACCATAAATATATAACAGTCAGTCACACGGGGGTTATAAATACACTCTAATGCAGGGGTCTCCAAACTTTTCAGTGTAAGGGCCACATTATATATTTCCAATATTTATGCGGGCCGGAGGAATAAAAAATGAAAAAAAACAAAAAACAAATCAGTGCCAGTAATTTAATTTCCTCAAATATTAAAGTATAAACATGGAAAAATTAAAACATATCTTTTTGGAAAAAATCAGGGTAAACTAAATAGATTCCTGCCTTTAGTTTTATGCAACCAAATTAGTGTGACGAATGATACTGTCGTTTTGACTTCAAAATTTCTTTAAAATCAGGTTCCAGATTAGATGAGCCAATTGTAAGAATTGATTTCAAGTGATCATCAGACAAATTTGCTCGATAGTTAGATTTCACATACTTCATTTTGGAAAAAGTTTGTTCACACAAGTATGTTGAACCAAAAATGGACACAAAACTACAAGCAAACTTTATCAAATTTGGAAACTGATCTGGCTGCAGGCATTTATAAAACTCAATCAGATTTCCTTCTCTATACTTATCTTTCAGTCTGTCATCTGCCTGGAGAACAATAATTTCCATTTGAAATTGAGATGGAAGATTTTCAGCATAACAGTCAAATGGATTATGAAAGAGCCTGATTTCATTTGCTTTGGCATAAAGGTCAGCAAATCGATTCTGAAACTGTTTTTTCAAATCTGAAATTTTTTCATTTGCAAATAAAAAAGGAAATTCCAATTTTACTTTCTGCATGAAATTTTTCACAACATGGAAAATGAGCAAAATTCTTAACCTTCACCTGGCCTTCAAGTAGCGCAAGTTTTGCTCTGAATGCCTTGACATGAACAAAGTAGTCACTGATCAAATTTGTTTTGCCTTGCAATTTCAGATTCAAGTTATTCATATGACCTGTCATATCTGCAAAAAATGTCAATTTCCAAATCCATTCACATTCTGATAATAATGGCTGAGGTTTATTTTTCTCTGTGAGAAATAAATCAATTTCTAATCTGAGCTCAAAGAAATGCAGCAAAACCTTTCCACAACTAAGCCATCTAACTGCTGTATAATAAGGCAAGTTAACAAACTCCGCATCAATTTCTTTCAAGAAATCACGGAACTGGCGATGGTTGAGTGCATGAGATCTAATGAAATTAACCGCAGAAACAACAGGTTTCATGACACAAGACATATCAACATATTTTAGGCACAATGCTTGTTGATGGATAAGGCAATGCAGAAAA
This sequence comes from Procambarus clarkii, assembly GCF_040958095.1. NCBI lineage: Eukaryota > Metazoa > Arthropoda > Malacostraca > Decapoda > Cambaridae > Procambarus > Procambarus clarkii. The sequence continues at coordinate 15,169,149 of NC_091201.1, forward strand.
ATGGGTTTTGAAAATCCTCCATCCTCACAAGCTGTTGTAATTTGCCCAACCAAACCCTTCTTTGTCCCAGACATATTCTTTCCTCCATCAATTGTCACACACTGCACTTGTTTCCATTCCAGGTTATATTCTGTCATAGTTTTACTTACTTCATTGAAAATGTCCTCTCCAGTTGTTGTGGTGTGCATGCTGTGAACTGATGCTAATTCTTGGCTCACATTAAATTCACTATCAACACCACGAATGAATGCTAAGACCTAAGACCTGAGAAGTATCACACACATCAGTTGATTCATCCAACGCAAGAGAATACCAACAAAATCTTTTTGTTTTTTCCTTTATTTGCCGAATTATGTCGCCTCCTAAATCTTCAATTCTACGAGCTACAGTATTTGACCCAAGACTTATAATTTTGAAGAGGTTTACTTTTTCTGGACATACCTCTCCTGCTGCTTCCACTATACACTCTTTTATGATACTACCATCAGTGAAAGGTTTTCCTTTTTTAGCCAACACATAGGCAACTTTGTAACTGGCTCTAGTTGAATTTTCATTTTCAGATTTTTTCTTACTGAAAACAGCTTGTTGAGAATGCAGACTGTGCTGAAATGATTCAAACTTTTTAGTGCGTTCTGCTCCTGTGATGTGAGAATAACTTGAGCCATGTTTAGATTCATAGTGCCGACGAATATTGTATTCCTTCAGAACAGCAACACTGTCTCTACATATTATGCATAAAGCTTTATCATTTGCTATCACAAAAAAGTACTTTATCTTCCATTCGTCATTGAACCGACGGCACTCACTGTCCACTTTTCTTTTCTTTATCTTTTCCATATCTGAAAACATAAGGGTAAAATAAATGAAATAAATTCTACAGGAAAAAAACAGCTTGTATGTGGTGTTAAAAAGCATAGCATATTATTATAAAGTGGTAAATATTATGGCAACAGCTTTCGTTGATAAACTTAATGGTTACCATTTTAACTATTTTAAACATGCAATATTTTTGGCTACAATAGTATTATTGCTATTTTGTATAACTAAGATAAAGGCATTGTCAAAGTACAGAGAAAAGAATATTGTACAGTGTTTGTGCTCCCTGAAACGGAAGCAGCGAAGCCCCACTCGCCCTCCATCCCCACAATATACAGTTATACACAACTGATTGGTTGTAATGCACAACACATACCTACCAGTATTAGTATCTGTGCGTCACACTATAGAGAGAGAGGAAAACTGACTCGGGTTGAGTGCCACCAGTCAGCAGCCCCAGCTTTGAATAATTCTGCGATGCCATTCGTACGATAATTATTTTTTCAAGGCCACCACACAGGGATTTGTTTGGAGGGCCGGATGAAATTATGTGGCGGGCCGGATGTGGCCCGCGGGCCATAGTTTGGAGACCCCTGCTCTAATGTACAGAATTGTCTTCCTCTGAAGACATAGGATGCTCCACGGTGCTCACGATGAGTAGCCCTGGTTCTCTTCTTTGGAGAATCTACCCTGGCCACAGGCCAGCCAAATCACAGTCCCACTGGGTGCACCGTCGTGGAGGCCTTCAACCACAAATCCAGCCTGTAACTGGCAGGTTCCAATCAGCTCCGCTGTGTAGGCCACTCCACGACCGATACTAGGGTTGCGAGCCCTAGGCAGGAGCCTCGTGTGATCCCGCTGATCACTCTCCTCTCTATAGCACCACAGTGGCTAGTCTCTCCCACCAGCCAACCCCCCAGATAAGACGATTCCTGGTACTGCCACGTCACAGGCAGGCTAACACACTCAACAGTGTTCGTCCGGGGGTGACTCACAGCTTCTGCAGCAAACACATGGAGAGACTTTGGCTGCTTTGGGTAGACTGATCCACCATCCAATACAGCAGTCCCAGGTCGACTCTGTAATCAGACACGTCATTAGTACTGGTTACACTCTAGGGCACCTCACTTACAGACTTAGACACAAACGTCCACCTATCCACTCCATAGATGGCGTTGCTGTCTAAGCGCCACCTCACCAGAGGTCAACAGCGGCTATGTCACGAGCTGATTAAGACGGGAATCCAGCCCCTGTGGCCGGTATATCCCGTCCTCACTAGATGGCGTCGTCCATTTGGAGGGGGTTTCGGGAGCTGACCCACAGATGGCGTTGTCATCACCGCTCCGTGCTCGGACGCTGGACTCGGGTCCGTAACAGTCTACAAGAAGAAGACCATAATTATACCAAGTTCCTATGGATCAAGGAACCTTAGTGGTCCAAACAGTGAAATAGTTACATACAGATTTGCTTCAGTTTTGTTTAGTGCTACTTCTTCCCTGTTTCTGCTTCAAGCAACCGTAGATACTCATTTGAAGAAGTCTTATAGCCCAAATAAAACTGAAATTAGCAAAAACCTGTATGTGGATAATTTCCACGGATCTACCAGCAGTAAAGAAAAACTGTTAAACATATACCATGAGGCTAATCAAGAGATGTTGGGAGTATATGCCTCTCCAGTCGTTGGCCTCCAATAATATTAAATTTAATCAACTAATTGAAGATGAACTTCCCGGCTACAAGGTACCTCACAAACTAAAGTTACTAGGAGTTGAGTGGGATACAACTTCATATGAGTTGACTATTAAATTGGTGGAATCAGATATCGACAACTTAGCACTTTCGCTCGGTAACGACTCAGCACTGCATCGTTTTTTAAGTAGACGCATTTTCGGTAACGACGCAGCATTACGTTGGCGGCGGCTTCGAAAAGGGTGCGCCGCGGTTATGTATATTATATGCATTTGCTCCTGTAGGGAATTTCATTGCAAATACATTGATACCAAAATGAAAGACCTAGGCCAGAATTGAGGTAACAAAGTTGAAAAGAGTATACCCATTTTATTAGCGCTCACTGGGGTTACGATCCGTCACTTTTTCTGTTTGCTGTAGGTGGTACGCCTGGCTTTTGGACTTTATATTTGCATATACTCCTGTAGGGAATTGTATTGCGAACACAATGTTACCAAAATGAAAGACCTAGGGTGAGAATTAAGATGTCCAAAGTGAAGAGAGTGTACACATTTTATTGCGCTTGCGCGATTCTGGGTAATACGCTCTTACTTTCTCACTTTCTTGCTGGGCTTTTGGGTTTTATATGCATTTAGTCTTGTACAGAATTCTATTGTGAACACATTGATACCAAATTGAAAAACCTAGGACGAGAAAAGAGATGACAAAGTGGAAAAGAGTATACCCTTTTCAGTATTACCGCGCTTTCTAATGTAATGAGAGGCACCTTGGGGTGGCTCAGTGCTCTCTTTCTAGGCCACTTTCATCTTGTCAGTGGGTGGAGCGCGCTGTGGGATTTTTACTTTATATGCATATACTCTTGTTGGGAATTCTATTGCGAACACAATGATACCATAATGAAAGGCCTAGGACGGGAATTGAGGTGACAAAAGTGAGATGGGTGTACACATTTTTTCGCTCTTGCGCGCTCCCGGGTAACACGCACTCACTTTTCTCTGTTTGTTGTGGATGGTACGCCGGGCTTTTGGACTTTATATGCCTTTAGTCCTGTAGATAATTTTATTGCGAACACAATGATACCAAATTGAAAAACCTTGAACGAGAATTGAGGTGACAAAGTTGAAAAGAGAATCACTTTTCAGAATTACCGCGCTCTCCCTTGAAACACTGAAACCAACCTGGAGTAGTGCGGGGCTTGGGCGCCTGGTGCGGAAAAGTGTTAAATATGAGGTAACTTATTACAAGTCAGCAAACCGTTTGACCCTTTGGGACTAGTAAGCCCCTTATTAAGAGTAATCTGCTTATGCAGGAATGCTGACAAAATAAAATAGGTTGAGATGATCATTATCAAATGCCTTACTAGAAAAATGGCAACATTTAACAATGGATTTAAGTATCCTAAACAACCTTAAGTTCCCTTGTAATACAGTGAAACCTGATCAACCAATAAAGCTGCATGTTTTGTGATGCCTTAGGAAAGACTAATCTCTAATGGCTAATCAGTGGCCAGTGGCCTAAACATAAGCCACAAGTCATTGTCACCAAGTCACTGTTCCCACTGAGACACCAGAACCACCTCGGATTCTGGCAATTGATCCTAGATAGTACTATGAGTTAAGTAAATTACTAGGTTTAACACAAGTAGTATTTGATTTCCTGAACATAATAGGAATCAAATACCAATTTTCTAGTTCATCAAGGTACTGTGTCAAGTGAGCCCTGACTGAAACCTATGAAAATGATTATGAAAACCTCCCTGATAAATTAATAAAGGATCTGAGTCTCTGGATTAACACAGACAAAAATAACATACTAAGGTGTGGAGAACGCTTGTAACTTGTCAACATAAATTTGAATGTAAAGAACCCAATGTTTCTCCCCCAACAACATCAGCTGGCTAAATGTGTTACTCATACACAAGCACGGCACTTTACACTGGGGAGTATTAGATACTCTCGCCGACCTGAGACAACAGTTCTGGGCTCCTCAAGATCATCAGTCTGTAAAATATATAATAAAATCTTGTGTAATCTGCTACAGGTACGACGCTCGGGTAGGTCCTTATCCAGGATCTCCATCACTTCCTGGAGAATGAGTTTTACACCTTTGTCCTTTTGATACCATTGGGGTAGATTACCCAGGAGTATTAACTCTCATGGGCACCAAGGACAAGGTTCCAGTGAAAGCATACATTAACCTCTCCACTTGTGCAACCACCAGGGGAGTACATTTAGAAGTGACTCCCGACATGAGTGCTGAGGCATTCTTACAAGAATTCCACAGGTTTTATGCAAGTCGATACTGCCCCAAGATGATGATCTCAGACAATGGATCCAACTTGGTGGCTGAGAAAGCATGTCTGCGAGAAATGTGGAATCGCCCAGACGTACATTCTGCCCTCAAACAAAGGCAGTGCCACTGGAAGTTCATACCTCCCATAGCACCGTGGCACAGAGATTTATATGAATAGATGATAGGGATGGTAAAACGTTGCCTCAGGAAGGTCCTACACCGTCAAAAAATCAATCAACAGGAGCTCCAAACTGTTGTCATGAAAATAGAAGCTCTAGTCAACAACCAACCCAAGAACTACCTCTCTGATGATATTTCACAATGAGAACAACTGAGTCCCTCCCATCTAATGTATAGGGGGGGGGGGGGGGACTTCTTAGCCCTCTAGTGTCCCTGACGGATGAGGAACCAGGAGATCCTTAACATGTCGGAGGAAGTGACTTAGTCCAAAGTTTCAAACTCCTCTCAAGATTGATAGGTCAGTGGAATGACACATGGACTCGAGAGTATCTAACTACTCTGAGAGAATATCACTATGGAGCAAGCATTCCCTACAATAAAATGAATCTAAAACCTGGTGATATTGTATTGGTAGACAGTGATGAACCATGATCAGAGTGGCCGATAGGTCAAATAGTTTCTATACACCCAGACCACCAGGGCATCTTAAGGACAGTGAAAGTCAAGTGCCAAGGCACCACAACTCTTAAGACATTAGAAAAATTAGTTACTCTAGAACTGGCAGGAAATGAAGTCACTCAAACCCCATAACACCTGCCCTCCAGAAAGGAACACACCTCTGGAACGGACTGCAGTACAGCAATGTATAATAAAACTCAAACAATATTACAGCTCTGAGTGAATACAGTAGTATATAAATCGAAGCCTGAATTTGGTAGGCTCATCATTAACCAAGATGGTTCTTAGGGCCTCAGTGGATGGTCAGTGACCAATAGCTTGAACAACTGCAAGTCACTGCGACCAATGCCACTGATCTCACTGCAGTCCTAAAACCATACTTGACAATGTTAATTGATCATATTCAGTCCTCTAAGATACCATGTAATGTATCAATTATACAATGTATGTATGTGATGTAACTATATAACCTGAACTTGTAAAAGCCCCTTAGTCACCTTCAGTGATTAAGTGCTTAATTGCACACTAGTTTCTCTATCAGCTATCTCACCCTGTCAGTAAAAAGAGACAAATGTATGTGAATGCATGTATGTGTATATATGTATGTATATATGCATATATACGTGTGTGTGTATGTATATGTATATGTATAAAGTATATATGGAAGCTAATCAGAATTACATTTCACCTTTTAAATGCACATTAATGACACTATGTAAAAGACACATCGAACATTTTATGTAGGGCATACGTAAATCTGTGTATCTATGTATTTACGTATGTAGGTTAGCTTAGCATTTTAAGAGCACCAAATCACCTTCTGTGGTTGATTGTTCAATAAACCCCTGAACTATATGTTTAACACATCTCTATCCCTGTCCATGGAGGACAGAAGAAAATGTATATGTGATGGTTAGCAATGTAAATGTGTGGCCACGTCTGTGGTAGAAAATAATAATAAAAAAAAATCCTAAGTAAATTAAAATGTAGTCAAGCTAGAAAACCTAGCATAACCCGAGTTAGCAGGAAAGTGAAATTATCTAATTTCCCAACACCTGCAACTCTAATATGGGATATTCGTGCTGTACAAACAGACCTACAAATATATTAATAATCTAATATCAAATTTAATTTCCAGGGGGAGTATCAGCGTACATCAGTCCTAAATTGTTGACTCCGACCCATGTTTCTCTCCCTCGGAATTATCTCTGAAATTTCCAACAACCATTACTGACAACTGACCTTCTTATTAAAATAGTTTGGTCAATCCATTACTAACACTACTAATATTATTTTGTCAAAGTGAGAATACTGAGAGATTCTCTGACAACACCATGGGAAGATATTGCATCAGCCAAACTTCCAGTATTGTATACTTCCCTTAATGAAATTATAATATTTCCAGTTTTTATATTGAAATACTAAAGAAAGTATTTATAAATGACTTAAATTATTAAAATTTTATAAATTATTGAGCTTCTTCCTCCCATTACCAATAAATAAATTATAGAAAACTGGACGCATCTCGAACGTATCCAACAAGGAAAGAGCAATGCAAGTGACGCCCACCAGTTAGCACATGGTGGCCGGAACGTGCTGACGTACTAACCTTCCGAAAGAATTGACACCATACTTGTGCTCCAGACAACTCACAATTGCACAAATCACCAGTATAATAACAAGTGCAAACTTCCTGAGACCTGCAACAAAGGAATGATAGAATTCTACAAAACTGCAGAGCTGTACAACAAGGAAGTATCTTTCCGGATTTTCGTGTTTATCTATGTAGTGGCAATTTCATGATTAGCTAGACGATGCTCGGTTAAGATATTTGTGAAACCCAAAACCAGGGTGAGTTATAATTTCAGCAATTGCTTAATTTTCCTTGAATATATTTGGGGTTGATAATTGTGCATTGCATGATATTATTTTGACAAGTAATGAGTCAGAGATTAACGTCGGGTCAACTGTAGTGTCACGAAGTTATCCAAGATATATTACCTTCCCAACTAGCCTGATGCGTCTTCCACGGTTGAGGGAATTCTTGAGCCTGAGATCTGGCCATTCCTATGTTGAAGCAAAGGCCCTAAACCTTTAATACTAACTGTAGAAATCTAACTCAGTAGTCTTGTTATTTATTTCAAGTGATATAGATTACGTGTGTATATATACACTGTGGACGCCACAGGGAACGGACGCTGGGAGAAGGCTTTGCCGGCCATGTGCCATTATCTAGTGACATCCTGACCCCACCGGACCCAGACTCAACAGTGTGCAGTGTGAACATCCTGGGAAGGTGTGAGAATGGCGGGAAGTGTCCAGGGTGAACTATAGCAACCAAAAACAAAGTGGATTGGCAGTGTGGAATCGTCTGAACTGCAGTGAGGCCCACACTAGCACGCCCTGAGGGGCTCCCTCAGTTATGGTGGAGGGGGGAGGGGAGGGGGATGGGGTGTTGTTGTGAGATCAGTCCAAGGGGGTGACCCGTGTGTAAGTGTTTATGAAAATATCCTTGAAAAATAGATACCGCGGCTCTCGGGAAACAGCTATCGTGTTTTAAATGCATCGAGCCCACAGTGAACCAGATTACAAGTGTATGATATTGTGCAGTGATATACCACAAAATTATACAAAAGTGTTGGTGTCACCCCTCTGACCCCTCCTCCCCCCTCCCATGTCTTCATGTGTGTACCGTCACCCAACCCACGATTCAAGAGGTGCCGGTCTCCCTCCCCCCTTGCCCCACCCAACCGCCACCGCCACTTCCGTGTGTTGTTGTTGTTGATTTAAGGGCGACGACGATCGTGGGATCGAATGCGGCCCGGCGTACCCGTTAAGGGTGAATCGCGAAGCCTGGAAAGGTGGAACGCCAAGCCAAATCGCAAAACGAGTGACACCAATCACTAGAAACTAACATGCCACGCGGCATATAAACGCACAGTCAGGCAGATGATTGGGGAGCCCCAGGAGTCCCTCAGGGCGACAAGCACCGGCCCTGCCCCACACAGAGAACATCAGGTAGCAAAACCAAAACTCGGCCCCCAACTAAAACGCAAAAAGTCATCCAGTGTCCTCTGGCAGAGCAGAAGCCGGCCACCCACCACGGCTGAGAGCACACCAGGAGCCCACCAAGACCCGCCAACCCCCGGCACCTCTCGGCCAAGCTGGCCCCCGAACACCGTCACCCCGCCGGGAGTGCCAGCCAGTACATGTCAAAAAAAAAAAACCTATCAACAATCCTGTGACCCAAGGCGATACGTGAGTCAGGCGTTGTACAATCGGACCGCTGAAAAGGGATGCCAAACGGCAGTAGCAAAGCCAAAACGCGAAAACAAGACGTGATCCAGCGGCTCCCAGGCAGAGGTGTCCAGACGTCCGCTTGACTTCAAGGATGAACCAGGAGTCCGCCACTTCCGTGTGTCCATCTCCCACGCTACGTCCACCCAGTGTCCACCCAGTTCCCACCCAGCGCCCGCCCAGCGTCCACCCAGCCCCCGCCCAGCGTCGACTCAACGTCCACCCAGCCCCCGCTGAAGTCGCAGGTCAGAACTGACAGCCAGGCTTCTCTCAGCCCCCATCAATCCATCAATCGCCGACAGGTACAGCACATGCCAAGAGTGTGACAAGGTGTGCCGTCTCAAGCGTAATGGGGATGCGCACAAGCATATCCACAATGGAACCGATTGTCCGGGTATGTGGCACCCTCCCAAAGAGAGTATCAATCAAGGTCCCACATCAGCAGTCAGGAAAAACACTTCCAACAGCTTCATTTCGACTGAGAACCTACTAGAAGCCATCAAAGCGACATCGATTGGAACCTTGCAGCACATTCCCAAAGCTGCCCGCTCCCAAGAAGCAGCCAAACTATCCAGCCTCTTGAAAAAGGTTAATGACTCTCCCGGAACCATCCAAGCATGGCGCAACCTTCTCATGTTTGGAAACATATGTCTAGCTGTCCCTGCAAGGCGAGACAAATCACTAGCTTCCTCTGTCATCATGGCTATAAATAGTTTTCCTAGCGAGGACAACCAGGCACCCCTCCCACACTCATGATGCACTTTACCTTATCACCAGATGCTTGTTCCTTCCCAGGCAGCTTGGTGAAATCAATGCTAGAAATAGCCCTCAACCTTTCTCTATGCTACTCACAGTGGAAACAGGCCTCCCTTCCTGTCAGACTCGGGGGCCTTGGCGTGCGGACTACAACATAAATTGCTGTACCAGCGTTCCTGTCCTCGTCAGTGGCGTCTGACAACTTGAAGGAAATCCTTCCCGAGGACCTAGTTCAACGGGCAGGGGGTACATGATTCCAGCTTCACAGACTGTACAGCCAAATTGGTTTCTCTCGCAGGATCAGCACCCCAACCACAGCCTTATGAAGCCGATAAGCAATCCAGCTGGGATCACCCCATTGCCGACCAAGAAGCTGCGACTTTGCTAGAAGCTGCGACAACACCATATGATACTGCCCGACTTAGAGCTGTAGCAGTTCCCCATGCAGGTGACTTCCTATTATCAACCCCTCAATTAGTCAGCAACTGGCATTCGTCTCACACCGCAGGCCCTCCAAATTGCTGTGGCTCTCTGCCTCGCTGCCTCAATCCACACCGAATACAAGTGTATTTGCGGCGAGGCAGTGGCTGACAGTTATGGACGGCATGACCTTCTCTGCTAAAGGACAGGCTGATGGCATGCAAGACACGGTGAGGTTAACGATATTATTAAGAGAAGCCTTACCACAGCTGGTTGTCCAGCAGAGAGAGAGCCCAGTTACCTAATGCCCCGCTACTTTGATGAGCCTGTCGGTCGCTCAGACGGGATCACGGTGATCCCCAGAAAGAATGGTAAACAGTTGGTGTGGGACTACACTTGCGTTTCAACTTTAGCCAACACCTATGTTAACTTCAGTGCTAAATAGGCAGGAGGTGCTGCCAATCACCGGGAAGCAGCCAAGTCACGTAAATACAGATACCTTGAACACCACTACAATTTTGACCCCATTGCCTCAGACACTTGGTGCCTGGGGTAAAGGTGCTGCTAGTTTTTTGAAGGAGTTGGGGTCCAAGCTAATTGAAACGGCTAGAGACCCTAGAGCTGCCAGTTTTCTCTTTCAGCGCCTTCGTGTGGCAATCCAGAGAGAAAATGCTCACTGCATCCGTGGTTCCTGCCGGCCATCTGAGGAGCTGGAGGAGCTCTACAACTTGTGACTAGTAGCCTTATACCCTGCATGTAACCAATGTTGTATCCCTTTTTGGGTAATGAAATTTTCGAATAAAGTTAATTATATATACACACATACTAAAAGAATAGGGGTGGTGAGAGAAGAAAATATCAAAGTGTTCAGTGAGGATCCACAAAGTCTTCTCTGAGTACTCTTTATTTTTTTCTCCGAGGCTATGGGTCCCTACACTTGCACCAGAGGTGGTACCCCTTCTAGGTTTATATATATATATATATATATATATATATATATATATATATATATATATATATATATATATATATATATATATATTGTGACGGTAAAGCGTTGGTGTTCGGCTGTTTCAAAAGCTAGGGGCAGGGCCTCGTCACATTATCAAAAAAAAGAGAGAAAAGTTGGTCCTTTCGTCTGTGGTAAGGTAATGGGAAGACACACAAAACACAAGTATATAAACAATGAAATTTTAATTACTCTAGAAAAACAAGACATGAATAAAGGTAATCACATAAAATATGCAAGATAAGTCAACAAACAAAATAATATGAATAATCACTGGCAAATGAAAAGTTACGTTAAGACAAGTAAGTTACTGTGATAGCAAAATAAAATATAAGTGGTGCTGGAATACTGGTTTCGAGCTGCCACCTCCCTTAGTACACGAAAGCCAAGGCTTAGTCTACCAGCGAGAGATGTCAACTGCTTGGAGCACCGAGATATTCTGACGATACTGCCGCACTGCAGCAGTATCCGTCGACTTGTGGTAGTATCCGTGCAGTATCCGTCGACTGCAGCTCCGTCGACTTGTGGTGGCGGCGGAGGGCAGGGGCGACGAGTCACCAGCCAATCAGCGACAGGCAGGCAGAGGATGAGCAGTTGGCTGGTAACGGCGGTGGTAGCAGGTGTTCTGGGTACGATTTGCTCTCTGGGCAAAACGTTTGGCGATACTTGGTGGACGTATTTTGTATATAGTCTCTTGTATAGTGACGTACTTATGTAGGGAAGAGCAGGCTCAGTCTCTCTTGTAAGAGATTATCGTCACTATAATATATATATATATATATATATATATATATATATATATATATATATATATATATATAATATATATTAGTATAATTTGGTAGCAGTCTATCTTGTAAACATATGTTGTTAAATATGACCGAAAAAGTAAGATTAATAATTCTAACACGAATTTTCTCAATATTTCTTATGTTTCTGTTTACTGTCGATTGTAATTGAAAAATAAATGCTCCAAAATTCATTTTTTTTTCATCATGCGATGCTTGAACGCGTTTCGTAATAACTTATTACATTTTCAATGATCTTTGAAAATTACCATCGACAGTAAAAAGAAACATAAGAAATATTGAGAAAATTCGTGTTAGAATTATTAATCTTACTTTTTCGGTCATATTTACCAAGATATATATATATATATATATATATATATATATATATATATATATATATATATATATATATATATAACTGAAAACTCACACCCCAGAAGTGACTCGAACCCATACTCCCAGGAGCAACGCAACTGGTATGTACAAGACGCCTTAATCCACTTGACCATCACGACCGGACAAAATGAGGTGATAGCCGAGGCTATTTGAACCACCTCACCGCCGGCACTCGGATAGTAATCTTGGGCATAGCATTTTACCAAATCACCTCATTCTTTGGGGCACACGTGAGGAACACAAATGCGAACAAGCCTGAATGGTCCCCAGGACAATATGCAACTGAAAACTCACACCCCAGAAGTGACTCGAACCCATACTCCCAGGAGCAACGCAACTGGTATGTACAAGACGCCTTAATCCACTTGACCATCACGACCGGACAAAATGAGGTGATAGCCGAGGCTATTTGAACCACCCCACCGCCGGCACTCAGATAGTAATCTTGGGCATAGCATTTTACCAAATCACCTCATTCTTTGGGGCACACGTGAGGAACACAAATGCGAACAAGCCTGAATGGTCCCCAGGACAATATGCAACTGAAAACTCACACCCCAGAAGTGACTCGAACCCATACTCCCAGGAGCAACGCAACTGGTATGTACAAGACGCCTTAATCCACTTGACCATCACGACCGGACAAAATGAGGTGATAGCCGAGGCTATTTGAACCACCTCACCGCCGGCACTCGGATAGTAATCTTGGGCATAGCATTTTACCAAATCACCTCATTCTTTGGGGCACACGTGAGGAACACAAATGCGAACAAGCCTGAATGGTCCCCAGGACAATATGCAACTGAAAACTCACACCCCAGAAGTGACTCGAACCCATACTCCCAGGAGCAACGCAACTGGTATGTACAAGACGCCTTAATCCACTTGACCATCACGACCGGACAAAATGAGGTGATAGCCGAGGCTATTTGAACCACCCCACCGCCGGCACTCAGATAGTAATCTTGGGCATAGCATTTTACCAAATCACCTCATTCTTTGGGGCACACGTGAGGAACACAAATGCGAACAAGCCTGAATGGTCCCCAGGACAATATGCAACTGAAAACTCACACCCCAGAAGTGACTCGAACCCATACTCCCAGGAGCAACGCAACTGGTATGTACAAGACGCCTTAATCCACTTGACCATCACGACCGGACAAAATGAGGTGATAGCCGAGGCTATTTGAACCACCCCACCGCCGGCACTCGGATAGTAATCTTGGGCATAGCATTTTACCAAATCACCTCATTCTTTGGGGCACACGTGAGGAACACAAATGCGAACAAGCATGAATGGTCCCCAGGACAATATGCAACTGAAAACTCACACCCAGAAGTGACTCGAACCCATACTCCCAGGAGCAACGCAACTGGTATGTACAAGACGCCTTAATCCAATTAATCATCCGGTCGTGATGGTCAAGTGGATTAAGGCGTCTTGTACATACCAGTTGCGTTGCTCCTGGGAGTATGGGTTCGAGTCACTTCTGGGGTGTGAGTTTTCAGTTGCATATTGTCCTGGGGACCATTCAGGCTTGTTCACATATATATATATATATATATATATATATATATATATATATATATATATATATATATATATATATATATATATATGTCGTACCTAGTAGCCAGAATGCACTTCTCGGCCTACTATGCTAGGCCCGATTTGCCTAATAAGCCAAGTTTTCCTGAATATATTTCCTCTATTTTTTTTCTTATGAAATGATAAAGCTACCCATTTCATTATGTATGAGGTCAATGTTTTTTTATTGGAGTTAAAATTAACGTAGATATATGACTGAACCTAACCAACCCAACCTAACCTAACCTAACCTTACCTATCTTTATAGGTTAGGTTAGGTTAGGTAGCCGAAAAAGTTAGGTTAGGTAGTCGAAAAACAATTAATTCATGAAAACTTGGCTTATTAGGCAAATCGGGCCTTGCATAGTAGGCTGAGAAGTTAGTTCTGGCTACTAGGTACGACATATATATATATATATATATATATATATATATATATATATATATATATATATATATATATATATATATATTTATATATATATATTTATATATATATATTTATATATATATTTATATATATATATTTATATATATATATTTATATATATATTTATATATATATTTATATATATATTTATATATATATTTATATATATATTTATATATATATTTATATATATATTTATATATATATATATATATATATATATATATATATATATATATATATATATATATATATATATATATATATACATATTAGTATATTTTGGTAGCGGTCTTTCCTGCAGACATATATTATTAAATATGACCGAAAAAGTAAGATTAATAATTCTAACACGAATTTTCTCAATCTTTCGTACATTTCTTTTCACTGTTGGTGGTAATTCAAAAATCAATTCTCCAAAATTCATTTTTATTTCTAGTCTGACGCGACACTTGAGCGCATTTCGTAAAACTTATTACATTTTCAAAGACTTTAGTTAACACATACACAACTGAATAGAACTTACACATCTCCGATTTTGTTTATATCTACATTTGAGTGAGGTGGATGGGGTGAGGTGGTATTTAATAAGGTATTAATTTCATCAACACAAGCCAGAACATGAAACAATGGGTATTGAATAGAAGTGATTGTAGAAAGCATATTGGTCCATATTTCTTGATGCTTCTATATTGGAGCGGAGTCTTGAGGTGGGTAGAATATAGTTGTGCATTAATTGGCTGTTGATTGCTGGTGTTGACTTCTTGATGTGTAATGCCTCGCAAACGTCAAGCCGCCTGCTATCGCTGCATCTATCGATGATTTCTGTGTTGTTTACTAGGATTTCTCTGGCGATGGTTTGGTTGTGGGAAGAGATTATATGTTCCTTAATGGAGCCCTGTTGCTTATGCATCGTTAATCGCCTAGAAAGAGATGTTGTTGTCTTGCCTATATACTGTTTTTTTTGGAGCTTACAGTCCCCAAGAGGGCATTTGAAGGCATAGACGACGTTAGTCTCTCTTAAAGCGTTCTGTTTTGTGTCTGGAGAGTTTCTCATGAGTAGGCTGGCCGTTTTTCTGGTTTTATATTAAATCGTCAGTTGTATCCTCTGATTTTTTTCTGTAGGGATAACGTTTCTATTAACAATATCTTTCAGGACCCTTTCCTCCGTTTTATGAGCTGTGGAAAAGAAGTTCCTGTAAAATAGTCTAATAGGGGGTATAGGTGTTGTGTTGGTTGTCTCTTCAGAGGTTGCATGGCGTTTCACTTTCCTTCTTATGATGTCTTCGACGAAACCATTGGAGAAACCGTTGTTGACTAGGACCTGCCTTACCCTACAGAGTTCTTCGTCGGCTTGCTTCCATTCTGAGCTGTGGCTGAGAGCACGGTCGACATATGCGTTAACAACACTCCTCTTGTACCTATCTGGGCAGTCGCTTTTGGCATTTAGGCACATTCCTATGTTCGTTTCCTTAGTGTAGACTGCAGTGTGGAAACCTCCGCTCTTTTCCATGACTGTTACATCTAGAAAGGGCAGCTTCCCATCCTTTTCCATCTCGTAAGTGAAACGCAGCACGGAACTCCGCTCAAATGCCTCCTTCAACTCCTGCAGATGTCTGACATCAGGTACCTGTGCAAAAATGTCGTCAACATACCTGCAGTATATGGCCGGTTTCATGTTCATGTCGACTAAGACTTTTTGCTCGATGGTACCCATGTAGAAGTTTGCAAACAGGACACCTAGGGGAGAACCCATGGCGACCCCATCTACTTGCTTATACATGTGCCCATCCGGGTTCAAGAAGGGTGCCTCTTTAGTACAAGCTTGGAGTAGTTTCCTTAGGATATTTTCTAGTATGTCAAGAGAAGTACAGGCTGGATCACGATACACTCTGTCGGCTATCATCCCGATTGTCTCGTCCACTGGTACGTTAGTGAACAGCGATTCTACGTCCAACGAGGCTCTTATTCCTGTGGCCCGTGTGCCCCGCAGTAAGTCAACAAATTCCTTTGGCGACTTCAGGCTGAAGGCGCAAGGGACATAAGGAGTCAGCAGGCCGTTGAGTCGCTTCGCTAGTCTGTACGTGGGTGTGGGTATCTGGCTAATGATTGGCCGAAGTGGGTTTCCAGGCTTGTGTGTCTTGACATTTCCATACGCATATCCAGGTTTATATTCCCCAATAATCTTTGGCAGGTGGAGTCCTGATTTCTTGGCGTTCACAGTTTCGATTAGTCTGTTGACCTTTGCTTTCAATTCGGCTGTAGTGTCCTTCGTTACCCTTTGGAATTTAGTTTGGTCAGAGAGTATGAGGTTCATTTTCGCCAGATATTCATCTTTTTTTAAGAATGACGTATATTGGCTTCCTGAACCTTGCAGGAATTAACCTCACTGAGGACCAAGTCACTCTCCTAAATCTGGGCATAAACTGTCACGCTATGTCCAGACCGAGTGAGATGGCCCGGAAAGTGGAGTTGGAAATTCTGTTGGACGACATATTCGACCTCGAGACACAAAAGAAGGTCACTACCAAAGATACCTTACAAGCAGAACTTATTGCGGAAGGAGGAAAGAATCGAGGCAATTACAGAAGCACCATACTGTCCCCCGAGCTCAAAGCGGCAGCCAAAAAGCCTTCGTGAGAACAAGGAGATAGTTGTGAGAAGAGGTGACTAGTCGCTAATATACGTCATTCTTAAAAAAGACGAAAGGTGGCTCTCCTGTGTGTTTCGGCGTGACTGTTCTGTGTGTTTGGGGGTGGCTTTCTTGTGTGTTTCCGCGTGGTTCTCATGTTTGTTTGGGCCTAGCTCTCCTGTGTGTTTGGGGATTTCACCCCTGTGTGTTTGGGGGTGGCTCACCTGTATATTTGGGCGTGGCACTCCTGTGTTTTTGGGTGGGTTCTCCTGTGTGTTTGGGAGTTACTGTCTTGTTTGTTTAGGGAGGGTTCTTCTGTGAGTTTGGGAATGGCTCCCCTGTGTGTTTGGGCGTGGTTTTCATGTATGTTTATGTGTAACTCTCCTGTGTGTTGGGCGTGGCGCCCCTGCGTGTTTGGGGGTGGCTCTCCTGTGTGTTTGGGCATGGCTCTCCTGTGTGTTTGGGAACAGCTCTCCTGGGTGTTTTAGGAAGGGCGCTCCAGTGTGTTTTGGCGTGACTCTCCTGTCTGTTTGGGGGTGGTTCTCCTGTGTGTTTAGGGGTGGCTCTCCTGTGGGTTTGGGGGTGGCTCTCCTGTGTATTTGGGGGTGGCTCTCCTGTGTGTTTGGGGGTTGATCTCCTGTGTGTTTGAGGGTGGCCCTCCTTGGTGTTTCGACGTGACTGTACTGTGTGTTTGGGGGTGGCTCTTTTGTGTGTTTCGGCGTGGCTCTCCTGTGTGTTTTCGCATTTCACCCCTGTGTGTTTGGGCATTTCACCCCTGTGTGTTTGGGGGTGGCTCTCCTGTGTGTTTGGGCGTGGGTCTCCTGTGTGTTTGGGAGTAGCTCTCATGTGTGCTTAGGGATGGCTCTCCTGTGTGTTTGGGCATGGCACCCCTGTGTGTTTGAGCGTGACTTTTCTGTGTTTTTGAGAGTAGCTCTCCTGTACGTTTAAGGAGAGCTCTCTTCTGTGTTTGGGGGTGGCTCTCCTGTGTGTTTGGGGGTGGTTCTCATGTGTGTTTGAGATTGGCTGTCCTGTGTGTTTGGAGGGTGGCTCTCATGTCTGTTTGGGGGTTGTTCTCCGGTGTGTTTAGAGGTGGCTCTCCTGCGTGTTTTGGTGTGGCTCTCTTGTGTGTTTATGTGTGGCTCTCCTGTGTGTTTTGGCGCGGCTCTCCAGTGTGTTTGGGGATGGTTCTCTTGTTCATTTGGGCGTGGGTCTCCTGTGTGTTTGGGAGTAGCTCTCCTGTGTGCTTAGGGAGGGCTCTCATGGGTGTTTGGGCATGCCACCCCTGTGTGTTTGGGGGTGGCTTTCCTGTGTATTTGGGGCATGGCTCACCTTTGTGCTTAGGAAGGGCTCTCCTGTGTGTTTGGTCGTGATTTTCCTGTGCGTTTGGGGGTAGCTCTCTTGTGTGTTTGGGAGTGACTTTTCTATGTTTTTGAGAGTAGCTCTCCTGTGCGTTTAAGGAGAGCTCTCTGCTGTGTTTGGGGGTGGCTCTCCTATGTGTTTGGGGGTTGCTCTCATGTGTGTTTGGGATTGGCTGTCCTGTGTGTTTGGAGGGTGGCTCTCATGACTGTTTGGGGGTTGTTCTCCGGTGTGTTAGAGGTGGCTCTCCTGTGTGTTTTGGTATGGCTCTCTTGTGTGTTTTGGCGCGGCTCTCCAGTGTGTTTGAGGGTAGCTCTCATGTGTGTTAGGTGTGGCCCTCCTTTGTGTTTGGGAGTGTCTCTCCTGTGTTTTTGGGAGTGGCTATCATGTGTGTTTGGGAAGGATCTCCGAGGATCTGTGTGTTTGGGCGTGGCTTTCATGTGTGATGGGCGTGGCTCTCCTGTGTGATGGGCGTGGCTCTCCTGTGTGTTTGGGCGTGGCTTTCCTGTATGTTTGGGGGTGGCAATCTTATGTGTTTGGGCGAAGCTCTCCTGTGAGTTTGGGCCTGGATTTCCTGTGTGTTTGGAGGTGGCTCTTATGTGTGTTTGGGGGTGGCTCTCATTATCTTTTGGGGGTGGCTCTAATGTGTGTTTGAGCGTGGCTCTCCTGCGTGTTTGGTGGTGGCTCTTATGTGTGTTTGGGGGTGGCTCACTTGTTAGTTTGGGCGTGGTTCTCCTGTGTGTTTGGGCCTGACTCTCCTGTGTGTTTGGACGTGGCTCTCCTGTGTGTTTGGGGGTGGCTCTCTTGTCTGTTGGGGGATTCTCGTGTGTATTTGGGCGTGGCTCTCCTGTGTGTTTATAGGAGGCTCTCTTGTGTGTTTGGGCGTGGCACTCCTGTGTGTTTGGGTGTGGTTCTCCAATGTGTTTGTGGGTGGCTATCATGTGTGTTTGAGCGAGGATATCCGAGGATCTGTGTGTTTGGAGGTGGTTCTCAAGTGTGTTAGGCATGGCTCCCAGGTGTGTTTGTGGGTGTATCTCCTGTGTGTTTGGGGTGGCTCTCATGTGTGTTTGGGTGTGGCTCTCATGTGTGTTTGTGCGTGGCTCCCTTGTGTGTTTGGAGGTGGCTCTCCTGTGTGTTTGGGAGTGGCTCTCATGTGTGTTTGGAGGTGGCTCTCATGTGTATTTGGGGGTGGCTCGCATGTGTGTTTTGGCGTTGCTCTCCTGTGTATTTGGGCGTGGCTTTCATATGTATTTGGGCATGGCTCTCCTGTGTGTTTGGGCGTGGCTCTCCTGTGTGTTTGGGCGTGGCTCTGCTGTGAGTTTGGGAGAGGCTCTCTTGTGTGTTTAGGCGTGGCTCTCCTGTGTGTTAGGGCGTGGCTCTCTAGAGTGTTTGAGGGTTGCTCTCATGTGTATTCGGGCGTGAATCTTCTGTGTGTTTAGGGGTGGCAATCTTGTGTTTTTGGGCGAAGCTCTCTTGTGAGTTTGGGCGTTGATCTCCTGTTTTTTGGGGGGTGGCTGTCTTGTGTGTTTGGGCATGGTTTTTCTGTGTTTAAGGATGACTCTCATGTGTATCTAGGCTTGGTTCTCCTGTGTGTTTGGGGGGTCACTTTCTTGTGTTTTTGGGCATGGTTCTCCTGTGTGTTTGTGGGTGGCTGTCTTGTGTGTTTGGGGTTGGCTCTCCTGTGTGTTTGGGGGTGGCTCTCCTGTGTGTTTTTGGCGTGGATCTCCTGTTTCTTTGGAGTTGACTCTTCTGTGTGTTTGGGGGGTGGCTCTCATGTGTGTGTTTGAGGGTGACTCTCAAGTGTTTTTGGGAGGTGGTTCTCATGTGTGTTTGTTCGTGGCTCTCCTATGTGTTTGGGGGTGGCTCTCCGGGTTTTTTGGCGTTGCTCTCTTTATGTGTTTCTCGTCGCTCTATGTGTTTGGGCGTGGCTTACATGTGTTTGGGCGTAGCTCTCCTGTGTGTTTGAGGGTGGCTCTCATGTGGGTTTAGGCGTTTGCTCTCCTGTATGTTTGGGGGTGGCTTTCATGTGTGTTTGGGTGTGGTACCTCCTGTGTGTTTGGAGGTGGCTCATATGTGTGTTTGAACGTGGTTCTCATGTGTGTTTGGGCGTGGCTCTTCTGTGTGTTTGAGGGTGGCTCTCCTGTTTATTTTGGCGTGGCTCTCCTGTGTGTTTGGGAGTAGCTCTCCTGTGTGCTTAGGGTGGGCTCTCCTTTGTGTTTGGGCATGGCACCCCTTTGTGTTTGGTGGTGGCTCTCCTGTGTATTTGGGTGTGGCTCTCCTGTATGCTTGGGAGTAGCTCTCCTGTGTGTTTGGTCGTAGTTTTCTTGTTTGTTTGGGGGTGGCCGTCATGTGTGTTTGGTCGTGGCTCCCCTGTGTATTTGGGAGTAGCTCTCCTGGGTGTTTGGGTATGGCTCTCCAGTGTGTTTGGGCGATACTCTCCTGTGTGTTTGTAGTGTGGCTCTCATATGTATTTGGGCTTGGCTCTATGGTGTGTTTAGGGGTGGCTGTCATGTGTGTTTGGACGGGGCTCTCATGTGTGTATGGGAGTGGCTCTCGTGTGTTTTTGGGATAACTCTCCTGTGTGTTTGGGGGTGTCTCTCTTGTGTGTTTGGGCGTGGCTCTCCTTTGTGTTTGGGCGTGGCTCTCCTGTGTGTTTGGGAGTGGCTCTCCTATGTGTTTAGGGAGGGCGCACCTGTGTGTTTGGGAGTGGCTCTCCCTGTTTGTTTGGAGGGTGGCTCTCCTTTATGTTTGGGGGTGGTTCTCCTGTGTGATGGAGGTAGGTTCTCCTGTGTGTTTTGGCGTGGCTCTGCTGTGTTGTTGTTGGGTGTCTCTCCTGTATGTTTGGGGGTGGCTTTCATGTGTGTTTGGGCGTTGCACCTCCTGTGAGTTTAGAGGTGGCTCTCATATGTGTTTGAACGTAGTTCTCATGAGTGTTTGAACGTGGTTCTCATGTGTGTTTGGGCGTGGCTCTCCTGTGTGTTTGAGGGTGGCTTTCCTGTGTGTTTGGGCGTGGCTCTCCTGTGTGTTTGGGGGTGCTATCATGTGTGTTTGGGCGAGGATCTCGGGTGTGTTTGTGGGTGGATCTCTTGTGTGCTTGGGGGTAGCTTTCATGTGTGTTTGGGTGTGGCTCTCATATGTGTTTGGGCGTGGCTATTCTCTGTGTTTGGAGGTGGCTCTCCTGCTTGTTTGGGGGGTGACTTTCCAGTGTGTTTGGAGGTGACTATCATGTGTGTTTGGTAGGGCCTCTCATGTGTGTTTTGGGGTTGCTCTCCTGTGTGTTTGATCGAGGCTCTCCTGTGTGTTTGGGCGTTGCTCTCCTGTCTTTTTGGGAGAGGCTTTCTTTTGTGTTTGGGCGTTGCTCTCAGGTCTGTTAGGTCGTGGCGCTCCAGTGTGTTGAGGTTTGCTCGCATGTGTATTTGGGCGTGAATCTCCTGTGTGTTTTGGAGTGGCAATCGTGTGTGTTTGGGAGAGGCAATCGTGTGTGTTTGGGCGAAGCTCTCCTGTGAGTTTGGGCGTGCATCTCCTGTGTGTTTGGGGGTGGCCCTTTTGTGTGTTTGGGCATGGTTCTCCTGTGTGTTTGGGGGTGGCAATCTTGTATGTTTGGGCGAAGCTCTCCTGTGAGTTTGGGGGTGGCTCTCTTGTGTTTTTGGGCATGGTTCTCCTGTGTGTTTGGTCGTGACTATGTGTTTGAGGGTGGCTCTCATGTGTATTTAGGCTTGGCTCTTCTGTGTGTTTGGGGATGCTCTCATGTGTGTTTGGGGGTGGCTCTCATTATCTTTTGGGGGTTGCTCTCACGTGTGTTTGAGCGTGGCTCTCCTGTGTGTTTGGACGTGGCTCTCCTGTGTTTTGGGGTGGCTCTCTTGTATGTTTGGGGGTAATTCTCGTGTGTGTTTGGGCGGGGCACGCATGTGTGTTTGGGCGTGGCTCTACTGTGTGTTTGGGCGTGGCTCTACTGTGTGTTTGGGGGTGTCTCTCATGTGAGTTTGATCGAGGATCTCCAAGGATCTGTGTGTTTGGAGGTGGCTCTCATGTTTTTTAAGCATTACTCTCCTGTGTGTTTGGGGTGGCTCTCATGTGTGTTTGGGTGTGGCTTTCATGTGTGTTTGGGCGTGGCTCTCATGTGTGTTTGGAGGTGGCTCTCCTGTGTGTTTGAGCGTAGCTTTCATGTGTTTTTGGGTGTGGCTCTCCTGTGTGTTAGAGCGTGGCTCTCCTTTGTATTTGGGGTGGATCACGTGTGTGTGTTTGGTGCTGGCTCTCATGTGTGTTGAGGGGATTCTCCTGTGTATTTCGGCGTCGCTCTCCTGTGTGTTTGGGGGTGGCTCTCCTGTGGGTTTGGGGGTAGCTCTCCTGTGTGTTTCGGAGTGGATCTCCTGTGTGTTTTGATGTTGCTCTCCTGCGTGTGTGGCCGTCGCTTTCATGTGTGTTTGGGCGTGACTCTCCTTGGTGTTTGAGGGTGGCTCTCATGTGTGTTTGGGCGTGGCACTCATGTGTGTTTTGTCGTGGCTCTTTTGTGGTTTTGGGGTGACTCTCATGTGTGTTTAGATGTGGCTCTCATGTGTGTTTGGGGGTGGCTCTCCTGTGTGTTTGGGGTTGGCTCTCCTGTGTGTTTGCGGGTGGCTCTCCTGTGTGTTTCGGAGTGGATCTCCTGTGTGTTTTGATGTTGCTCTCCTGCGTGTTTGGCCGTCGCTTTCATGTGTGTTTGGGAGTGACTCTCCTTGGTGTTTGAGGGTGGCTCTCATGTGTGTTTGGGCGTGGCACTCATGTGTGTTTGGTCGTGGCTCTCATGTGTGTTTTGGTTGGCTCTCATGTGTGTTTGTGGGCGGCTCTCATTTGTGTTTGGGCGTGGCTCTCCTTTGATTGAGGATGGCTCTCCTGTGTGTTTGGGCATGACTCTCTTGTGTGTTTGGGTGTGGCTCTCCTGTGTGTTATGGGTGACTCTCCAAAGTGTTTGGGGCGTTGCTCACCTGTGTGTTTGGGGGTGGCTCTCATGTGTGTTTGGGCGTGGCTCTCATATGTGTTTGGGCTTGGCTCTCCTGTGTGTTAAGGTGTGGCACTCTTGTGTGTTTGGGGGTGGCTCTCGTATGTGTTCGGGGGTGGTTCTTATGTATGTTTGCGAGTGGCTCTCCTGTGTGTTTGTGGATGGCTCTCCTATTTGTTTGGAGGTGGCTCTTATATGTGTTTGGGTGTGGCTCTTTTGTGTGTTTGGATGTGGCGCTCATATGTGTTTGGGGTTGGTATCTCTTGTGTGTTTAGGCCAAGCTCTCCTGTGTGTTTGAAGGTGGGTCTATTGTGTGTGTGGACTTAGCTCTCCTGTGTGTTTCAGCGTGGCTCTCACATGTGTTTGGGCGTGGCTCTCCTGGTGTGTTTGGGAATGGCTCTCCCGTGTCTTTGGTCGTGGCTTTCTTGTGTGTTTGGGCGGGGCTCTTGTGTGTTTGGACGTTGCTCTACTGTGTGTTTGGGCGTGGCTCTCTTGCGTGTTTGGAGGTGGCTCTCTTTTGTGTTTGGGCGTGGTTCTCTTGTGTGTTTGGGCATGGCTTTATTGTGTGATTGGGCGTGGCTCTCATGTGTGTTTGGGCGTTGCTCACATGTGTGTGTTTGGGCGTGGCTCTCATGTGTATTTGCGATGGCTATCCTGTATGTTTGGTCGTGGCTTTTCTGCGTGTTTGGGGGTGGCTGTCATGTGTGTTTGGGCGTGGCTCTCTTTTGTATTTGGGGTGGCTCTCATGTGTGTGTTTGGGGGTGGTTCTCATGTTTGTTGGGAGTGGATCTCCAGTGTGTTTGTGGATGGCTATTGTTATGATCTCAGCCTGCAGGAGAAACGAGTCTCCCTTCTTGAGAGTTATTCAGCAAGCCTGACCTAACTAGAAGGTCTAGCAAATATTGAGGTGATAACCCATATGAAAAATGGCTGGTTGGATATGTAAAACAATTTAAGATTATGGGCAGTAAGTAAGGAAATAGATAAATGACTGGCTAGGAGATGTGGACACTTTGCTGGAGGCGTGAGGCTCGCTTCCGGAGGACCTTGACCTCACTTGAGTGCCAGACATCGCAGGGGGAAGCCGCGCTCCGTTTGAGCTCCCGCCAGAAGGGAACCCCTAGTGATATATCTCGCAGAGAAGAGAAGTGTGCGGACGTACCAGCTGTGGAATCGAGCTGGGAACGTTGTGGTCTCAAGTCCTGGTCGACGAGCAGATATTAAATCGCCCAGAAGCATTATTGTGGGCTGTGTGGAGCGCCCTGACCAGACGCCGTCAGAGGGAAAGCGCCCTCGACCAATTAATCTGTGGTAAGCACGATAAACGCCAGTTCATAGTGATTACTTGTAGTTTGGTCGTGTGCCCAGCGACAGTAGCAATGTTTATGTATAAGTTAGACATGTTTTAATAAGGCAGAAAGCCTGAAATAGGAGAGTGAAGAGGGAGGAACACGGAGCGACGTCCGCCCCCTCTGAGCGCTGGCGGAAGACTGAGGGAGCCGGGCTCTTGACGGAGGAAGACCCTCCCAGTGAGTGAGGACCGACACCAGGCGAGGTGGAGTATGGACCCGCCCAAAACGGGGGAGTCCACTCTCACTGTATGTAGAGAACAGATAGAGGTTTGAGGCAAGCATAGTGTGTGGTTATTTTTGTTTATGTGTTAAAGGGGAACAGTTTATTGGAGTGTCGATGGGTTGCAGGTTTGTTCTTTGGGGAAGAAGTTGCTGAGAACTTCGAAGCCAGCAGATGATGTAGCTGATGAGACTCCAAGGTAGTGGAGCAGAGGACCTCGAGCTGTGAGGAGAAGCAGCAGTGAAGAGGAGTGTCACGTGCTTCTGTAGAGGTGGTGTAGCAGCCAAGAGAGCTGTGGAAGAACCTAACAGAAGGGTGAAGCACCGTAGTTGCACAAGGAAACTTCATGATAGCAGCCTGGAGGAGCTGCAGAGGATCCTGGTAGTGAAGCCCGGCAGAACCTAAGGATATTAGGGTTGTGAACTTCCAGAGGTGGAAGGGGAAGTTCTGGTGGATTACTTATAGGGAGTTGATAGTGTTTGGTTGTCAGTAGCGTGCAAGACGCAGTGAGAGGTGAGTGACTGTTGGCATTCTTATGTCAAGGAGTTTTTATACTGAAGTATCAATGAACATTTATACTGGTATATGTTATTGCATTCAAATGCTGGTTTTCTATATATATATGTTATCTTGCTGATGGTGCAACAGTGTGTGGGCTTGACCAACTTGAGGAGGTTAATAGTACCAGGTGGTGAACCAGGAGTTGGGATACCACTTGATAAGCTGATAATAGAGTTCTGATGGTATTGGAGTGCAACCTGATTTGGATATTATAGAGTATAGGATTCATTATTATTAGATGTGTGTATGTATCGTGTATGTGCTTTGTTCAGTAAATGTGTTACAATTTGCTGGTGTTTGCCCTTGTCCTAGTGAGGCTTCCCAGGAGGTGGTAAAGAAGGAGAGAGAGAGAGGAAGAACCATGAACCACTGCTGTGGACAGGGTAGGAGGTAATACTGGTAAGTCATAGGGGGATTGAGGAGATCATATCTCATAAGGAGAGAGTGGGGAGTCACAGCGGCTCGAGTGGGTGTGTGCACGTGACAACGAGGCTAAGTGTTGGAGCCGCATCCCCTGAACGTGTGACGTTGAGCCCCTCTCCAAGAGCCAGAAGCGCCAAGGGTGATCTCCTAGTATAAGCACTCTGCCGAGTTGTGGGTTGGGTTGTCCATAGAGAAGGATCAACGACGACAACACCAACCAACCCACAGTCTATATAATAAATTGGGGGCCTGTGTCCGGGAGAGTGAACTGACACACCCACACCCTGTCCAAGAGTGGATTTGTACACCCTTGCTGAAATAGATAAACTGTGTGATCGCAGGTGTATACTCTCTCTCTTGGGAAGACTCACAGGACAAAGATGGATAAGGTGCAAGCGTTTGTGGAGTCAGGCAAGCCTGAGGATTTAGAAGGTTGCACGAGGGATCAATTGAAACAAATAGCAGAAAAATGTGGCATCAGGTTGAAAGCATCTAAAGTAGCTGGGATGAAGGATGAGATCCTGAGGCAGTTGAGAGCCAGAAGTGAAGCGGCAGAACAAGGAGCCCAGGAAGGAGCTGAAAGTAGAAAGGAGGATGATGGGCAGGATGAAGTGAGATCCCAGGGATCGAGTAGGAGCAGCAAGAGTAGCCGCAGTAGCAGGAGTAGCCGAAATAGGAGCTTGGAGAGATTCCAGTTAGAGCTCCAGATGCAGCAACAACGAGAGGACAAGGAGAGACAGTTCCAGCTGGAAAAGATGAAATTAGAACTCCAGATGAAAAATGAAGCAGAGAAGGAAAAAGAAAAAACCAGACTGGAAATAGAAAAAGAGAAAGCAAGACTAGAGGTCGAAAAAGAAAAAGCCCAGGTCGAAAAAGAAAAAGCCCAGGTCGAAAAAGAAAAGGAGAGAACAAAACAAATGCAGATAGAAGCGAATAGAACCTTGGCTGAGCAGAGGATTGAACATGGGTTGCCAGAGAGCACCACCCAGGTATCACACCCACCAGAGGTTAGGGTTAGGGAGAAGGACATTCCCTTGTTTGTTCCCGAAGAGGCAGAGAGCTTTTTCGAGCACTTTGAAAAAGTAGCCAGTATCAAGGAGTGGCCACAGGAGGAATGGGCCCAGCTGGTCCAGTTAAGATTGACCGGTGCAGCCAGGGAGGCATACACCCAATTGTCACTGGAAGAGTGCCAGGATTATGCCACAGTAAAGAGCAGCATATTGCGCTCGTTTCAGTTAACCCCAGAAGCTTATAGGAAGCGCTTCAGAGAAATGATCAAAGTTGGAGCATGTACGTTTGCTGAGACAGCAAGAGATCTGGAAAGACGATTCCAGAAGTGGATTGAGGCTGCTGGAGTTGGATCTTACGCTGACCTGAAGCAGCTGATGGTCATGGAGAAGTTCTTGGAGATGATGCATCCCGAAACAAAGTTCAAGATCCAAGAAGCAGGGATAATGGAGGTGAAAGATGCCGCAGATAGGGCGGATATGATTACTGAAGCTTACAAGAGCTTAAGGGAGAACAGAGTGAGAAGCGAGGCGAGATGCAGCAATAGCAGATCCAATGGAGTCTGGGGAGGAAGAAATTATGAAAGACCCAGAAGAGTCTGGGGTGAGAAAAATTTTGATAAATGGGCAGATAAAAGTAAGTACCCTAAAGCTCAGAAGAGTAGGTCGCGCACTTCATCTGAAAGTGAAGATGGAGGAGCTAAACGAGAAACTGATCGGTATCCGGGAAATCAAGAGTCCAGTAAAGCTCCACAGAGTACGAGTAGTACGTCTGGCCCGAGGAACTCCAATACGAGTGGGCAGAGTCAGAGCCGCTTTGGTACATATAGAAGAGATTTTTCCCAGATGAGATGTTACAATTGTAACGGATTGGGTCACGTGATGCGAGATTGTCGGCAGGGCAAGAGAGTTGTGACCCTGGCCATGTGTGACCCCCGAGGTAAATATACTAATGTGTTCCGAGACAAACCACAGAGAGCGAATTTAGTGAACGAGAGGTATAGGCCGTTCATGAGTAAAGGTTGGATCAGTGTAGGAGGCCAACCTGAGGTAGAAGTTGGTATCTTAAGAGATACCGGAGCTAATCAGAGCTTGATTGCGAGAAGCCTGATTGGGGATGGTCGACGGTTAGCTGGCAGTGGGAAGGTGAAAGTATATGGGTTATTGTCGGAGAGTGACATGCCCGTTTGTACTGTCCAGCTAAGGTCGGAATATGTGTCGGCAGAGGTGATGTTGGGAGTGTGCCCCGACATACCTGTTCCAGGAGTCCAAGTGATCCTGGGGAATGACTTGTGCGGGACAAAGGTGTTGCCAAGAGTCATAGCGGAGACTGTGCCAGAGGAGTGCCCAGAAGGCCACTGCACGGGTGGGACGCCTGAGAGTGTGAACCTGACTGACATCCGAGGGGATGAGTCAGGAGACCGCCAAGCCATTGAGTACCCCGTCTCGGTAGTGAGGAAGGCAGAGGTGGCCGACAAGGAAGACGCTGGAGAAGATGATACAGTGTCGATTCAACCAGTGGAAGATATCGATGTAGATATAGCATGGCTGTTTGATGAAGGTCCAGCCCAGGCAAATGGAGTCTCGGTGAGGTCGAAAGTGAAGATGGCCCAGCCGAAGAAGAATACTGTGAAGGGAGTTGACCGGAAGAGAGCCCAGACTGCTGAAATTGAGAGTCGGA
The DNA here is from genome assembly GCF_040958095.1 of Procambarus clarkii. NCBI lineage: Eukaryota > Metazoa > Arthropoda > Malacostraca > Decapoda > Cambaridae > Procambarus > Procambarus clarkii. The sequence continues at coordinate 15,197,485 of NC_091201.1, forward strand.
AGGCGAATGCAACTGTGCTGAGTAGGAATGAGGAAAGATGTGGACAGACTGAGGACGGGAATAGAGCGTCAAGTGGTCCACGAGCACAGAGGCATATGGATAGTGGAGTTAAGTTGTTTGAGATGTCAGGAGTCGACATGTTTCACAGAAGACGTGGAGGAGAGATAGTGAAGAAGAGTAATAGCCGGGAAAATGAAAGGAGAAGAGACAGTATGTGTGGAGAGATGCTTACGAGCACTCTAGGAGAGGTAGAGCGACATGCACAGTCGAGTGCTATTGGTTGTAGTATGGTGCCCGAAGAAATTTTTAGGGAACGAAGAAGAGTTGAAGGAAAAGAAATGGAGGGGTATAGAGGTGAGAAGTGTGGGAAGAGGATGATGATGCAAGCATGGAGGAATAGAAGAAAGCCGAGGACTCGATGGGAGTCGAACAGGATAAGGTCTCAGATAAATGAGGAGACGAAAGGGAGGATCGTCGGTGAAGACCAGGGAGTGAAGTATGATGGCAGGAGACGAAAGTATAATGGCAGTAGATGGAAGTGTGAAGACGACAGAGGAGGTACGGACAGCAGATGTCTGACTCTGGACGTGAAGAGAAGACGAGGAAACGGAGGGTGGAGACAATAAGTAGAGTGGACCGATAGAGTGCAGGCGTCCACGGAGGACAGCCTAGCTAAGAGGTGTCAGAGGTCAAATCGTTTGTGAGAAGACCATGTTTCTGGAGAGTTGTGAGCCAGATGTTGCAAGGAGCAACGAACTAATTGTAGACTCCTAAGAGAGTATATGGGGTGAAGAACGAGACAGTGTGGTGGCGGATGTATTATCCCGAGCGTTGCCACTGGAATAACTCTCAAAAATAAGGGGAGGGGAGTGTTATGATCTCAGCCTGCAGGAGAAACGAGTCTCCCTTCTTGAGAGTTATTCAGCAAGCCTGACCTAACTAGAAGGTCTAGCAAATATTGAGGTGATAACCCATATGAAAAATGGCTGGTTGGATATGTAAAACAATTTAAGATTATGGGCAGTAAGTAAGGAAATAGATAAATGACTGGCTAGGAGATGTGGACACTTTGCTGGAGGCGTGAGGCTCGCTTCCGGAGGACCTTGACCTCACTTGAGTGCCAGACATCGCAGGGGGAAGCCGCGCTCCGTTTGAGCTCCCGCCAGAAGGGAACCCCTAGTGATATATCTCGCAGAGAAGAGAAGTGTGCGGACGTACCAGCTGTGGAATCGAGCTGGGAACGTTGTGGTCTCAAGTCCTGGTCGACGAGCAGATATTAAATCGCCCAGAAGCATTATTGTGGGCTGTGTGGAGCGCCCTGACCAGACGCCGTCAGAGGGAAAGCGCCCTCGACCAATTAATCTGTGGTAAGCACGATAAACGCCAGTTCATAGTGATTACTTGTAGTTTGGTCGTGTGCCCAGCGACAGTAGCAATGTTTATGTATAAGTTAGACATGTTTTAATAAGGCAGAAAGCCTGAAATAGGAGAGTGAAGAGGGAGGAACACGGAGCGACGTCCGCCCCCTCTGAGCGCTGGCGGAAGACTGAGGGAGCCGGGCTCTTGACGGAGGAAGACCCTCCCAGTGAGTGAGGACCGACACCAGGCGAGGTGGAGTATGGACCCGCCCAAAACGGGGGAGTCCACTCTCACTGTATGTAGAGAACAGATAGAGGTTTGAGGCAAGCATAGTGTGTGGTTATTTTTGTTTATGTGTTAAAGGGGAACAGTTTATTGGAGTGTCGATGGGTTGCAGGTTTGTTCTTTGGGGAAGAAGTTGCTGAGAACTTCGAAGCCAGCAGATGATGTAGCTGATGAGACTCCAAGGTAGTGGAGCAGAGGACCTCGAGCTGTGAGGAGAAGCAGCAGTGAAGAGGAGTGTCACGTGCTTCTGTAGAGGTGGTGTAGCAGCCAAGAGAGCTGTGGAAGAACCTAACAGAAGGGTGAAGCACCGTAGTTGCACAAGGAAACTTCATGATAGCAGCCTGGAGGAGCTGCAGAGGATCCTGGTAGTGAAGCCCGGCAGAACCTAAGGATATTAGGGTTGTGAACTTCCAGAGGTGGAAGGGGAAGTTCTGGTGGATTACTTATAGGGAGTTGATAGTGTTTGGTTGTCAGTAGCGTGCAAGACGCAGTGAGAGGTGAGTGACTGTTGGCATTCTTATGTCAAGGAGTTTTTATACTGAAGTATCAATGAACATTTATACTGGTATATGTTATTGCATTCAAATGCTGGTTTTCTATATATATATGTTATCTTGCTGATGGTGCAACAGTGTGTGGGCTTGACCAACTTGAGGAGGTTAATAGTACCAGGTGGTGAACCAGGAGTTGGGATACCACTTGATAAGCTGATAATAGAGTTCTGATGGTATTGGAGTGCAACCTGATTTGGATATTATAGAGTATAGGATTCATTATTATTAGATGTGTGTATGTATCGTGTATGTGCTTTGTTCAGTAAATGTGTTACAATTTGCTGGTGTTTGCCCTTGTCCTAGTGAGGCTTCCCAGGAGGTGGTAAAGAAGGAGAGAGAGAGAGGAAGAACCATGAACCACTGCTGTGGACAGGGTAGGAGGTAATACTGGTAAGTCATAGGGGGATTGAGGAGATCATATCTCATAAGGAGAGAGTGGGGAGTCACAGCGGCTCGAGTGGGTGTGTGCACGTGACAACGAGGCTAAGTGTTGGAGCCGCATCCCCTGAACGTGTGACGTTGAGCCCCTCTCCAAGAGCCAGAAGCGCCAAGGGTGATCTCCTAGTATAAGCACTCTGCCGAGTTGTGGGTTGGGTTGTCCATAGAGAAGGATCAACGACGACAACACCAACCAACCCACAGTCTATATAATACTATCCTGTGTGCTTGAGCGTGGCTCTCCTTTGAGTTTGGGCGTGGCTCTCCTCTATTTTAAGGTGGTTCTCTTGTGTATTTGGGGATAGTTCTCATGGATGTTTGGTCGTGGCTCTCGTGTGTCTTTGGGGGTGGCTCTCATGAGTGTTTGGGCATGGCTCCCATGTGTATTTGGGCGTGGCTCTCCTGTGTGTTTGGGGGTGGCTCTTTTGTGTGTTTGGGCATGGTTCTCCTGTGTGTTTGGGGGTCGCAATCTTGTGTGTCTGGGCGAAGGTCTCCTGTGACTTTGGGCGTGGTTCTCCTGTGTGTTTGGTCGTGGCTCTGCTGTGTGTTTGAGGGTGGCTCTCATGTGTATTTAGGCTTGACTCTCCTGTGTGTTTGGGGTGTGGCTCTCCTGTGTGTTTGGGCGTGGCACGCATATGTGTTTGGGCGTGGCTCTACTGTGTGTTTGGGGGTGACTCTCATGTGAGTTTGATCGAGGATCTCCAAGGATCTGTGTGTTTGGAGGTGGCTCTCATGTTTCTTTGGGCAAGGCTCTCAGGTGTGTTTGTGGGTGTATCTCCTGTGTGTTTGGGGGTGGCTCTGTTACGGCCCTATTGGGTCGCAACCGGGTTCTTCTCTGATGTTATTAGAGTTTGGGTATCCGGCCCCAAGTTAGTAGTGGCTTTCAAGGGGTGTGTTCTGTAACGCAAGTTAAATTAAAGGGGAAGGGATACAAATGCACTGCTTTATATATATAATCACCACCACCATAAATAAATATATAAACTGTCACACGGGGGGTATAAATACACAATATTCAGAATCGTCTTCCTCTGAAGACACGGGATGCTCCACGGTGCTCACGATGAGTAGCCCTGGTTCCCTTCTTCGTGGCCCATGCTGAATCCTCTTGGATTCTCTCGGCGAATCCTCCCTGGCCACAAGCCAGCCAAACCACAGTCCTACTGGGTGCTCCGTCGTGGAGGCCTTCAACCACAAATCCAGCCTGTAGCTGGCAGGTTCCGATCAGCTCTGCTGTGTAGGCCACTCCACGACCGATACTAGGGTTGCGAGCCCTAGGCAGGAGCCTCGTGTGCGTGGCAGTACCAGGACGATTCCTGGTACTGCCACGTCACAGGCAGGCTAACACTCTCAACAGTGTTCGTCCGGGGGTGACACAGCTTCTGCAGAGCAAACTCATGAAGAGACCTTGGCTGCCTTGGGTAGACTGATCCATCGTCCAATACAGCAGTCCCAGGTCGACTCTGTAATCAGACACGTCATTAGTACCAGGGCTAGTGAGCCTCACTTACAGGCTTAGACACAAACGTCCACCTATCCACTCCATAGAGCGCGTTGCTGTCTAAGCGCCACCTCACCAGAGGTCAGAAGCGGCTACGTTACGAGCTGATTAAGACGGGAATCCAGCCCCTGTGGCCGGTATACCCCGTCCTCACTAGATGGCGTCGTCCATTTGGAGGGGGTTTCGGGAGCGGACTCACAGATGGCGTTGTCGTCACTGCTCCGTTCTACGACGCTGGACTCGGGTCCGTAACAGGCTCTCATGTGTGTTTGGGTGTGGCTCTCGTTTGTTTTTGGGTGTGGCTCTCCTGTGTGTTTCGAGGTGGCTCTTCTGTGTGTTTGGGGGTAGCTCTTATGTGTGTTTTGGCTTTGCTCTCCTGTGTGTTTGGGCGTAGCTTTCATGTGTGTATGGGTGTGGCTCTCCTGTGTGTTAGAGAGTGGCTCTTCCTTGTTTTTGGGGTGGCTCTCATGTGTGTATTTGGGGGTAGCTCTCATGTTTGTTGGGGGGGGGGATTCTCCTGTGTATTTGGGCGTCGCTGTCCTGTGTGTTTGGGGAGTGGCTCTCCTGTGGGTTTGGGGGTAGCTCTCATGTGCGTTTGAGCGTGGCTCATCTTTGTATTTGGGGTAACTCTCATGTGGGTGTTTGGGGGTGGCTCTCATGTGTTTTGGGGGGGGGTGGTTCTCATGTGTGTTTGTTCATAGCTCTCATGTGCGTTTGTGGGTGGCTCTCATGAGTGTTTGGGAGTGGCTTGCATGTGTGTTTGGGGGTGGCTCTCCTGTGTGTTTGGGAGTGGTTCTCCTGTGTGTTTTGATGTTGCTCTCCTGTGTGTTTGGGCGTCGCTTTCATGTGTGTTTGGGCGTGGCTCTTCTGTGTGTTTCAGGGTGGCTCTCATATGTGTTTAGGCGTTTGCTCTCCTGTGTGCTTGGGGGTGGCTTTCATGTGTGCTTGGACGTGGCACCTCCTGTGTGTTTGGAGGTGGCTCTCATGTGTGTTTGAACGTGGTTCTCATGTGTGTTTGGGCGTGGCTCTACTGTGTGTTTGGGCGTCGCTCTCTTGTTTGTTTAGGCGTCGTTCTCCTGTGTGATTGGGGGTAACTCTCCTGTGTGTTTGGGCGTGGCACGCATGTGTGATTGGTCGTGGCTCTACTGTGTGTTTGGGGGTGACTCTCATGTGTGTTTAGGGGTGGCACGTATTTGTGTTTGGGGGTGGCTCTCCTGTGTGTTTTGGGGTGGCTCTCTTGTGTGTTTGGGGGTGCATTTCCTGTGTGTTTTGCCCGTGGCTCTTATGTATATTTGGGCAAGGCTCTCCTGTCTTTGGGGATGGCTTTCCTGTGTGTTTGGGCTTGGCTCTCTTGTGTGTTTGGGTGTGGCTCTCCTATGTGTTAGGGGTGGCTCTCCTAAGTGTTTGGGGGTGGCTCTCATGTGTGTTTGGGCGTGGCTCTCATGTGTGTATGGGCTTGGCTCTCCTGTGTGTATAGGGGTGGCTCTCTTCTGTGTTTGTTTGTGACTCTCATGTGTGTTTGGGTGTGGCTCTCATGTGTGTTTGAGGGCGGCTCTCCTATGTGTTTCGGGAAAGTTCTTATGTATGCTGTCGCATGGCTCTCCTTTGTGTTTGAGGTGGCTCTCTTGTGTGCTTGGGGATGGATCTCTAGTGTGTGTTTGGGCGTGGCTCTCCTGTGTGTTTGGGACTGGCTCTCCTGTGTGTTTGGACCTGGCTCTCCTGTGTGTTTGGGGATGGATCTCTTGTGAGTTTGGGGGATGCTCCTCTGTGTGTTTGGGCGTTGCTCTCCTGTGTGTTTGGGGGAGGCTCTCTTGTGTGTTTGGGCGTGGCTCTCATGTGTGTTTGGGCGTGGCTCTCCAGTGTGTTTGAGGGTGGCTCTAAACTGTGTTGGGCGTGGCTCTCCTGTGTGTTTGAGGGTGGCTGTCTTGTGTGTTTGGGTAAGGCTCTCCATTGTGTTTGGGGATGGCTCTCCTGTTTGTTTGGAGGGGGCTCTCTTATGTGTTTGGGCGTGGCTCCTTTGTGTGCTAGGGTGTGGCGCTCATGTGTGTTTGGGGTGGGTATCTCTTGTGGTTTTAGGCGAGGCTCTCTTGTGTGTTTGGGGGTGGGTCTATTGTGTGTGTTGGCGTAGCTCTCCTGTATGTTTCAGCGTGGCTCTCACGTGTGTTTGGGCGTGGCTTTTCTATGTGTTTGGGGTGGCTATCCTGTGTGTTTGGGGGTGGCTCTCCCGTGTGTTCGGTCGTGGCTTTCTTGTGTGTTTGGGCGGGGCTCTTTTGTGTGTTTGGGAGGGGCCCTTTTGTGTGTTTGGACGTTGCTCTTTTGTGTGTTTGGGCGTGGCTCTCTTGTGTGTTTGGAGGTGGCTCTCTTGTGTGTTGGGCGTGGCTCTCTTGTGTATTTGGGCATGGCTGTCTTGTGTGATTGGGCGCAGCTCTCATGTGTCTTTCAGCGTGGCTCTCCTGTGTATTTGGGCGTTGCTCACATGTGTGTATTTGGGCGTGGCTCTCATGTGTGTTTGCGATGGCTATCCTGTGTGTTTGGTCGTGGCTCTTCTGCGTGTTTGGGTGTGGATTTCATGTGTGTTTAAGCGTGGCTCTCTTTTGTGCTTTGGGTGGCTCTCATGTGTGTGTTTGGGGGTGGTTCTCATGTTTGTTGGGAGTGGCTCTCCTGTGTGTTTGGGGATGGCTATCCTGTGTGTTTGAGCGTGGCTCTCCTTTGTGTTTGGGCGTGGCTCTCCTCTGTTTTGGGGTGGTTCCCATGTGTATTTGGGGATGGTTCTCATGGATGTTTGGTCGTGGCTCTCATATGTGTTTCGGCGTGGCTTTCCTGTGTGTTTGGGGTTGGCTTTCCTGAGTATTTGCGGGTGGCTCTCCTGTGTGTTTAGTGGTGGATCTCCTGTATGTTTGAGGGTGGCTCTTCCGTGTGTTTGGTCGTGGTTTTCCAATGTGTTCGAGGGCGGCTGTCATGTGTGTTAGGTCGTGGCTCCCCTGTGTATTTGGGGGTACCTCTCCTGTGTGTTTGGGCGTGGCTCTTCTGTGTGTTTAAGAGTGGTTCTCCTGTGTGTTTGGGAGAGGTTGTCCTATGTGTTTGAATGGTGGCTCTCCTGTGTATTTGCGGGTTGTTTTTCTGGGTGTGTGGGCGTTGCTCTTCTGTGTGTTTGGAGGTTGCTCTCTTGTGTGTTTTTGCGTGGCTCTCCTGAGTGTTTGGTGGGTTTTTTTATGTGTGTTTGAGCGTGGCTCCTCTGTGTGTTTGGGAGTGGCTCAATTGTGTGTTTGGGCGTGGTTCTCCTGTGTGTTTGGGACTGGCTCTCCTGTGTGTTTGGACGTGGCTCTCCTGTGTGTTTGTGGATGGATCTCTTGTGTGTTTGGGGGATGCTCCTCTGTGTGTTTGGGCGTGGCTCTCCTGTGTGTTTGAGGGAGGCTCTCTTGTGTGTTTGCGCGTGGCTCTCATGTGTGTTTGGGCGTGGCTGTCCAGTGTGTTTGAGGGTGGCTCTAAAGTGTGTTGGGCGCGGCTCTCCTTTGTGTTTGGGCGTGGCTCTCCTTTGTGTTTGGGGGTGGCTCTCTTGTGTGTTTGGGCGAGGATCTCCGAGGATCTGTGTGTTTAGAGATGGCTCTCCTGTGTGTTTGGGAGTGGCTCTCATATGCGTTTAAGCGTGGCTCTCTTGTGTGTTTGAGGTGGCTTTCATGTGTGTTTGGGGGTGACTCTCATGTGTGTTTTGACCTTGCTCTCCTGTGTGTTTTGGCGTGTCTTTCATGTGTCTTTGGGCGTGGCTCTCCTGTGTGTTTGAGGGTGCCTCTCATGTGTGCTTGGGCGTTTGCTGTTCTGTGTGTTTGGGGGAGGCTTTCATGTGTGTTTGGGCGTGCCACTTCCTGTGTGTTTGGAGGTGGCTCTTATGTGTGTTTGAACGTGGCCCTCATGTGTATTTGGGCGTGGCTCTCATGTGTTTGGGCGTAGCTCTCTTATGTGTTTGGGGGTTGCTCTCCTGTTTGTTTAGGCCTGGATCTTCTGTGTGTTTGGGGGTGGCTCTCATGTGTGTTTAGGCGTGGCCCGCATGAGTGTTTGGGCGTGGCTCTACTGTGTGTTTGTGGGTTGCTCTCTTGTGTGTTTAGGTGTGGCTCTCATGAGAGTTTGAGAGTGAGTCTCCTGTATGTTTGGGGGTGCCTCTCCTGTGTGTTTGGTCGTGGCTCTCCTGTGTGTTTGGGCGTGGCTCTCCTGTGTGTTGGGGCGTGGCTCTCCAGTGTGTTTGAGGGTGGCTCTCTTGTGTATTTGGGCGTGAATCTCCTGTGTGTTTGGGCGTGGATCTCCTGTGTGTTTGGGGTGGCAATCTTGTGTGTTTGGGCGAAGCTCTCCTGTAAGTTTGGGCGTGGCTCTCCTGTGTGTTTGGGGGTGGCTCTCTTATGTGTCTGGGCATGGTTCTCCTGTTTGTTTGGGCGTGGCTCTACTATGTGTTTGACGGTGGCTCTCATGTGTATTTAGACTGTGCTCTTCTGTGTGTTTGGGGTGGTTCTCTTGTGTTTTTGGGCATGGTTCTCCGGTGTGTTTGGTCGTGGCTCCACTGTTTGTTTGAGGGTGGCTCTCATGTGTATTTAGGCTTGGCTCTCCTGTGTGTTTGGGGGTGGCTCTCTTGTGTCTTTGGGGGTGGCTCTTATGTGTGTTTGAAAGTGGCTCGCCTGTGTGTTTGGGGCTAGCTCTCATGTGTGTTTGGGGGTGGCTCTCCTGTGTGTTTTTGGTGTGGATCTCCTGTTTGTTTAGAGTTGGCTCTTCAGTGTTTTGGGGGGTGGCTCTCATGTGTGTTTGGCCGAAGCTCTCCTTTGTATTTGTGGTGGCTCTCATGTGTGTGTTTAGTTGTGGCTCTCATGTGTGTTGGGGGGGGGGGGGTTCTCCTCTTCTATTTGGGCGTGGCTCTCCTGTGTGTTTGGGAGTAGCTCTCCTTTTCTTAGGGAGGGCTCTCCGGTGTGTTTGGTCGTGGTTTTTCTGTGTGTTTGGGGGCGGTTGTCATGTGTGTTTGGTCGAGGCTTCCCTGTATATCTGGAGGTAGCTCTCCTGTGTGTTTTGGCGTTCCTCTCCTGTGTGTTTGGGGGTGTCTCTCATGTGTGTTTGTGGGCGGCTCTCATTTATGTTTGGGCGTGGCTCTCCTGTGTTTGGGGATGGCTCTCCTGTGTGTTTGGGCGTGGCTCTCTTGTGTGTTTGGGCGTGGCTCTCCTATGTGTTAGGGGTGGCTCTCCTAAGTGTTTGGGGGTTGCTCTCCTGTGTGTTTGGGCGTGGCTCTCCTGTGTGTTTAGGGGTGGCTCTCTTTTGTGTTTGTTTGTGACTCTCATGTGTGTTTGGGTGTGGCTCTCATGTGTGTTTGTGGGCGGCTCTTCTCTGTGTTTCGGGATGGTTCTTATGTATGTTGTCGCGTGGCTCTCCTTTGTGTTTGGGGTGGCTCTCTTGTGTGCTTCGGGATGGATCTCCAGTGTGCGTTTGGGCGTGGCTCTCCTGTGTGATTGGGGGTGGCTTTCATATGTGTTTGGGCGTGGCTCTCCTGTGTGTTTGAGGGTGCCTCTTCTGTGTGTTTGGGCGTGGCTCCTTTGTGTGTTTGGGTGTGTCGCTCTTGTGTGTTTGGGGTGGATATCTCTTGTGTTTTTAGGCATTTCTCTCCTGTGTGTTTGGGGGTGGGTCTATTGAGTATGTTGGCGTAGCTTTCCTGTGTGTTACTGCGTGGCTCTCCTATGTGTTTGGAGTGGCTCTCCTATGTGTTTGGGGGTGGCTTTCTTGTGTGTTTGGGCGGGGCTCTTTTGTGTGTTTGGACGTTGCTCTATTGTATGTTTGGGCGTGGCTCTCTTGTGTGTTTGGAGGTGGCTCTCTTGCGTGTTTGGGCGTAGCTCTCTTTTGTGTTTGGGCATGGCTGTCTTGTGTGATTGGGCGCAGCTCTCATGTGTGTTTGGGCGTTTCTCTCATGTGTCTTTCAGCGTGGCTCTCCTGTGTATTTGGGCGTTGCTCACATGTGTGTGTTTGGGCGTGGCTCTCATGTGCGTTTGGGATGGCTATCATGTGTGTTTGTTCGTGGCTCTTCTGCGTGTTTGGTGGTGGCTCTCATGTGTGTTTAAGCGGGGTTCTCTTTTGTATTTTGGGTTGCTCTCATGTGTGTGTTTGGGGGTGGTTCTCATGTTTGTTGGGAGTGGCTCTCCTGTGTGTTTGGGGATAGCTATCCTGTGTGTATGAGCGTGGCTCTCCGTTGTGTTTGGGCGTGGCTCTCCTCTGTTTTGGGGTGGTTCTCATGTGTATTTGGGGATGGTTCTCATGGATGTTTGGTCGTGGCGCTCATGTGTCTTTGGGGGTGGCTGCCATGAGTGTTTGGTCGTGGCTCTCATGTGTGTGTTTGGGCGTGGCTCTCCTGTGTGTTTGGGGGTGGCTTCCCTGGGTGTTTGCGGGTGGCTCTCTTGTGTGTTTGGGGGTGCATCTCCTGTGTGTTTGGTCGAGTTTTCCTATGTGTTCGGGGGCGGCTGTCATGTGTGTTAGGTCGTGGCTCCCCTGTGTATTTGGGGGTAGCTCTCCTGTGTGTTTGGACGTGGCTCTTCTGTGTGTTAAGGAGTGGCTCTCATATGTGTTTGGGAGAGGCTGTCCTATGTGTTTGAATGGTGGCTCTCCTGTGTATTTGCGGGTTGTTCTCCTGGGTGTGTTTTTGCGTGGCTCTCCTGTATGTTTGGTGGGGGTTTTCATGTGTGTTTGATCGTGGCTCCTGTGTGTGTTTGGGAGTGGCTCAATTGTGTGTTTGGGCGTGGTTCTCCTGTGTGCTTGCTACTGGCTTTCCGGTGTGTTTGGACGTGGCTCTCCTGTATGTTTGGGGATGGATCTCTTGTGTGTTTGGGGGATGCTCCTCTGTGTGTTTGGGCGTGGCTCTCCTGTGTGTTTGGGTAAGGCTCTCTTGTGTGTTTGCGCGTGGCTCTCATGTGTGTTTGGGCGTGGCTCTCCAGTTTGTTTGAGGGTAGCTCTAAAGTGTGTTAGGGGTGGCTCTCCTTTGTGTTTGGGCGTAGCTCTCAGGTGTGTTTGGGGGTGGCTCTCCTTTGTGTTTGGGAGTGGCTCTCATATGCGTTTAAGCGTGGCTCTCCTGTGTGTATGGAGGTGGCTCTCCTGTGTGTTTGGGGGTGTCTCTCCTGTGTGTTTGAGGTGGCTCTCATGTGTGTTTGGGGGGACTCTCATGTGTGTTTTGACGTTGCTCTCCTATGTGTTTTGGCGTGTCTTTCATGTGTGTTTGGGCGTGGCTCTCCTGTGTGTTTGAGGGTGGCTCTCATGTGTGTTTGGGCGTGCCACTTCCTGTGTGTTTGGAGGTGGCTCTCATGTGTTTGAACGTGGCTCTCATGTGTTTGGGCGTAGCTATCATGTGTGTTTGGGGGATGCTCTCCTGTTTGTTTAGGCCTGGATCTCCTGTGTATTTGGGGCGGCCCTCATGGGTGTTTAGGCGTGGCCCGCATGAGTGTTTGGGCGTGGCTCTACTGTGTGTTTTTGGGTGGCTCTCTTGTGTGTTTAGGGGTGGATCTCATGTGTGTTTGGGAGTGGCTTTCCTGTGTGTTTCGGCGTGGCTCTCCTGTGTGTTTGGGCGTGGCTCTCCTGTGTGTTTGGGAGAGGCTCTCTTGTGTGTTTGGGCGTGGCTCTCCTGTGTGTTGGGGCGTGGCTCTCCAGTGTGTTTTTGAGGGTGGCTCTCTTGTGTATTTGGGCGTGATTCTCCTGTGTGTTTGGGCGTGGATCTCCTGTGTGTTTGGGGGTGGCAATCTTGTGTGTTTGAGCGAAGCTCTCCTGTAAGTTTGGGCGTGGCTCTCCTGTGTGTTTGGGGGTGGCTCTCATGTGTGTTTGGGCATGGTTCTACTGTTTGTTTTGGCGTGGCTCTACTATGTGTTTGAGGGTGGCTCTCATGTGTATTTAGGGTGTGCTCTACTGTGTGTTTGGGGTGGCTCTCTTGTGTTTTTGGGCATGGTTCTCCGGTGTGTTTGGTCGTGGCTCCACTGTTTGTTACAGGGTGGCTCTCATGTGTATTTAGGCTTGGCTCTCCTATGTGTTTGGGGTTGACTCTCATGTGTATTTGGGTGTGGCTCTTCTGTGTGTAAGGGGTGGCTCTCCTGTGTGTTTGAACGTGGCTCTCCTGTGTGTTTGGGGGTGGCTCTCTTGTGTGTTTGGGGGTGGCTCTCCTGTGTGTTTTTGGTGTGGATCTCCTGTTTGTTTAGAGTTGGGTCTTCAGTGTTTTGGGGGGTGGCTCCCATGTGTGTTTGGGCGTGGCTCTCCTTTGTATTTGTGGTGGCTCTCATGTGTGTGTTTGGTTCTGGTTCTCATGATGTCTTTGGTTGTGGCTCTCTTGTGTGTTGGGGGGGGGGGTTCTGTGTATTTGGGCGCGGCTCTCCTGTGTGTTTGGTCGTGGTTTTTCTGTGTGTTTGGGGGCGGCAGTCATGTGTGTTTGGTCGAGGCTCCCCTGTATATTTGGAGGTAGCTCTCCTGTGTGTTTGGGCGTGGCTCTCCTGTGTGTTTGGGGGTGGCGCTCAAGTGTGTTTGTGCGTGGCTGTCTTATGTTTTTGAAGGGTGGCTCTCCTGTGTGTTTGTGGGTGGTTTTCCTGTGTGTTTGGGCGTGGCTCTCCTGTGTGTTTAGAGGTGGCTCTCCTGTGTGTTTGGTGGTGGGTTTCTTGTGTGTTTGAGCGTGGCTCCTCTGTGTGTTTCGGAGTGTCTCAGTTGTGTGTTTTGGCGTGGTTCTCCTGTGTGTTTGACTGGCTCTCCTGTGTGTTTGGACGTGGCTCTCCTGTGTGTTTAGGGGTGGCTCTCTTGAGTGTTTGGGGGTTGCTCCTCTGTGTGTTTATGCGTGGCTCTCCTTTGTGTTTGGGGTAGGCTCTCTTCTGTGTTTGGTCGTGGCTCTCCTGTGTGTTGGGTGTAGCTCACCAGTGTGTTTGAGGGTGGCTCTCAAGTGTGTTGGGCGTGGCTCTCCTGTGAGTTTGGGCGTGGCTCTCCTATGTGTTTTGGCGTGGTTCTCCTGTGTGTTTGGGACTGGCTCTCCTGTGTGTTTGGACGTGGCTCTCCTTTGTGTTTAGGGGTGACTCTCTTGAGTGTTTGGGGGTTACTCCTCTGTGTGTTTGTGCGTGGCTCTCCGGTGTGTTTGGGGTAGGCTCTCTTCTGTGTTTGGTCGTGGCTCTCCTGTGTGTTGGGTGTGGCTCACCAGTGTGAGGGTGGCTCTCAAGTGTGTTGGGCGTGGCTCTCCTGTGAGTTTGGGCGTGGCTCTCCTGTGTGTGTGGCTAACATGTGTTTTTTGGCGAGGATCTCCGAGGATCTGTGTGTTTAGAGGGGTCTCTCATATGTGTTTGGGCATGGCTCTCAGGTGTGTTTGTGGGTGGATCTCCTGTGTGTTTGGGGGTGGCTCTTATGTGTGTTTGGGAGTGGCTCTCCTTTGTGTTTGTAGGTGGCTCACGTGTGTGTTTGGGGATGCTCTCCTGTGTGTTTGGAGGTGGCTCTCATGTGTGTTTGGGGGTGACTCATGTGGGTTTGGGCGCGGCTCTCCTGTGTGTTTGGGGGTGGCTTTTATGTGTGTTTTTGCGTGGCACTTCCTGTGTGTTTGTAGGTGGCTCTCATGTGTTTTTAAACGTGGCTCTCATGTGTTTGGGCGTAGCTCTCTTGTGTGTTTCGGGGTGGCTCTCCTGTTTGTTTAGGCCTGGCTCTCCTGTGTGTTTCGGGGTGGCTCTCCTGTGTGTATAGGCGTGGCCCGCATGTGTGTTTGGGCGTGGCTCTACTGTGTGTTTAGGCGTGGCTCTACAGTGTGTTTGAGGGTGGCTCTCTTGTGTGTTTATGGGTGGCTCTCATGTGTGTTTGGGGGTGGCGCTCCTGTGTGTTTGGGCGTGGCTCTCGTGTGTGTTTGGGCTTGGCTCTCCTGTGTGTTTGGGAGAGGCTCTCTTGTGTGTTTGGGCGTGGCTCTCTTGTGTGTTGGGGCGTGGCTCTCCAGTGTGCTTGAGGGTGGCTCTCTTGTGTTTTTGGTGTGAATCTTCTTACTGTTTGGGCGTGGCTCTCCTGTGTGTTTGGGGTGGCAATCTTGTGTTTGGGCGAAGCTCTCCTCTTAGTTTGGGTGTGGCTCTCCTGTGTGTTTGGGGGTTGCTCTCTTGTGTGTTTGTGCATGTTTCTACTTTGTGTTTGGGCGTGGCTCTACTATGTGTTTGAGGGTAGCTTTCATGTGTATTTAGGCTTGGCTCTCCTGTGTGTTTGGGGTGGCTCTACTGTTTGTTTGAGCGTGGCTCCTCAGTGTGCTTGGGAGTGACTCAATTGTGTGTTTGGGCATGGTTTTCCTTTGTGTTTGGGCGTGGCTCTAATATGTGTTTCAGGGTTGCTCTCATGTGTATTTAGGCTTGGCTCTCCTGTGTGTTTAGGGTTGGCTATCATGTGTGTGTTTGGTTGTGGCTCTCATGTGTGTTGGGGGGGGGGGTTCTCCTGTGTATTTGGGCGTGGCTCTCATGTGTGTTTGGGAGTAGCTCTCCTCTGTGCTTTAAGGAGGGCTCTCCTGTGTGTTTGGTCGTGGTTTTCCTGTGTGTTTGGGGGCGGCAGTCATGTGTGTTTGGTCGAGTCTCCCCTGTGTATTTGGGGGTAGCTCTCCTGTGTGTTTGGGCGTGGCTCTTTGATGTGTTTAAGAGTGGCTCTCCTGTGTGTTTAACGAGAGCTCTCCTGTGTGTTTGGCTGTGGCTCTCTTGTGTGTTTGGGGGAGGTTCTCATGTGTGTTTTGGCGTCGCTGTCCTATATTTTTGAAGGTTGGCTCGCCTGTGTGTTTGGGGGTGGTTCTCCTATGTGTTTAGTCGTGGCTCTCCTGTGTATTTGCGTGAGGTTCTCCTGTGTGTGTAGGCGTTGCTTTCCTGTGTGTTTGGAGGTGGCTCTCTTGTGTGATTGTGCGTGGCTCTCCTGTGTGTTTGGTGGTGGGTTCCTGTTTGAGCGTGGCTCCTCAGTGTGCTTGGGAGTGACTCAATTGTGTGTTTGGGCGTGGTTCTCCTGTGTGTTTGGGACTGGCTCTCCTGTGTGTTTGGACGTGACTCTCCTGTGTGTTTGGGGTGGCTCTCCTGTGTGTTTGGGGGTGGCTCTCTTGTGTGTTTGGGGGTTGCTCCTCTGTGTGTTTGGGCGTGGCTCTCCTATGTGTTTGGGGGAGGCTCTCTTGTGTGTTTGGGCGTGGATCTACTGTGCGTTGGGCGTGGCTCTCCAGGGTGTTTGAGGGTGGCTCTCAAGTGTGTTGGGCGTGGCTCTCCTGTCAGTTTGGGCGTTGCTCTCCTGTGTGGTTGGGGGTGGCTATCACGTGTGTTTGGGCGAGGATCTCCACGGATCTGTGTGCTTAGAGGTGGCTCTCATGTGTGTTTGGGCACGGCTCTCAGGAGTGCTTGTGGGTGGATCTCCTGTGTGTTTGGGGGTGGCTCTCAAGTGTGTTTGGGAGTTGCTCTCATGTGTGTTTCGGCGTGGCTCTTCTTTGTGTTTGGAGGTGGCTCTCATGTTTGATTGGGGGGTGACTCTCATGTGTGTTTTGGCGTTGCTCTCCTGTGTGTTTGGGGGTGGCTCTCCTGTGTGTTTGGAGATGGCTCTCATGTGGGTTTGGGGATAACTCTCATGTGTGTTTTGGCGTTGCTCTCCTGTGTGTTTGAGGGTGTCTCTCATGAATGTTTGAGCGTTTGCTCTCCTGTGTGTTTTGGGGTTTCTTTCATGTGAGCTTTGGCTTGGCATGTCCTGTGTGTTTGGAGATGGCTCTCATGTGTGTTTGAATGTGGCTCTCATGTGTATTTGGGCGTAGCTCTCTTGTGTGTTTGGGGTGGCTCTCATGTGTGTTTAGGCGTAGCCCGCATGTGTGTTTGGGCGTGGCTCTACTGTGTGTTTGAGGGTGGCTCTCTTGTGTGTTTAGGGGTGGCTCTCATGTGTGATTTGGGAGTGGCTCTCCTCTGTGTTTGCGGGTGGCTCTCCTCTCCGTTTGGGGGTGGCTCTCGTGTGTGTTTGGGCGTGGCTCTCCTGTATGTTTGGGGGTGGCTCTCTTGTGTGTTTGGGCATGGTTCTTCTGTGTGTTTGGGCGTGGCTCTACTGTGTGTTTGAGGGAGGCTCTCATATTTATTTAGGCTTGGCTCCCCTGTGTGTTTGGGGGTAGCTCTCCTGTGTGTTTGGGCGTGGCTCTTCTGTGTGTTTGGGGGTGGCTCTCATGTGTGTTTGGGAGTGGCTCTCCTGTGTGTTTTGGGGTGGCTCTCTTGTGTGTTTGGGCGTGTCTCTCCTGTGTATTTGCGGGTGGTTCTCCTATATGTGTGGGCGTTGCTATCCTGTGTGTTTGGAGTTGGCTCTCCTGTGTGTTTTTGCATGGCTCTCCTGTGTGTTTGGTGGTGGTTTTCCTGTGTGTTTTAGCATGCCTCCTCTCTGTGTTTGGGAGTGGCTCAATTATGTGTTTGCGCGTAGCTCTAATGAGTGTTTGGAGGTGGGACTGGCTCTCATGAGTGTTTGGAGGTGGATCTCCTCTGTGTTTGGGGGAGGCTCTCCTCTCTGTTTGGGGGTGGCTCTCCTGTGTGTTTAGGCGTGGCTCTCCTGTGAGTTTGGGAGAGGCTCTCTTGTGTGTTTGGTCGTGGGTCCCCTGCGTATTTGGGGGGAGCTCTCCTATGTCGGGCGTGGCTCGTCAGTGTGTTTGGGGGTGGCTCTCAAATGTGTTGGGAGTGGCTCTCTTGTGTGTTTGGGAGTGGCTGTCTTATGTGTTTGAAGGGTGGCTCTCCTGTTTGTTTGGGGGTGGTTCTCCTGTGTGTTTGGGCGTGACTCTCCTGTGTGTTTAGAGGTGACTCTCCTGTGTGTTTTGGGGTGGCTCTCTTGTGTGTTTGGGCGTGTCTCTCCTGTGTATTTTCGGGTGGTTCTCCTGTGTGTGAGTAGGCGTTGCTCTCCTGCGTGTTTGGGGGTAGCTCTCATGTATGTTTGGGTGTGGCTCTCATGTGTGTTTGGGCGTGGCTCCGCTGTGTGTTTGGGGGGTGGCTCTCATGTGTGTTTGGGTGTGGCTCTCATGTGTGTTTGGGGGTTGGTCTCTTTAGTGTTTGGGGATGGCTCACCTGTGTGTTTGGGGATGGCTCTCATGTGTGTTTGAGGGTGGCTCTCAGGTGTGTTTGTGCGTGGCTCTCATGTGTGTTTGGGCGTGGCTCTGCTGTGTGTTTGGGTGTGGCTCTCATGTGTGTTTGGGGATGGGTCTCCTGAGTGTTTGAGGATAGCTCATCTGTGTCTTTGGGGGTGGCTCTCAGGTGTGTTTGGGCGTAGCTCTCAAGTGTGTTGTAGGGTGGCACTCATGTGTGTTTGGAGGAGGTTTTCCTGTGTGTTTGAGCGTGGCTCCTCTCTGTGTTTAGGCGTGGCTCTCCTGTGTGTTTGGGTGTGGCTCTCATGTGTGTTTTGGGGTTGCTCCTCTGTGTGTTTGGGCATGGCTCTCCTGTGTGTTTTGGGGGAGGCTTTCTAGTGTGTTTGGACGTGGCTCCTTTGTGTGTTTGGGCGTGGCTCTCAGGTGTGTTTGTGGGTGTATCTCCTGTGTGTTTGCGGGTGGCTCTCAAGTGTGTTTGGGAGTGGCTCTCATGTGTGTTTGGGAGTGGCTCTCCTGTGTGTTTGGAGGTGGCTCTCCGGTGTGTTTGAGGGTGGCTCTCCTGTGTGTTTGGTTGTGGCTCTCAAGTGTGCTTGGGCGTGGCTCTCAAGTGTGTTTTGGGATTGCTCTCATGTGTGTTTGAGGGTGGCTCTCATGTGTGTTTGGGCGTGGCTCTCAAGTGTGTTTGGGAGTGGCTCTCATGTGTGTTTGGGGGTGGGTCTTCAGAGTGTTTGGGGATGGCTCACCTGTGTGTTTGGGGATGGCTCTCATGTGTGTTTGGGGGGTGGTCCTCATGAGTGTTTGCTCGTGGCTCTCATGTGTGTTTGGGGATGGGTCTCCTGAGTCTTTGAGGATGGCACATCTGTGTCTTTGGGGATGGCTCTCAAGTGTGTTTGGGCGTAGCTCTCAAGTGTGTTGTGGGGTGGCTCTCATGTGTGTTTGGGGGTGGCTCTTATGTGTGTTTGGTGGTGTTTTTCCTGTGTGTTTGCTTGTGTCTCTTATGTGTGTTTGGGGTGTCTCTCATGCGTGTTTGGGGGTGCCTCTCATGTGTGTTTGGGTGTGGCTCTCATGTGTGTTTGGGTGTGGCTCTCATGTGTGTTTTTGGTGTGGATCTCCTGTGTGTTTGGAGTTGGCTCTTCTGTGTTTTTGGGGGTGGCTCTCATGTGTGTTTGGGCTTGTCTCTCCTTTGAATTTGGGGTAGCTCTCATGTGTGTGTTTGGTTGTGGGTCTCATGTGTGTTTGGGGGTGGCTCTCCTGTGTGTTTTGGTGTGGCTCTCCTGTGTGTTTTTGTGTGGATCTCCTGTGTGTTTGGAGTTGGCTCTTCTGTGTTTTTGAGGGTGGCTCTCTTGTGTGTTTAGGGGTGGCTCTCATGTGTGTTTTAGGGGTGGCTTTCCTCTGTGTTTGGGGATGGCTCTCCTATGTCTTTGGGGGTGGGTTTCCTGTGTGTTTGGGCGTGGCTCTTCTGTGTGTTTGGGAGAGGCTCTCTTGTGTGTTTGGGCGTGGCTCTCCTGTGTGTATGGGCGTGGCTCTGCAGTGTGTTTGAGGGTGGCTCTCTTGTGTATTTGGGCGTGAATCTCCTGTATGTTTGGGCATGGCTCTCCTGAGTGTTTAGATGTGGCTCTCTTGTGTGTTTGGGCATGGTTCTTCTGTGTGTTCGGGCGTGGCTCTACTGTGTGTTTGAGGGTGGCTCTCATGTTTATTTAGGCTTGGCTCTCCTGTGTGTTTGGTCGTCCTAGCTCCCCTGAGTGTTTGGGGGTAGCTCTCCTGTGTGTTTGCGAGTGGCTGTATTATGTGTTTGAAGGGTGCCTCTCCTGTGTGTTTGGGGGTGGTTCTCCTGTGTGGTTTGGGGTGGCTCTGTTGTGTGTTTTGGCGTGTCTCTCCTATGTATTTGCGGGTGGTTCTCCTGTGTGTGTGTGGGCGTTGCTATCCTGTGTGTTTGGAGGTGGCTCTCTTGTGTGTTTTTGCGTGGCTCTCCTGTGTGTTTGGTGGCGGTTTTCCTGTATGTTTGAGCGTGGCTCCTCTCTGTGTTTGGGAGTGGCTCAATTGTGTGTTTGCGCGTGGTTCTCCTGTGTGTTTGGGACTGGCTCTCATGAGTGTTTGGGGTGGCTCTCTTCGCTGTTTGGGGGTGGCTCTCCTGTGTGTTTGGGCTTGGCTCTCCTGTGAGTTTGGGTGAGGCTCTCTTGTGTGTTTGGACGTGGCTCTCCAGTGTGTTTGACGGTGGCTCTCTTGTGTATTTGGGCGTGAATCTCCTGTATGTTTGGGCGTGGCTCTCCTGAGTGTTTGGGGGTGGCTCTCTTGTGTGTTTGGGCATGGTTCTCCTGTGTGTTTGGGCGTGGCTCTACTGTGTGTTTGAGGGCGGCTCTCATGTGTGTTTAGGCTTGGCTCTCCTGTGTGTTTGGTCGTGGCTCATCTGTGTGCTTTGGGGGTGGCTCTCATGTGTGTTTGGGCGTGGCTCATCTGTGTGTTTGGAAGTGGCTCTCATGTGTGTTTGGGAGTGGCTCTCATGTGTGTTTGGGAATGGCTGTCTTTTGTGTTTGAAGGGTGGCTCTCCTGTGTGTTTCTGGGTGGTTCTCCTGTGTGTTTGTGCGTAACTCTCCTGTGTGTTTAGAGGTGGCTCTCCTGTGTGTTTTGGGGTGGCTCTCTTGTGTGTTTGGGTGTGTCTCTCCTGTGTATTTGCGGGTGGTTCTCCTGTGTGTGAGTAGGCGTTGCTCTCCTGAGTGTTTGGGGGTAGCTCTCATGTATGTTTGGGTGTGGCTCTCATGTGTGTTTGGGCGTGGCTCTGCTGTGTGTTTGCGGGTGGCTCTCATGTGTGTTTGGGTGTGGGTCTCATGTGTGTTTGGGGGTGGGTCTCCTGAGTGTTTGGGAGATGGCTCACCTGTGTGTTTGGGGATGGCTCTCATGTGTGTTTGGGGGTGGCTCTCAGGTGTGTTTGGGCGTAGCTCTCAAGTGTGTTGTGGGGTGGCTGTCATGTGTGTTTGGGGGTGGCTCTCCTGTGTGTTTGGTGGTGGCTCTAATGTGTGTTTTTTGGGGTGGCTCTCAAATGTGTTTGGGCGTGGCTCTCAAGTGTGTTGAGGGATGGCTCTCATGTGTGTTTGGGGGTAGCTCTCATGTGTGTTTGGGCGTGGCTCTCATGTGTGTTTGGGCGTGGCTCTGCTGTGTGTTTGGGCTTGGCTCTCCTGTGAGTTTGGGTGAGGCTCTCTTGTGTGTTTGGACGTGGCTCTCCAGTGTGTTTGACGGTGGCTCTCTTGTGTATTTGGGCGTGAATCTCCTGTATGTTTGGGCGTGGCTCTCCTGAGTGTTTGGGGGTGGCTCTCTTGTGTGTTTGGGCATGGTTCTCCTGTGTGTTTGGGCGTGGCTCTACTGTGTGTTTGAGGGCGGCTCTCATGTGTATTTAGGCTTGGCTCTCCTGTGTGTTTGGTCGTGGCTCATCTGTGTGTTTTGGGGGTGGCTCTCATGTGTGTTTGGGCGTGGCTCATCTGTGTGTTTGGGGGTGGCTCTCATGTGTGTTTGGGAGTGGCTCTCATGTGTGTTTGGGAGTGGCTGTCTTTTGTGTTTGAAGGGTGGCTCTCCTGTGTGTTTCTGGGTGGTTCTCCTGTGTGTTTGTGCGTAACTCTCCTGTGTGTTTAGAGGTGGCTCTCCTGTGTGTTTTGGGGTGGCTCTCTTGTGTGTTTGGGTGGGTCTCTCCTGTATATTTGCGGGTGGTTCTCCTGTGTGTGAGTAGGCGTTGCTTTCCGGAGTGTTTGGGGGTAGCTCTCATGTATGTTTGGGTGTGGCTCTCATGTGTGTTTGGGCGTGGCTCTGCTGTGTGTTTGCGGGTGGTTCTCATGTGTGTTTGGGTGTAGGTCTCATGTGTGTTTGGGGGTGGGTCTCCTGAGTGTTTGGGGGATGGCTCACCTGTGTGTTTGGGGATGGCTCCCATGTGTGTTTGGGGGTGGCACTCAGGTGTGTTTGGGCGTAGCTCTCAAGTGTGTTGTGGGGTGGCTGTCATGTGTGTTTGGGGGTGGCTCTCCTGTGTGTTTGGTGGTGGCTCTAATGTGTGTTTTTTGGGGTGGCTCTCAAATGTGTTTGGGCGTGGCTCTCAAGTGTGTTGAGGGATGGCTCTCATGTGTGTTTGGGGGTAGCTCTCATGTGTGTTTGGGCGTGGCTCTCATGTGTGTTTGGGCGTGGCTCTGCTGTGTGTTTGGGCTTGGCTCTCCTGTGAGTTTGGGTGAGGCTCTCTTGTGTGTTTGGACGTGGCTCTCCAGTGTGTTTGACGGTGGCTCTCTTGTGTATATGGGCGTGAATCTCCTGTATGTTTGGGCGTGGCTCTCCTGAGTGTTTGGGGGTGGCTCTCTTGTGTGTTTGGGCATGGTTCTCCTGTGTGTTTGGGCGTGGCTCTACTGTGTGTTTGAGGGCGGCTCTCATGTGTATTTAGGCTTGGCTCTCCTGTGTGTTTGGTCGTGGCTCATCTGTGTGTTTTGGGGGTGGCTCTCATGTGTGTTTGGGCGTGGCTCATCTGTGTGTTTGGGGGTGGCTCTCATGTGTGTTTGAGAGTGGCTCTCATGTGTGTTTGGGAGTGGCTGTCTTTTGTGTTTGAAGGGTGGCTCTCCTGTGTGTATCTGGGTGGTTCTCCTGTGTGTTTGTGCGTAACTCTCCTGTGTGTTTAGAGGTGGCTCTCCTGTGTGTTTTGGGGTGGCTCTCTTGTGTGTTTGGGCGTGGCTCATCTGTGTGTTTGGGGGTGGCTCTCATGTGTGTTTGGGAGTGGCTCTCATGTGTGTTTGGGAATGGCTGTCTTTTGTGTTTGAAGGGTGGCTCTCCTGTGTGTTTCTGGGTGGTT
This sequence comes from Procambarus clarkii, assembly GCF_040958095.1. NCBI lineage: Eukaryota > Metazoa > Arthropoda > Malacostraca > Decapoda > Cambaridae > Procambarus > Procambarus clarkii. Next base: position 15,219,486 of record NC_091201.1, read on the forward strand.
CTCCTGTGTGTTTGTGCGTAACTCTCCTGTGTGTTTAGAGGTGGCTCTCCTGTGTGTTTTGGGGTGGCTCTCTTGTGTGTTTGGGTGTGTCTCTCCTGTGTATTTGCGGGTGGTTCTCCTGTGTGTGAGTAGGCGTTGCTCTCCTGAGTGTTTGGGGGTAGCTCTCATGTATGTTTGGGTGTGGCTCTCATGTGTGTTTGGGCGTGGCTCTGCTGTGTGTTTGCGGGTGGCTCTCATGTGTGTTTGGGTGTGGGTCTCATGTGTGTTTGGGGGTGGGTCTCCTGAGTGTTTGGGAGATGGCTCACCTGTGTGTTTGGGGATGGCTCTCATGTGTGTTTGGGGGTGGCTCTCAGGTGTGTTTGGGCGTAGCTCTCAAGTGTGTTGTGGGGTGGCTGTCATGTGTGTTTGGGGGTGGCTCTCCTGTGTGTTTGGTGGTGGCTCTAATGTGTGTTTTTTGGGGTGGCTCTCAAATGTGTTTGGGCGTGGCTCTCAAGTGTGTTGAGGGATGGCTCTCATGTGTGTTTGGGGGTAGCTCTCATGTGTGTTTGGGCGTGGCTCTCATGTGTGTTTGGGCGTGGCTCTGCTGTGTGTTTGGGCTTGGCTCTCCTGTGAGTTTGGGTGAGGCTCTCTTGTGTGTTTGGACGTGGCTCTCCAGTGTGTTTGACGGTGGCTCTCTTGTGTATTTGGGCGTGAATCTCCTGTATGTTTGGGCGTGGCTCTCCTGAGTGTTTGGGGGTGGCTCTCTTGTGTGTTTGGGCATGGTTCTCCTGTGTGTTTGGGCGTGGCTCTACTGTGTGTTTGAGGGCGGCTCTCATGTGTATTTAGGCTTGGCTCTCCTGTGTGTTTGGTCGTGGCTCATCTGTGTGTTTTGGGGGTGGCTCTCATGTGTGTTTGGGCGTGGCTCATCTGTGTGTTTGGGGGTGGCTCTCATGTGTGTTTGGGAGTGGCTCTCATGTGTGTTTGGGAGTGGCTGTCTTTTGTGTTTGAAGGGTGGCTCTCCTGTGTGTTTCTGGGTGGTTCTCCTGTGTGTTTGTGCGTAACTCTCCTGTGTGTTTAGAAGTGGCTCTCCTGTGTGTTTTGGGGTGGCTCTCTTGTGTGTTTGGGTGGGTCTCTCCTGTATATTTGCGAGTGGTTCTCCTGTGTGTGAGTAGGCGTTGCTTTCCGGAGTGTTTGGGGGTAGCTCTCATGTATGTTTGGGTGTGGCTCTCATGTGTGTTTGGGCGTGGCTCTGCTGTGTGTTTGCGGGTGGTTCTCATGTGTGTTTGGGTGTAGGTCTCATGTGTGTTTGGGGGTGGGTCTCCTGAGTGTTTGGGGGATGGCTCACCTGTGTGTTTGGGGATGGCTCCCATGTGTGTTTGGGGGTGGCTCTCAGGTGTGTTTGGGCGTAGCTCTCAAGTGTGTTGTGGGGTGGCTGTCATGTGTGTTTGGGGGTGGCTCTCCTGTGTGTTTGGTGGTGGCTCTAATGTGTGTTTTTTGGGGTGGCTCTCAAATGTGTTTGGGCGTGGCTGTCAAGTGTGTTGAGGGATGGCTCTCATGTGTGTTTGGGGGTAGCTCTCATGTGTGTTTGGGCGTGGCTCTCATGTGTGTTTGGGCGTGGCTCTGCTGTGTGTTTGGGCTTGGCTCTCCTGTGAGTTTGGGTGAGGCTCTCTTGTGTGTTTGGACGTGGCTCTCCAGTGTGTTTGACGGTGGCTCTCTTGTGTATATGGGCGTGAATCTCCTGTATGTTTGGGCGTGGCTCTCCTGAGTGTTTGGGGGTGGCTCTCTTGTGTGTTTGGGCATGGTTCTCCTGTGTGTTTGGGCGTGGCTCTACTGTGTGTTTGAGGGCGGCTCTCATGTGTATTTAGGCTTGGCTCTCCTGTGTGTTTGGTCGTGGCTCATCTGTGTGTTTTGGGGGTGGCTCTCATGTGTGTTTGGGCGTGGCTCATCTGTGTGTTTGGGGGTGGCTCTCATGTGTGTTTGAGAGTGGCTCTCATGTGTGTTTGGGAGTGGCTGTCTTTTGTGTTTGAAGGGTGGCTCTCCTGTGTGTATCTGGGTGGTTCTCCTGTGTGTTTGTGCGTAACTCTCCTGTGTGTTTAGAGGTGGCTCTCCTGTGTGTTTTGGGGTGGCTCTCTTGTGTGTTTGGGCGTGGCTCATCTGTGTGTTTGGGGGTGGCTCTCATGTGTGTTTGGGAGTGGCTCTCATGTGTGTTTGGGAATGGCTGTCTTTTGTGTTTGAAGGGTGGCTCTCCTGTGTGTTTCTGGGTGGTTCTCCTGTGTGTTTGTGCGTAACTCTCCTGTGTGTTTAGAGGTGGCTCTCCTGTGTGTTTTGGGGTGGCTCTCTTGTGTGTTTGGGTGTGTCTCTCCTGTGTATTTGCGGGTGGTTCTCCTGTGTGTGAGTAGGCGTTGCTCTCCTGAGTGTTTGGGGGTAGCTCTCATGTATGTTTGGGTGTGGCTCTCATGTGTGTTTGGGCGTGGCTCTGCTGTGTGTTTGCGGGTGGCTCTCATGTGTGTTTGGGTGTGGGTCTCATGTGTGTTTGGGGGTGGGTCTCCTGAGTGTTTGGGAGATGGCTCACCTGTGTGTTTGGGGATGGCTCTCATGTGTGTTTGGGGGTGGCTCTCAGGTGTGTTTGGGCGTAGCTCTCAAGTGTGTTGTGGGGTGGCTGTCATGTGTGTTTGGGGGTGGCTCTCCTGTGTGTTTGGTGGTGGCTCTAATGTGTGTTTTTTGGGGTGGCTCTCAAATGTGTTTGGGCGTGGCTCTCAAGTGTGTTGAGGGATGGCTCTCATGTGTGTTTGGGGGTAGCTCTCATGTGTGTTTGGGCGTGGCTCTCATGTGTGTTTGGGCGTGGCTCTGCTGTGTGTTTGGGCTTGGCTCTCCTGTGAGTTTGGGTGAGGCTCTCTTGTGTGTTTGGACGTGGCTCTCCAGTGTGTTTGACGGTGGCTCTCTTGTGTATTTGGGCGTGAATCTCCTGTATGTTTGGGCGTGGCTCTCCTGAGTGTTTGGGGGTGGCTCTCTTGTGTGTTTGGGCATGGTTCTCCTGTGTGTTTGGGCGTGGCTCTACTGTGTGTTTGAGGGCGGCTCTCATGTGTATTTAGGCTTGGCTCTCCTGTGTGTTTGGTCGTGGCTCATCTGTGTGTTTTGGGGGTGGCTCTCATGTGTGTTTGGGCGTGGCTCATCTGTGTGTTTGGGGGTGGCTCTCATGTGTGTTTGGGAGTGGCTTTCATGTGTGTTTGGGAGTGGCTGTCTTTTGTGTTTGAAGGGTGGCTCTCCTGTGTGTTTCTGGGTGGTTCTCCTGTGTGTTTGTGCGTAACTCTCCTGTGTGTTTAGAGGTGGCTCTCCTGTGTGTTTTGGGGTGGCTCTCTTGTGTGTTTGGGTGTGTCTCTCCTGTGTATTAGCGGGTGGTTCTCCTGTGTGTGAGTAGGCGTTGCTCTCCTGAGTGTTTGGGGGTAGCTCTCATGTATGTTTGGGTGTGGCTCTCATGTGTGTTTGGGCGTGGCTCTACTGTGTGTTTGCGGGTGGCTCTCATGTGTTTGGGTGTGGGTCTCATGTGTGTTTGGGGGTGGGTCTCCTGAGTGTTTGGGGGATGGCTCACCTGTGTGTTTGGGGATGGCTCTCATGTGTGTTTGGGGTGGCTCTCAGGTGTGTTTGGGCGTAGCTCTCAAGTGTGTTGTGGGGTGGCTGTCATGTGTGTTTGGGGGTGGCTCTCCTGTGTGTTTGGTATTGGCTCTAATGTGTGTTTTTTGGGGTGGCTCTCAAATGTGTTTGGGCGTGGCTCTCAAGTGTGTTTGGGGGTGGCTCTCATGTGTGTTTGGGTGTGGCTCTCATGTGTGTTTGGGGATGGGTCTCCTGAGTGTTTGAGGATGGCTCATCTGTGTCTTTGGGGATGGCTCTCAAGTGTGTTTGGGCGTAGCTCCCAAGTGTGTTGTGGGGTGGCTCTCATGTGTGTTTGGTGGTGGTTTTCCTGTGTGTTTGAGCGTGGCTCCTCTCTGTGTTTGGGAGGGGCTCAATTGTGTGTTTGGGCGTGGTTCTCTTGTTTGTTTGGGACTTGCTCTTCTGTGTGTTTGGACGTGGCTCTCCTGTGGGTTTGGGTGTGCCTCTCATGTGTGTTTGGGGGTTGCTCCCCTGTGTATTTGGGCATGGCTCTCCTGTGTGTTTCGGGGGAGGCTTTCTAGTGTGTTTGGACGTGGCGCCCTTGTGTGTTTGGGCGTGGCTCTCCAGTGTGTTTGGGGGTGGTTTTCATGTGTGTTTGGGCGTTGCTATCATGTGTGTTTGGAGGTGGCTCTCCGGTGTGTTTGAGGGTGGCTCTCCTGTGTGTTTGGTTGTGGCTCTCATGTCTGTTTGGTTGTGGCTCTTAAGTGTGTTTGGGCGTGGCTCTCAAGTGTGTTGTGGGATGGCTCTCATGTGTGTTTGGGGGTTGCTCTCATGTGTGTTTGGGCGTGGCTCTCCTGTGTGTTTGGGCGTGGCTCTGCTGTGTGTTTTGGGGGTGGCTCTCTTGTGTGTTTGAGTGTGGCTCTCATGTGTGTTTGGGGGTGGGTCTCCTGAGTGTTTGGGGATGGCTCAGCTGTGTGTTTGGGGAGGGCTCTCATGTGTGTTTGAGGGATGGTCCTCATGAGTGTTTGCTCGTGGCTCTCATGTGTTTTTGGACATGGCTCTCAGGTGTGTTTGTGGGTGGATCTCCTGTGTGTTTGGGGGTGGCTCTCATGTGTGTTTAGGAGTGGCTCTCATGTGTGTTTGGGCGTGACTCTCCTGTGTGTTTGGAGATAGCTCTCCTGTGTGTTTGAGGGTGGCTCTCCTGTGTGTTTGGAGGTGGCTCTCATGTGTGTTTGGGGGTGGCTCTCAAATGTGTTTGGGCGTGGCTCTCAAGTGTTTTGTGGGATGGCTCTCATGTGTGTTTGGGGGTAGCTCTCATGTGTGTTTGGGGGTAGCTCTCATGTGTGTTTGGGCGTGGCTCTGCTGTGTGTTTGGGGGTGGCTCTTATGTGTGTTGTGGGGTGGCACTCATGTGTGCTTGGGGATGGGTCTCCTGAGTGTTTGAGGATGGCTCATCTGTGTCTTTGGGGATGGCTCTCAAGTGTGTTTGGGCGTACCTCTCACGTGTGTTGTGGGGTGGCACTCATATGTGCTTGGGGATGGGTCTCCTGAGTGTTTGAGGATGGCTCATCTGTGTTTTTGGGGGTGGCTCTCTTGTGTTTTTGGGAGTAGCTGTCATTTGTGTTTGGGCGTGGCTCTGCTGTGTGTTTAGGGGTGGCTCTCTTTTGTGTTTGTTTGTGGCTATCATGTGTGTTTAGGCGTGGCTCTCCTATGTGTTTAGAGGTGGCTCTCCTTTGTGTTTGTTTGTGTCTCTCATGTGTGTTTGGGGTGTCTATCATGCGTGTTTGAGGGTGCCTCTCATGTGTGTTTGGGTGTGGCTCTCATGTGTGTTTTTGGTGTGGATCTCCTGTGTGTTTGGAGTTGGCTCTTCTGTGTGTTTGGGGTGGCTCTCATGTGTGTTTGGGCGTGGCTCTCCTTTGAATTTGGGGTAGCTCTCATGTGTGTGTTTGGTTGTGGGTCTCATGTGTGTTTGGGTGTGGCTCTCCTGTGTGTTTTTTGTGGATCTCCTGTGTGTTTGGAGTTGGCTCTTCTGTGTTTTTGAGTTTGGCTCTCTTGTGTGTTTAGGGGTGGTTCTCATGTGTGTTTTAGGGGTGGCTTTCCTCTGTGTTTCGGGGTGGCTCTCCTCTGTCTTTGGGGGTGGGTTTCCTGTGTTTTTGGGCGTGGCTCTCCTGTGTGTAATGGCGTGGCTCTGCAGTGTGTTTGAGGGTGGCTCTCTTGTGTATTTGGGCGTGAATCTCCTGTTTGTTTGGGCATGGCTCTCTTGAGTGTTTAGGGGTGGCTCTGTTGTGTGTTTGGGCATGGTTCTTTTGTGTGTTTGGGCGTGGCTCTACTGTGTGTTTGAGGGTGGCTCTCATGTTTATTTAGGCTTGGCTCTCCTGTGTGTTTGGTCGTAGCTCCCCTGTGTGTTTGGGGGTAGCTCTCCTGTGTGTTTGGGCGTGGGTCTTCTGTGTGTTTGGGGGTGGCTCTCACGTGTGTTTGGGAGTGGCTCTCATGTGTGTTTGCGAGTGGCTGTCCTATGTGTTTGAAGGGTGGCTCTCCTGTGTGTTTGTGGGTGGTTCTCCTGTGTGTTTGGGCTTGGCTCTCCTGTGTGTTTGGTGGCGGTTTTTCTGTGTGTGTGAGTGTGGCTCCTCTCTGTGTTTGGGAGTGGGTCAATTGTGTGTTTGCGCGTGGTTCTCCTGTGTGTTTGGGACTGGCTCTCATGAGTGTTTGGGGGTGGCTCTCTTGTGTATTTGGGCGTGAATCTCCTGTATGTTTGGGCGTGGCTCTCCTGAGTGTTTGGGGGTGGCTCTCTTGTGTGTTTGGGCATGGTTCTCCTGTATGTTTGAGCGTGGCTGTACTATGTGTTTGAGGGCGGCTCTCATGTGTATTTAGGCTTGACACTCCTGTGTGTTTGGTCGTGGCTCCCCTGCATATTTGGGGGTAGATCTCCTGTGTGTTTGGGCGTGGCTCGTCTGTGTGTTTGGGGTGGCTCTCGTGTGTGTTTGGGAGTGGCTCTCATGTGTGTTTGGGAGTGGCTGTGCTGTGTGTTTGGGTGTGGCTCTCATGTGTGTTTGGGGATGGGTCTCCTAAGTGTTTTGAGGATGGCTCATCTGTGTCTTTGGGGATGGCTCTCAAGTGTGCTTGGGCGTAGCTCTCTAGTGTGTTGTGGCGTGGCTCTCATGTGTGTTTGGGGTTGGCTCTCATGTGTGTTTGGGCGTGGCTGTCATGTGTATTTGGGCGTGGCACTGCTGTGTGTTTAGGGGTGACTCTCTTTTGTTTTTGTTTGCGGCCTTCATGTGTGCTAAGGCGTGGCTCTCCTGTGTGTTTAGAGGTGGCTCTCCTTTGTGTTTGTTTGTGTCTCATATGTGTTTGGGGGTAGCTCTCATGTGTGTTTGGGCGTGGCTCTCATGTGTGTTTGGGCGTGGCTCTCATGTGTGTTTGGGCGTGGCTGTGCTATGTGTTTGGGCGTGGCTCTACTGTGTGTTTGAGAGCGGCTCTCATATGTATTTAGGCTTGGCTCTCCTGTGTGTTTGGTCGTGGCTCCCCTGCGTATTTGGGGGTAGCTCTCCTGTGTGTTTGGTCGTGGCTCGTCTGTGTGCTTGGGGGTGGCTCTCATGTGTGTTTGGGAATGGCTGTCCTATGTGTTTGAAGGGTGGCTCTCCTGTGTGTTTGGGGATGGTTCTCCTGTGTGTTTGTTCATGACTCTCCTGTGTGTTTTGAGGTGGCTCTCCTGTGTGTCTTGGGGAGGCTCTCTTGTGTGTTTGGGCATGTCTCACCTGTGTATTTGCGGGTGGTTCTCCTGTGTGTGAGTAGGCGTTTCTCTCCTGTGTGTTTGGGGGTAGCTCTCATGTGTGTTTGGGTGTGGCTCTCACGTGTGTTTGGGCGTGGCTCTGCTGTGTGTTTGGGGGTGGCTCTTATGTGTGTTTGGGTGTGGCTCTCATGTGTGTTTGGGGGTGGGTCCCCTGAGTGTTGGGGGATGGCTCACCTGTGTGTTTGGGGATGTCCTTCATGTGTGTTTAGGGGTGGCTCTCAGGTGTGTTTGGGCGTAGCTCTCAAGTGTGTTGTGGGGCTGCTCTCATGTGTGTTTGGGGGTGGCTCTCGTGTGTTTGGTGGTAGTTTTCCTGTGTGTTTGAGCGTGGCTCCTCTCTGTGTTTGGGAGTGGCTCAATTGTGTGTTTGGGCGTGGTTCTTTTGTGTGTTTGAGTGTGGCTCTCATGTGTGTTTGGGGGTTGCTCCTCTGTGTGTTTGGGCTTGGCTCTCCTGTGTGTTTTGGGGGAGGCTTTCTAGTGTGTTTGGGCGTGGCTCCCTTGTGTGTTTGGGCGTGGCTCTCCGGTGTGTTTGAGGGTGGCTCTCCTGTGTGTTTGGTGGTGGCTCTCATGTGTGTTTGGGCGTGGCTCTCATTTGTGTTTGGGGAGCGGTCCTGATGAGTGTTTGCTCGTGGCTCTCATGTGTGCTTGGGCATGGCTCTCAGGTGTGTTTGTGGGTGGATCTCCTGTGAGTTTGGGGGTGGCTCTCATGTGTGTTTAGGAGTGGCTCTCATGTGTGTTTGGGCGTGGCTCTCCTGTGTGTTTGGAGGTAGCTCTCCTGTGTGTTTAATGGTGGCTCTCATGTGTGTTTGGGGGTGGCTCTCAAATACATTTCGGCGTGGCCCTCAAGTGTGTTGTGGGATGGCTGTCATGTGTGTTTGGGGGTAGCTCTCATGTGTGTTTGGGCGTGGCTGTGCTGTGTGTTCGGGGGTTGCTCTCATGTGTGTTTGAGAGTGGCTCTCATGTGTGTTTGGGGATGGGTCTCCTGAGTGTTTGAGGATGGCTCATCTGTGTCTTTGGGGATGGCTCTCAAGTGTGTTTGGGCGTACCTCTCAAGTGTGTTGTGGGGTGGCACTCATGTGTGTTTGGGGTGGCTCTCTTGTGTGTTTGGGAGTGGCTGTCATGAGTTTGGGCGTGGCTCTGCTGTGTGTTTAGGGGTGGCTCTCTTTTGTGTTTGTTTGTGGCTCTCATGTGTGTTTAGGCGTGGCTCTCCTGCGTGTTTAGAGGTGACTGTGCTGTGTGTTTGGGAGTGGCTCTCATGTGTGTTTGGGTGTGGCTCTCATGTGTGTTTGGGGATGGGTCTCCTGAGTGTATGAGGATAGCTCATCTGTGTCTTTGGGGATGGCTCTCAAGTGTGTTTGGGCGTAGCTCTCAAGTGTGTTGTGGGGTAGCTCGCATGTGTGTTTGGGGGTGGCTCTCATGTGTGTTTGGGGTGGCTCTCATGTGTGTTTGGGCGTGGCTGTCATGTGTATTTGGGCGTGGCACTGCTGTGTTTTTAGGGGTGGCTCTCTTTTGCGTGTGTTTGTGGCTCTCATGTGTGTTTAGACGTGGCTCTCCTGTGTGTTTAGAGGTGGCTCTCCTTTGTGTTTGTTTGTGTCTCTCATGTGTGTTTGGGGTGTCTCTCCTGCGTGTTTGGTTGTGCCTCTCATGTGTGTTTGGGGTTGGCTCTCATGTGTGTTTGAGCATGGCTCTCCTGTGTGTTTGGTGGTGGCTCTCATGTGTCTTTGGGATGGCTCTCCTTGTGTTTGGGGATGGCTTTTATGTGTGTTTGGGCGTTTGCTCTCCTCTGTGTTTCGGGGTGTCTTTCTTGTGTGTTTGGGCGTGGCACCTCTTGTGTGTTTGGAGGTGGCTCTCATGTGTGTTTAAACGTGGCTCTCATGTGTGTTTAGGCGTGGCTCGCCTGTGTGTTTGGCGTGTCTCTCCATTGTGTTCGGGGGTGGCTCTCCTGTGTGTTTGGGCGTGGCTCTCCTGTGTGTTTGGGGTGGCTCTCCTGTGTTTTGCGGTTGGCTCTCATGTGTGTTTTGGCGTGACACGCATGTGTGTTTGTACGTGGCTCTACTGTGTGTTTGGGGGTGGCTCTCATGTGTGTTTGGGGGTGGCTCTCCTGTGTGTTTGGGGGTGGCTCTCCTGTGTGTTTGGGGGTGGCTCTTATGTGTGTTTGGGGTGTCTCTCCTGTGTGTTTGGAGGTGGCTCTCATATGTGTTTGGGCGTGGCTCTACTGTGTGTTTGGGGGTGGCCCTCAGGTGTGTTTGTGTGTGGCTCTCATGTGTGTTTGGGCATGGTTCTCCTGTGTGTTTGAGCGTGGCTGTACTATGTGTTTGAGGGCGGCTCTCATGTGTATTTAGGCTTGACTCTCCTGTGTGTTTGGTCGTGGCTCCCCTGCATATTTGGGGGTAGATCTCCTGTGTGTTTGGGCGTGGCTCGTCTGTGTGTTTGGGGTGGCTCTCGTGTGTGTTTGGGAGTGGCTCTCATGTGTGTTTGGGAGTGGCTGTGCTGTGTGTTTGGGTGTGGCTCTCATGTGTGTTTGGGGATGGGTCTCCTAAGTGTTTTGAGGATGGCTCATCTGTGTCTTTGGGGATGGCTCTCAAGTGTGCTTGGGCGTAGCTCTCTAGTGTGTTGTGGGGTGGCTCTCATGTGTGTTTGGGGTTGGCTCTCATGTGTGTTTGGGCGTGGCTGTCATGTGTATTTGGGCGTGGCACTGCTGTGTGTTTAGGGGTGACTCTCTTTTGTTTTTGTTTGCGGCCTTCATGTGTGCTAAGGCGTGGCTCTCCTGTGTGTTTAGAGGTGGCTCTCCTTTGTGTTTGTTTGTGTCTCATATGTGTTTGGGGGTAGCTCTCATGTGTGTTTGGGCGTGGCTCTCATGTGTGTTTGGGAGTGGCTCTCATGTGTGTTTGGGCGTGGCTGTGCTGTGTGTTTGGGCGTGGCTCTACTGTGTGTTTGAGAGCGGCTCTCATATGTATTTAGGCTTGGCTCTCCTGTGTGTTTGGTCGTGGCTCCCCTGCGTATTTGGGGGTAGCTCTCCTGTGTGTTTGGTCGTGGCTCGTCTGTGTGCTTGGGGGTGGCTCTCATGTGTGTTTGGGAGTGGCTGTCCTATGTGTTTGAAGGGTGGCTCTCCTGTGTGTTTGGGGATGGTTCTCCTGTGTGTTTGTTCATGACTCTCCTGTGTGTTTTGAGGTGGCTCTCCTGTGTGTCTTGGGGAGGCTCTCTTGTGTGTTTGGGCATGTCTCACCTGTGTATTTGCGGGTGGTTCTCCTGTATGTGAGTAGGCGTTTCTCTCCTGTGTGTTTGGGGGTAGCTCTCATGTGTGTTTGGGTGTGGCTCTCACGTGTGTTTGGGCGTGGCTCTGCTGTGTGTTTGGGGGTGGCTCTTATGTGTGTTTGGGTGTGGCTCTCATGTGTGTTTGGGGGTGGGTCCCCTGAGTGTTGGGGGATGGCTCACCTGTGTGTTTGGGGATGTCCTTCATGTGTGTTTAGGGGTGGCTCTCAGGTGTGTTTGGGCGTAGCTCTCAAGTGTGTTGTGGGGCTGCTCTCATGTGTGTTTGGGGGTGGCTCTCGTGTGTTTGGTGGTAGTTTTCCTGTGTGTTTGAGCGTGGCTCCTCTCTGTGTTTGGGAGTGGCTCAATTGTGTGTTTGGGCGTGGTTCTTTTGTGTGTTTGAGTGTGGCTCTCATGTGTGTTTGGGGGTTGCTCCTCTGTGTGTTTGGGCTTGGCTCTCCTGTGTGTTTTGGGGGAGGCTTTCTAGTGTGTTTGGGCGTGGCTCCCTTGTGTGTTTGGGCGTGGCTCTCCGGTGTGTTTGAGGGTGGCTCTCCTGTGTGTTTGGTGGTGGCTCTCATGTGTGTTTGGGCGTGGCTCTCATTTGTGTTTGGGGAGCGGTCCTGATGAGTGTTTGCTCGTGGCTCTCATGTGTGCTTGGGCATGGCTCTCAGGTGTGTTTGTGGGTGGATCTCCTGTGAGTTTGGGGGTGGCTCTCATGTGTGTTTAGGAGTGGCTCTCATGTGTGTTTGGGCGTGACTCTCCTGTGTGTTTGGAGGTAGCTCTCCTGTGTGTTTAATGGTGGCTCTCATGTGTGTTTGGGGGTGGCTCTCAAATATGTTTCGGCGTGGCTCTCAAGTGTGTTGTGGGATGGCTGTCATGTGTGTTTGGGGGTAGCTCTCATGTGTGTTTGGGCGTGGTTGTGCTGTGTGTTCGGGGGTTGCTCTCATGTGTGTTTGAGAGTGGCTCTCATGTGTGTTTGGGGATGGGTCTCCTGAGTGTTTGAGGATGGCTCATCTGTGTCTTTGGGGGTGGCTCTCAAGTGTGTTTGGGCGTACCTCTCAAGTGTGTTGTGGGGTGGCACTCATGTGTGTTTGGGGTGGCTCTCTTGTGTGTTTGGGAGTGGCTGTCATGAGTTTGGGCGTGGCTCTGCTGTGTGTTTAGGGGTGGCTCTCTTTGTGTTTGTTTGTGGCTCTCATGTGTGTTTAGGCGTGGCTCTCCTGCGTGTTTAGAGGTGACTGTGCTGTGTGTTTGGGAGTGGCTCTCATGTGTGTTTGGGTGTGGCTCTCATGTGTGTTTGGGGATGGGTCTCCTGAGTGTATGAGGATAGCTCATCTGTGTCTTTGGGGATGGCTCTCAAGTGTGTTTGGGCGTAGCTCTCAAGTGTGTTGTGGGGTAGCTCGCATGTGTGTTTGGAGGTGGCTCTCATGTGTGTTTGGGGTGGCTCTCATGTGTGTTTGGGCGTGGCTGTCATGTGTATTTGGGCGTGGCACTGCTGTGTTTTTAGGGGTGGCTCTCTTTTGCGTGTGTTTGTGGCTCTCATGTGTGTTTAGACGTGGCTCTCCTGTGTGTTTAGAGGTGGCTCTCCTTTGTGTTTGTTTGTGTCTCTCATGTGTGTTTGGGGTGTCTCTCCTGCGTGTTTGGTTGTGCCTCTCATGTGTGTTTGGGGTTGGCTCTCATGTGTGTTTGAGCATGGCTCTCCTGTGTGTTTGGTGGTGGCTCTCATGTGTCTTTGGGATGGCTCTCCTTGTGTTTGGGGATGGCTTTTATGTGTGTTTGGGCGTTTGCTCTCCTCTGTGTTTCGGGGTGTCTTTCTTGTGTGTTTGGGCGTGGCACCTCTTGTGTGTTTGGAGGTGGCTCTCATGTGTGTTTAAACGTGGCTCTCATGTGTGTTTAGGCGTGGCTCGCCTGTGTGTTTGGCGTGTCTCTCCATTGTGTTCGGGAGTGGCTCTCCTGTGTGTTTGGGCGTGGCTCTCCTGTGTGTTTGGGGTGGCTCTCCTGTGTTTTGCGGTTGGCTCTCATGTGTGTTTTGGCGTGACACGCATGTGTGTTTGTACGTGGCTCTACTGTGTGTTTGGGGGTGGCTCTCATGTGTGTTTGGGGGTGGCTCTCCTGTGTGTTTGGGGGTGGCTCTCCTGTGTGTTTGGGGGTGGCTCTTATGTGTGTTTGGGGTGTCTCTCCTGTGTGTTTGGAGGTGGCTCTCATATGTGTTTGGGCGTGGCTCTACTGTGTGTTTGGGGGTGGCCCTCAGGTGTGTTTGTGTGTGGCTCTCATGTGTGTTTGGGGGTGGGTCTCCTGAGTGTTTGGGAATAGCTCATCTGTGTGTTTGGGGATGGCACTCATGTGTGTTTGGGCGTGGCTCTCAAGTGTGCTTGGGCGTGGCTCTCAAGTGTGTTGTGGGATGGCTCTCATGTGTGTTTGGGCGGAGCTCTCATGTGTGTTTGGGCGTGGCTCTCATGTGTGTTTGGGCGTGGCTCTGGTGTGAGTTTGGGGTTGGCTCTCATGTGTGTTTGGGGGGTGGTCCTCATGAATGTTTGCTCGTGGCTCTCATGTGTGTTTGGGCATGGCTCTCAGGTGTGTTTGTGGGTAGATCTCCTGTGTGTTTGGGGGTGGCTCTCATGTGTGTTGAAGAGTGGCTCTCATGTGTGTTTGGGCGTGACTTGCCTGTGTGTTTGGAGGTAGCTCTCCTGTGTGTTTGGTGGTGGCTCTCATATGTGTTTGGGGGTGGCTCTCAAATGTGTTTGGGCGTGGCTCTCAAGTGTGTTGAGGGATGGCTCTCATGTGTGTTTGGGGGTAGCTCTTATGTGTGTTTGGGCGTAGCTCTCATGTGTGTTTGGGCGTGGCTCTACTGTGTGTTTGGGGGTGGCTCTCATGTGTGTTTGGGGGTGCCTCTCCTGTGTGTTTGCGGCCTGGCTCTGCTGTGTGTTTAGGGGTGGCTCTCCTTTCTGTTTGGGCGTGGCTCTCATGTGTGTTTAGGCGTGGCTCTCTTGTGTGTTTAGGGGTGGCTCTCCTTTGTGTTTGTTTGTGTCTCTCATGCGTGTTTGGGTGTGGCTGTCATGTGTGTTTGGGTGTGGCTCTCCTGCGTGTTTGGGGAGTGGCTCTCATGTGTGTTTGGGGGTGGCTCGCCTGTGTGTTTGGGTTTGGCTCTTCTGTGTGTTTTTGGTGTGGATCTCCTGTGTGTTTGGAGTTGGCTCTTTTGTGTTTCTGGGGGTGGCTCTTATGTGTGTTTGGGCGTTGCTCTCCTTTGGATTTGGGGTAGCTCTCATGTGTGTGTGTGTTTGGTTGTAGGTCTCATATGTGTTTGGGGGTGGCTCTCCTGTGTGTTTGGGTGTTGCTCTCCTGTGTGTTTTTGGTGTGGATCTCCTGTGTGTTTGGAGTTGGCTCTTCTGTGTTTTTTGGGATGGCTCTCCTGTGTATTTTGGCGTGGCTCTCCTGTGTGTTTGGGGGTGGCTCTCATGTGTGTTTGGGGGTGGCTCTCATGTGTGTTTGGGGTTGGCTCTTATATGTCTTTGGGATTGCTCTCCTTGTGTTTGGGGATGGCTCTTATGTGTGTTTGGGCGTTTGCTCTCCTGTGTGTTTGGGCGTGGCACCTCCTGTGTGTTTGGAGTTGGGTCTCATGTGTGTTTAAACGTGGCTCTCATGTGTGTTTGGGCGTGACTCTTCTGTGTGTTTGGGCGTGGCTCTCCAGAGTGTTCGAGAGTAGCTCTACTGTTTGTTTATGCGTGGCTCTCCTGTGAGTTTTGGGGGTGGTTCTCATGAGTGTTTGCTCGTGGTTCTCATGTGTGTTTGGGGGTGGCTCTCCTCTGTGTTTGGGGGTGGCTTTCCTGTGTGTTTTGTCGTTGCTTCCCTGGGTGTTTGGGGGTGGTTTCATGTGTGTTTGGGCGTTTGCTCTCCTGTGTGTATTTGGGGGTGTCTTTCATGTGTGCTTGGGCGTGGCACTTCCTGTGGGTTTGGAGGTGGCCCTCATGTGTGTTTGAACATGGCTCTCATGTGTGTTCGGAGTTGGCTCTCCTGTTTGTTTAGACGTGGTTCTCCTGTGTGTTTGGGGGTGGCTCTCATGTGTGTTTTGGCGAGGCACGCATGTGTGTTTGGACGTGGCTCTACTGTGTGTTTGGTGGTGGCTCTCATGTGTGTTTGGGGGTGGCTCTCATGTGTGTTTGGGGGTTGCTCTCATGTGTAATTTGACGATGCATGCATGTGTGTTTGGACGTGGCTCTACTGTGTGTTTGGGGGTGGCTCGTATGTGTGTTTGGGGGTGGCTCTCATGTGTGTTTGGGGGTGGCTCTCATGTGTGTTTGGGGGTGGCTCTCCCGTGTGTTTGGTGGTGGCTCTCCTGTGTTTGAGTGTGGCTCTCTTGTGTGTTTAAACGTGGCTCTCATGTGTGTTTGGGCGTGGCTCTCATGTGTGTTTGGGCGTGGCTCTAATGTGTGTTTAGGGGTGGCTCTCATGTGTGTTTGGGGTGGCTCTCCTGTGTGTTTGGAGGTTGCTCTCCTGTGTGTTTGGGGGTAGCTTTCCAGTTAGTTTGGGCGTGGCCTTCATGTGTGTTTGGACGTGGCTCTGCTGTGTGTTTAGGGGTGGCTCTCCTTTCTGTTTGTTTGTGGCTCTCATGCGTGTTAAGGCGTGGCGCTCCTGTGTGTTTAGGGGTGGCTCTCCTTTGTGTTTGTTTTTGTCTCTCATGTGTGTTTAGGTGTGGCTCTCATGTGTGTTTTCGCGTGACTCGCATGTGTGTTTGGACGTGGCTCTTCTGTGTGTTTGGGGGTGGCTCTCATATGTGTTTGGGGGTGGCTCTCCTATGTGTTTGGGGTGGCTCTCCTGTTTGTCTGAGGGTGGCTTTCCTGTGTGTTTGGGGTGTCTCTCATGTGTGTTTAGGTGTGGCTCTCATGTGTGTTTTCGCGTGACTCGCATGTGTGTTTGGACGTGGCTCTTCTGTGTGTTTGGGGGTGGCTCTCATATGTGTTTGGGGGTGGCTCTCCTATGTGTTTGGGGTGGCTCTCCTGTTTGTCTGAGGGTGGCTTTCCTGTGTGTTTGGGGTGTCTCTCCTGTGAGGTTTGACCGTGGCTCTTATATATGTTTGGGCATTGCTCTCCTGTGTGTTTGGGGGTGTCTCTTTTGTGTGTTTGGGGTGTCTCTCCTGTGTGTTTGGAGGTGGCTCTCATGTGTGTTTGGGGGTGGCTCTCATGTGTGTTTGGGGGTGGCTCTCAAGTGTGTTTGGGTGTGGCTCTCAAGTGTGTTGTGGGATGGCTCTCATGTGTGTTTGGTGGGTGGCTTTCATGTGTGTTTGGGCGTTGCTCTCCTTTGTGTTGGAGAGTTGCTCTAATGTGTGTTTGGGCGTTTGCTCTTCTGTGTGTATTTGGGGGTGTCTTTCATGTGTGTTTCGGCGAGACACTTCCTGTGTGTTTGGAGGTGGCCCTCATGTGTGTTTGAACGTGGCTCTCATATGTGTTTGGGCATGGCTCTGCTGTGTGTTTGGGCGTGGCTCTCCAGTGTGTTCGGGGTTGGCTCTCATGTGTGTTTTGGCGAGGCACGCATGTGTGTTTGGACGTGGCTCTACTGCATGTTTGGGGGTGGCTCTCATGTGTGTTTGAGGGTATCTCTCATGTGTGTTTGGGGGTGGCTCTCTAGTGTGTTTGGGGGTGGCTCTCCTGTGTGTTTGGGGTTGGCTCTCATGTGTGTTTTGGCGAGGCACGCATGTGTGTTTGGACGTGGCTCTACTGTGTGTTTGGGGGTGGCTCTCCTGTGTGTTTGGGGGTGGCTCTCTTGTGTGTTTGGGGTTGTCTTTTTTGTGTGTTTAGGCGTGGCACCTCCTGTGTGTTTGGAGGATGCTCTCATGTGTGTTTAAACGTGGCTCTCATGTGTGTTTGGGCGTGGCTCTCATGTGTGTTTGGGCGTGGGTCTACTGTGTGTTTGGGGTGGCTCTCATGTATGTTTGGGGTGGCCCTTTTGTGTGTTTGGGGGTAGCTCTCCTATGTGTTTGGGGGTAGCTTTCCTGTGTGTTTTTGCGTGGCTTTCATGTATGTTTGGGCGTGGCTCTGCTGTGTGTTTAGGGGTGGCTTTCCTTTCTGTTTGTTTGTGGCTCTCATGTGTGTTTAGGCGTTGTTCTCCTGTGTGTTTCGGGGTGGCTCTCCTCTGTGTTTATTTGTGTCTCTCATGTTTGTTTGGGTGTGGCTCTCATGTGTGCTTGGGGGTTGCTCTCCTGCGTGTTTGGGGGGTGGCTCTCATGTGTGTTTAGGTGTGGCTCTCATGTGTGTTTGGGGGTGGCTCTCCTGTGTGTTTGGGTGTGACTCTTCTGTGTGTTTTTGGTGTGGATCTCCTGTGTGTTTTGAGTTGGCTCTTTTGTGTTTTGGGGGGTGGCTCTCATGTGTGTTTGGGCGTTGCTCTCCTTTGGATTTGGGGTAGCTCTCATGTGTGTGTTTGGTTGTAGGTCTCATATGTGTTTGGGGGTGGCTCTCCTGTGTATTTGGGTGTGGCTCTCCTGTGTGTTTTTGGTGTGGATCTCCTGTGTGTTTGGAGTTGGCTCTTCTGTGTTTTTGGGGATGGCTCTCATGTGTAGTTGGGCGTGGCTCTCCTGTGTGTTTGGGGGTGGCTCTCCGGTGGGTTTGGGGTTGGCTCTCATGTGTGTTTGAGCATGGCTCTCTTGTGCTTGGGGGAGGCTCTCACGTGTGTTTGGGGGTGGCTCTCAAGTGTGTTTGGGTGTGGCTCTCAAGTGTGTTGTGGGATGGCTCTCATGTGTGTTTGGTGGGTGGCTCTCATGTGTGTTTGGGCGTGTCTCGCATGTGTGTTGGGGGAGGGAGGGTTCTCCTGTGTATTTGGGCGTGGCTCTCCTATGTGTTTGGGGGTGGCTCTCCGGTGGGTTTCGGGTTGACTCTCATGTGTGTTGAGCAGGGCTCTCCTGTGCTTGGGGGTGGCTCTCATGTGAGTTTGGGGGGGTGGTTCTCATGAGTGTTTGCTCGTGGTTCTCATGTGTGTTTGGGGGTGGCTCTCCTCTGTGTTTGGGGGTGGCTTTCCTGTGTGTTTTGTCGTTGCTCACCTGGGTGTTTGGGGGTGTCTTTCATTTGTGTTTGGGCGTGGCTCTCCTTTGTGTTTGAGAGTGGCTTTAATGTGTGCTTGGGCGGTTGCTCTCCTGTGTGTATTTGGGGGTGTCTTTCATGTGTGTTTCGGCATGGCACTTCCTATGTGTTTGGAGGTGGCCTTCAGGTGTGTTTGAACGTGGTTCTCATATGTGTTTGGGTATGGCTCTCCTGTGTGTTTGGGCGTGGCTCTCCAGTGTGTTCGGGGTTGACTCTCTTGTTTATTTAGGCGTGGCTCTATTGTGTGTTTGGGGGTGGCTCTCATGTGTGTTTTGGCGAGGCACGCATGTGTGTATGGACGTGGCTCTTCTGTGTGTTTGGGGGTGGCTCTCATGTGTGTTTTGTGGTGGCTCTCCTATGTGTTTGGGGGTGGCTCTCCTGTGCGTTTGGGGGTGGCTCTCCTGTGTGTTTTGGCTGTGGCTCTTGTATATGTTTGGCCATTTCTCTTCTGTGTGTTTGGGGGTGGCTCTTATGTGTGTTTGGGGTTTCTCTCCTGTGTGTTTGGAGGTGGCTCTCATATGTGTTTGAGCGTGGCTCTCCTGCGTGCTTGGGAGTGGCCCTCATGTGTGTTTGTTTGTGGCTCTCATGTGTGTTTGGGGGTGGGTCTCCTGAGTGTTTGGGGATGGCTCATGTGTGTGTTTGGGCGTGGCTCTCAAGTGTGTTGTGGGATGGCTCTCATGTGTGTTTGGGGGTAGCTCTCATGTGTGTTTGGGCGTGGCTCTCATGTGTGTTTGGGCGTGGCTCTGCTGTGTATTTGGGGGTGGCTCTCATGTGTGTTTGAGGGTGTCTCTCATGTGTGTTTGGGGGTGGGTCTCCTGAGTGTTTGGGGATGGCTCACCTGTATGTTTGGGGTAGGCTCTCATGTGTGTTTGGGGGGGTGGTCCTCATGAGAGTTTGCTCGTGGCTCTCATGTGTGTTTGGGCATGGCTCTCAGGTGTGTTTGTGGGTGGATCTCCTGTGTGTTTGGGGTTGGCTCTCATGTGTGTTTAGGAGTGGCTCTCATGTGTGTTTGGACGTGACTCTCCTGTGTGTTTGGAGGTAGCTCTCCTGTGTGTTTGGTGGTGGCTCTCATGTGTGTTTGGGGGTGGTTCTCAAATGTGTTTGGGCGTGGCTCTCAAGTGTGTTGTGGGATGGCTCTCATGTGTGTTTGAGGGTAGCTCTCATGTGTGTTTGGGCGTGGCTCTCCTGTGTGTTTGGGCGTGGCTCTACTGTGTGTTTGGGGGTGGCTCTCATGTGTGTTTGGGGGTGGCTCTCCTGTGTGTTTGGGGGTAGCTCTCCTTTGTGTTTGGGGGTAGCTCTCCTGTGTGTTTGGGCGTGGCTTTCATTTGTGTTTGCGCTTGGCTCTGCTGTGTGTTTAGGGGTGGCTCTCCTCTCTGTTTGTTGCTCTCATGTGTGTTTAGGCGTGGCTCTCCTGTGTGTTTAGGGGTGGCTCTCCTTTGTGTTTGTTTGTGTTTCTCATGTGTGTTTGGGTGTGGCTGTCATGTGTGTTTGGGGGTGGCTCTCCTGCGTGTTTAGGGGGTGGCTCTCATGTGTGTTTAGGTGTGGCTCTCATGAGTGTTTGGGGGTGGCTCTCCTGTGTGTTTGGGTGTAGCTCTTCTGTGTGTTTTTGGTGTGTATCTCCTGTGTATTTGGAGTTGGCTCTTTTGTGTTATTGGAGGTGGCTCTCATGTGTGTTTGGGCGTTGCTCTCCTATGGATTTGGGTAGCTCTCATGTGTGTGTTTGGTTGTAGGTTTCATATGTGTTTGGGGGTGGCTCTCCTGTGTGTTTGGGTGTCGCTCTCCTGTGTGTTTTTGGTGTGGATCTCCTGTGTGTTTAGAGTTGGCTCTTCTGTGTTTTTGGGATGACTCTCCTGTGCATTTTGGCTTGGCTCTCCTGTGTGTTTTGGGGTGGCTCTCCTGTGGGTTTGGGGTTGGCTCTCATGTGTGTTGGAGCATGGCTCTCCTGTGCTTGGGGGAGCCTCTCATGTGTGTTTGGGGGTGGCTCTCATGTGTCTTTTGGATGGCTCTCCTTGTGTTTGGGGATGGCTCTTATGTGTGTTAGGGCGTTTGCTCTCCTGTGTGTTTGGGCGTGGCACCTCCTGTGTGTTTGGAGGTGGCTCTCTTGTGTGTTTAAACGTGGCTCTCATGTGTGTTTGGGCGTGACTCACCTGTGTGTTTGGGCGTGGCTCTCCAGTGTGTTCGAGAGTAGCTTTACTGTTTGTTTAGGCGTGGCTCTCCTGTGTGTTTGCGGTTGGCTTTCATGTGTGTTTTGGCGTGACACGCATGTATGTTTGGACGTGACTCTACTGTGTGTTTGGGGGTGGCTCTCATGTGTGTTTGGGGGTGGCTCTCATGTTTGTTTGGGGGTGGCTATCCTGTGTGTTTGGGGTGGCTCTCCTGTTTGTTTGGGGGTGGATTTCCTGTGTGTTTGGGGGTGGCTCTTATGTGTGTTTTGGCCGTGGCTCTTATATATGTTTGGGCATTGCTCTCCTGTGTGTTTGGGGGTGTCTCTTATGTGTGTTTGGGGTGTCTCTCCTGTGTGTTTGGAGGTGGCTCTCATGTGTGTTTGGGGTTGTCACTCCTGAGTGTTTTGGGGCTGTTCACCTGTGTGTTTGGAGATGGCTCTCATATGTGTTTGGGGGTGACTCTCAAGTGTGTTTGGGTGTGGCTCTCAAGTGTGTTGTGGGATGGCTCTCAAGTGTGTTTGGTGGGTGGCTCTCATGTGTGTTTGGGCGAGGCTCGAATGTGTGTATGGGCGAGGCTCTCCTTTGTATTTGGGGTGGCTCTTATGTGTGTGTTTGGTTGTGGCTCTCATATGTGTTGGGGGAGGGGGGGTTCTCCTGTGTATTTGGGCGTGGGTCTCCTATGTGTTTGGGGGTGGCTCTCCGGTGGGTTTCGGGTTGACTCTCATGTGTGTTGAGCATGGCTCTCCTGTGCTTGGGGGTGGCTCTCATGTGAGTTTGGGGGGTGGTTCTCATGAGTGTTTGCTCGTGGTTCTCATGAGTGTTTGCTCGTGGTTCTCATGTGTGTTGGGGGGTGGCTCTCCTCTGTGTTTGGGGGTGGCTTTCCTGTATGTTTTGTCGTTGCTCCCCTGGGTGTTTGGGTGTGGCTTTCATGTGTATTTGGGCGTGGCTCTCCTTTGTGTTTGAGAGTTGCTCTAATGTGTGTTTGGGCGTTTGCTCTCTTGTGTGTATTTGGGGGTGTCTTTTATGTGTGTTTGGGCGTGGCACTTGCTGTGTGTTTGGAAGTGGCCCTCATGTGTGTTTGAACGTGGCTCTCATGTGTGTTTGGGCATGGCTTTCCTATGTGTTTGGGCGTGGCTCTCCAGTGTGTTCGGGGTTGGCTCTCATGTGTGTTTTGGCGAGGCACGCATGTGTGTTTGGACGTGGCTCTACTGTGTGTTTGGGGGTGGCTCTCATGTGTGTTTGGGGGTGGCTCTCATGTGTGTTTGAGGGTTGGATCTCATGTGTGTTTGGGGGGTGGCTCTCTAGTGTGTTTTGGGGGTGGCTCTCCTGTGTGTTTGGGGGTGGCTCTCATGTGTGTTTTGGAGAGGCACGCATGTGTGTTTGGACGTGGCTCTACTGTGTGTTTGGGGGTGGCTCTCATGTGTGTTTGGGGGTGGCTCTCATGTGTGTTTGGGGGTGGCTCTCTAGTGTGTTTGGGGGTGGCTCTCCTGTGTGTTTGGGGGTGGCTCTCATGTGTGTTTGGCGAGGCACGCATGTGTGTTTGGACGTGGCTCTATTGTGTGTTTGGGGGTGGCTCTCATGTGTGTTTGGGGGTGGCTCTCATGTGTGTTGGGGGTGGCTCTCCAATGTGTTTTTGGTGGCTCTCCAGTGTGTTTGGGGGTGGCTCTCCTGTGTGTTTGGGGGTGGCTCTCTTGTATGTTTGGGGTTGTCTTTCTTGTGTGTTTTGGCGTGGCACCTCCTGTGTGTTTGGTGGTTGCTCTCATGTGTGTTTAAACGTGGCTCTCATGTGTGTTTGGGCGTGGCTCTCATGTGTGTTTTGGGCGTGGCTCTACTGTGTGTTTGGGGTGGCTCTCATGTGTGTTTGGGGTGGCTCTCCTGTGGTTTGGGGGGTTGCTCTCCTGTGTGTTTGGGGGTAGCTTTACTGTGTGTTTTGGCGTGGCTTTCATGTGTGTTTGGGCGTGGCTCTGCTGTGTGTTTAGGGTTGGCTCTCCTTTCTGTTTGTTTGTGGCTCTCATGTGTGTTTAGGCGTGGCTCTCCTGTGTGTTTCGGGGTGGCTCTCCTTTGTGTTGTGTTTGTGTCTCTCATGTTTGTATGGGTGTGGCTCTCATGTGTGTTTGGGGGTTGCTCTCCTGCGTGTTGCGCGGTGGCTCTCATGTGTGGTTTAGGTGTGGCTTTCATGTGTGTTTGCGGGTGGCTCTCCTGTGTGTTTGGGTGTTGCTCTTCTGTGTGGTTTTGGTGTGGATCTCCTGTGTGTTTGGAGTTGGCTCTTTTGTGTTTTTGGGGGTGGCTCTCATGTGTGTTTGGGCGTTGCTCTCCTTGGATTTGGGGTAGCTCTCATGTGTGTGTTTGGTTGTAGGTCTCATATGTGTTTGGGGGTGGATCTCCTGTGTGTTTGGGGTTGGCTCGCATGTGTGTTTAGGAGTGGCTCTCATGTGTGTTTGGGCGTGACTCTCCTGTGTGTTTTGGAGGTAGCTCTCCTGTGTGTTTGGTGGTGGCTCTCATGTGTGTTTGGGGGTGGTTCTCAAATGTGTTTGGGCGAGGCTCTCAAGTGTGTTGTGGGATGGCTCTCATGTGTGTTTGAAGGGTAGCTCTCATGTGTGTTTGGGCGTGGCTCTCCTGTGTGTTTGGGCGTGGCTCTACTGTGTGTTTGGGGGTGGCTCTCATGTGTGTTTGGGGGTAGCTCTCCTTTGGTTTGGGGGTAGCTCTCCTGTGTGTTTGGGCGTGGCTTTCGTTTGTGTTTGCGCGTGGCTCTGCTGTGTGTTTAGGGGTGGCTGCTCTCCTCTCTGTTTGATTGTTGCTCTCATGTGTGTTTAGGCGTGGCTCTCCTGTGTGTTTAGGGGTGGCTCTCCTTTGTGTTTGTTTGTGTTTCTCATGTGTGTTTTGGGTGTGGCTGTCATGTGTGTTTGGGAGTGGCTCTCCTGCGTGTTTAGGGGGTGGCTCTCATGTGTGTTTAGGTGTGGCTCTCATGTGTGTTTGGGGTGGGCTCTCCTGTGTGTTTGGGGGTGACTATCTCATGTGTGTTTGGGGGGGGCTCTCATGTGTCCTTTGGGATGGCTCTCCTTGTGTTTGGGGATGGCTCTTATGTGTGTTAGGGCGTTTGCTCTCCTGTGTGTTTGGGGCGTGACTCACCTGTGTGTTTTGGGCGTGGCTCTCCAGTGTGTTCGAGAGTAGCTTTACTGTTTGTTTAGGCGTGGCTCTCCTGTGTGTTTGCGGTTGGCTTTCATGTGTGTTTGGCGTGACACGCATGTATGTTTGGACGTGACTCTACTGTGTGTTTGGGGGTGGCTCTCATGTGTGTTTGGAGGTGGCTCTCATGTTTGTTTGGGGGTGGCTATCCTGTGTGTTTGGGGTGGCTCTCCTGTTTGTTTGGGGGTGGATTTCCTGTGTGTTTGGGGGTGGCTCTTATGTGTGTTTTTGGCCGTGGCTCTTATCATATGTTTGGGCATTGCTCTCCTGTGTGTTTGGGGGTGTCTCTTATGTGTGTTTGGGGTGTCTCTCCTGTGTGTTTGGAGGTGGCTCTAGTGTGTTTGGGGTTGTCTCTCCTGAGTGTTTTGGGGTTGTTCACCTGTGTGTTTGGAGATGGCTCTCATATGTGTTCGGGGTGACTCTCAAGTGTGTTTGGTGTGGTCTCTCAAGTGTGTTGTGGGATGGCTCTCAAGTGTGTTTGGTGGGTGGCTCTCATGTGTGTTTGGCGAGGCTCGAATGTGTGTATGGGCGTGGCTCTCCTTTGTATTTGGGGGTGGCTCTTATGTGTGTGTTTTTTGTGGCTCTCATATGTGTTGGGGGAGGGGGGGGTTCTCATGTGTATTTGGGCGTGGGGTCTCCTATGTGTTTGGGGGTGGCTCTCCGGTGGTTTCGGGTGACTCTCATGTGTGTTTGAGCATGGCTCTCCTGTGTTTGTGGGTGGCTCTCATGTGAGTTTGGGGGGTGGTTCTCATGAGTGTATTTGCTCGTGGTTCTCATGAGTGTTTGCTCGGGGTTCTCATGTGTGTTGGGGGTGGCTCTCCTCTGTTTTTGGGGGTGGCTTTCCTGGTGTGTTTTGTCGTTGCTCCCCTGGGTGTTTGGGTGTGGCTTTCATGTGTGTTTGGGCGTGGCTCTCCTTTTGTGTTTGAGAGTTGCTCTAATGTGTGTTTTGGGCGTTTGCTCTCCTGTGTGTATTTGGGGGTGTCTTTTATGTGTGTTTGGGCGTGGCACTTGCTGTGTGTTTGGAAGTGGCCCTCATGTGTGTTTGAACGTGGCTCTCATGTTGTGTTTGGGCATGGCTTTCCTATGTGTTTTCGGCGTGGCTCTCCAGTGCTGTTCGGGGTTGGCTCTCATGTGTGTTTTGGCGAGGCACGCATGTGTGTTTGGACGTGGCTCTACTGTGTGTTTGGGGGTGGCTCTCATGTGTGTTTGGGGTGGCTCTCATGTGTGTTTGAGGGTTGGATCTCATGTGTGTTTGGGGGTGTCTCTCTAGTGTGTTTGGGGTGGCTCTCCTGTGTGTTTGGGGGTGGCTCTCATGTGTGTTTTGGAGAGGCACGCATGTGTGTTTGGACGTGGCTCTACTGTGTGTTTGGGGTGGCTCTCATGTGTGTTTGAGGGTGGCTCTCATGTGTGTTTGGGGGTGGCTCTCCTGTGTGTTTGGGGGTGGCTCTCATGTGTGTTTTGGCGAGGCACGCATGTGTGTTTGGACGTGGCTCTACTGTGTGTTTGGGGGTGGCTCTCATGTGTGTTTGGGGGTGGCTCTCATGTGTGTTTGGGGGTGGCTCTCCAGTGTGTTTGGTGGTGGCTCTCCTGTGTGTTTGGGGGTGGCTCTCTTGTGTGTTTGGGGTTGTCGTTTTTTTGTGTTTGGGCGTGGCACCTCCTGTTTGTTTTGAGGTTGCTCTCATGTGTGTTTAAACGTGGCTCTTATGTGTGTTTGGGCGTGGCTCTCCTGTGTGTTTGGGCGTGGCTCTCCAGTATGTTCGGGAGTGGCTCTACTGTTTATTTAGGCGTGGCTCTCCTGTATATTTGCGGTTGGCTCTCCTCTGTGTTTCGCGTGACACGCATATATGTTTTGACGTGGCTCTCCTGTGTGTTTGGGGGTGACTCTCATGTGTGTTTGGGGGGGCTCTCATGTGTGTTTGGGGGTGGCTCTCATGTGTTTGGGGGTGGCTCTTATATATGTTTGGGCATTGCTCTCCTGTGTGTTTGGGGGTGGCTCTTATGTGTGTTTGAGGTGTCTCTCCTGTGTGTTTGGAGGTGGCTCTCATGTGTGTTTGGAGTGTTCTCTCCAGAGTGTTTTAGGGTGGCTCACCTTTGTGTTTGGGGATGGCTCTCATGTGTGTTTGGGGGTGGCTCTCAAGTGTGTTTGGGCGTGGCTCTCAAGTGTGTCGTGGGATGGCTCTCATATGTGTTTGGGGGGTGGCTCTCATGTGTGTTTGGGCGTGGGTCTCATGTGTGTATGGGCGTGGCCCTCCTTTGTATTTATGGTGGCTCTTGTGTGTGTGTTTGGTTTTGGCTCTCATGTGTGTTGGGGGGTGGGGGTTCTCCTGTGTATTTGGGCGTGGCTCTCCTATGTGTTTGGGGGTGGCTCTCCGGTGGGTTTGAGGGTGTCTCTAATGTGTGTTTGTGCGTTTGCTCTCCTGTGTGTTTTTGGGGGTGTCTTTCATGTGTGTTTAGGCGTGGGACTTCCTGTGTGTTTGGAGGTGGCCCTCGTGTGAATTTGAACGTGGATCTCATGTGTGTTTGGGCATGGCTCTCCTGTGTGTTTGGGCGTGGCTCTCCAGTGTGCTCGGGGATGGCTCTCCTGTTTTTTAGGAGTGGCTCTCCTGTGTGTTTGGGGGTGGCTCTCATGTGTTTTTTGGCGAGGCACGCATGTATGTTTAGACGTGGCTCTACTGTGTGTTTGGGGGTGGCTCTCCTGCGTGTTTGGGGGTGGCTCTTATGTGTGTTTGGGGGTTGCTCTTATGTGTGTTTGGGGGTGGCTCTCCAGTGTGTTTGGGGGTGGCTCTTTAGTGTGTTTGGGGGTGGCTCTCCTGTGTGTTTGTGGGTGGCTCTCATGTGTGTTTTGGCAAGGCACGCATGTGTGTTTGGACGTGGCTCTACTGTGTGTTTGGGGGTGGCTCTCATGTGTGTTTGGGGGTGGCTCTCATGCGTGTTTGGGGGTGGCTCTCCAATATGTTTGGGGGTGACTCCCCTGTGTGTTTGGGGGTGCTCTCCTGTGTGTTTGGGGGTGGCTCTCCTGTGTGTTTGAGGGTGGCTTTCCTGTGTGTTTGGGAGTGGCTCTCTTGTGTGTTTGGGTGTTGCTCTCTTGTTTGTTTGGGTGTGGCTCTCCTGTGTTTATGGAGGTGTCTCTCCTGAGTGTTTTGGGGTGGCTCACCTGTGTGTTTGGGGATGGCTCTCATGTGTGTTTTGGTTGGCTCATAAATGTGTTTGGGCGTGGCTCTCAAGTGTGTTGTGGGATGGCTCTCATGTGTGTTTGGGCGTGGCTCTCCTGTGTGTTTGGGCGTGGCTCTCCTGTGTTTTTAGTTGTGGCTCTACTTTATGTTTGTTTGTGGCTCTCATGTGTGTTTGGGCGTGGCTCTCATGTGTGTTTGGGGGTGGCTCTCCTTTGTGTTTGTTTGTGGCTCTCATGTGTGTTTGGGTGTGGTTCTCATGTGTGTTTGGGGGTGGTTCTCATGCGTGTTTGGGGTGGCTGTCCTATGTGCTTGGGTGTGGCTTTCCTGTGTGTTTGGGGTTGGCTCTCCTTTGTGTGTTTGGGTCATGGCTCTCCTGCGTGTTTGGGGGAGGTTCTCATGTGTGTTTGGGGGTGACTCTCCTGTGTGCTTGCGGGTGGCTATCATGTGTGTTTGGGGGTGGCTCTACTGTGTGTTTGGGGTGAGCTCTTATGTTTGGGTGAGACTCAACCCCCGCAAGCACCTGCTTGTGCTTGCGGGGGTTGAGCTCTGGCTCTTTGGTGCTGCCTTTCATCCGTCAATCAAGTAAGGTAGAGATTCCCGAGCCTACTGGGCTCTATCATATCTACATTTGAAACTGTGTATGGAGTCAGCCTCCACCACATCACTTCCTAATCCATTCAACCTGTTAACTACTCTGACACTGAAAACGTTCTTTTTAACGTCCCTGTGGCTCAATTGGGTACTCAATCTCCAGTCTCTTGTGTCCCCTTTTTCGCGTTCCACCCGTGCCGTGTGTGGGAATGGGGGATGGGAGGGGAGGGGAAGAGGTCATTAATTGTCCGCCCTTCTCATCCTGTTCAAAATGTTTTCGAAGGACATAATTACCTCAGCAACTGAACCATAGAATTCGTTTAGCACTGTTGAGCTCGTTATGTAGTTTGCTGACATACACATGAACACTTTATTCACAGTTTGTGAAGCTAGCACCACTCTGTTCCCAAGAGTTTAATTAGCTTAGCTAGTGTATTATATATGGGGGGGGAGCGGGGGTTTCAGTTATGTTTCTGTGTCAACTAATTATTTGTCGTATTGAGCTCTAATAACAGGCGAAAAATTTACGTTTGCGGCAAGCCAGTTGTACACCAATTTATTTCAAATAAAAGCAACCCACAACAATTGGCAGCTGGGGATGAGTTGAAGTCCCACTCGTATAAGCTTCATCTTCAGTAAGCTAACTTTTGATTCTTTACTAAGACTTCCAACATATTTCGATTAAATATACATTTCTCGAACATTTGTGGTGAAGTTATTTCTAAATTCATCATTATATTTTCACAATTCATCACAGAGTAGCACACAAGGCACCGGCGGACAATTGTGAAGTTTACATTCGGTCATGCCTACCTAGGCAGTTAACACAACCTCTCACATGTACTTATATTAGACATACAGTCAGCTGATTTAATTGAATGAATCAGGCATGTGAATGAGTCTCTTCTAGCATGGCGGCATGAAGCCCAGACACTGGGTACAATATTGTGTCCACCAGACACTGGGCACGATATTGTGTCCACTAGACACTGGGCACAATATTGTGTCCACCAGACACTGGGCACGATATTGTGTCCACTAGACACTGGGCACAATATTGTGTCCACCAGACACTGGGCACGATATTGTGTCCACTAGACACTGGGCACAATATTGTGTCCACTAGACACTGGGCACAATATTGTGTCCACTAGACACTGGGCACAATATTGTGTCCAGCAGACACTGGGCACAATATTGTGTCCAGCAGACACTGGGCACAATATTGTGTCCACTAGACATTGGTACAGTATTTTGTCAACCAGACACCGGGTACAGCATTATGTCAACACGCCAATACGTACCGAATTGAGTCCACAAGACACTGGGTACAGTATTGTGTCCACAAGACATTGAGTACATTATTGTGTCCATCAAACACTGTTTACAGTATTGTGTCCACGAGACACATTGATAATATTGTGTCTACCAGACAATGAAAACTGTATTGTGTCAACCAGACACTGGGTACTTTTTTGTGTTCACTTGACACTGGGAACAGTATATTGTTCGCAAGACATTGGCTACAGTTTTGTGTCCAAGAGACATTGGGTACAGAATTGTGTCCTCAAGAAACTGGGTACAGTATTGTGTCCACTAGTCACTGGGTACAGTACTGAATCTACAAGACACTGGGTACAGTATTGTGTCCACTATTCACTGGATATATTTTTCTATTCACAAGACACTGGGTGCAGTGCTGTGTCATTTAACACTGTGTACAGTCCACAAAACACTGGTTACAGTGTTGCATCCACTAGACATTGGGGACTGTATTGTGTCCACCAAACACTGGGCACAGTATTGTGTCCACCAGACACTAGGTACTGTATTGTGCCTGCAAGACACTGGATACATTATTGTGTCAACAAGACACTGGGTCCTTTAATGTCTTCTCCTTCCACTGGGAACGTTATTGTGTAGACTAGACACTGCGTACAGTATTGTTTCTATCAAACACTGGGAACAGCATGGTGTCCACACGACAACTGGTAGAGTATTGTGTTCACATGACACTGGAGTACAATATTGTGTCGACAAGACACTGAGTACTGTGTTGTGTCCACCAGACACTGGGTACAGTATTGTGTCCACCAGACACTAGATACTGTATTGTGTCCACCAGACACTGGGTACTATATTGTGTTCATCAGACAGTGGGTACTGAATTGTGTCTACCAGACACTGAGTATTGTATTTTGTCCACCAGAAACTGCATCGTAGTGTGTCCACCAGACACTTGTTACAATATTTTGTCTACTCGACACTGGATATTATATAGAGTCCCCAAGCCACTGGGTACCGTATTGCGTCTACCAGACACTGGGTACAGTATTGTGTCAGCCAAATACTGGGTACTGAATTGAGTCCACCAGACACTAGGCACTGTATTGTGCCTGCAAGACACTGGATACAGTATTGTCACAAGACACTAGGTACTGTAATGTGTTCACCAGACTGGGTACGTTACTGTGTCCACCAGACACTGGGAACAGCATTGTATCCACATGATACAATGCTGAGTATTGTGTCCACAGGACACTGGGTACTGTACTATTTGCACCAAACACTGGGCATTGTATTGTCTCCACCAGACTCTGGGGTACCCTATTGTGACCACCAGACCGCGGTGGTACTGTATTGTATCAACCAGACACTGAGAACTGTATTGTTTCCTCCAAGCACAGGGTACAGTATTGTGTCTCACCAGACTCTGGGTACTGTAATGTGTCCACTAGATTCATTACACACATTCTGTGTGTAATAAAGTAAGGGCGAAGAGGGATAACGGCCTATTGACATAGCTCGAGTGCATGGGGGAGTTGTGTAAAACCCTGGTTTGTGTCTCGGAGAGGCTGCAGGATCCATTAAGTTCAGCAGAACTTGGGTTTCAACTCTTTTGACCATGCCGTAGATCAGTCTATTAAGGCAGTGTCTGGCATGCTCCCGGACGTAGGTTCGATTCCTCGTCCACCAGAAACTGGACTTTTTTTGCGTCCAGCAGACACTGAGTATTTCATGGTGTCCTCAGACACTTGGTACAATATTTTGTCCTCTCAACACTGAGTATTATATTTAGTCCCCCAGCCACTGGGTACCGAATTGCGTCCACCAAACACTGGGTACAGAATTGTGTCAACCATACACTTGCTACTGTATTGCGTCCACCAGACACTGGGTATTGTATTGTGTTCAACAGATACTGGATATTGTATTGTGTACACCAGTCACAGGGTATTGCATTTTGCCCCCAGACACTGGGTATAATATCGAGTCAACCATACATTGGGTACATTACTGTGTCCATAAGACACTGGGCATAGTATTGTGTCCACCAGACACTGGGTACAGTTTTGTGTCCACCAGACACTGGGTAAAATATCATGTCCACCTAACACTGGGTACATTGTTGTGTCCATAAAACACTAGGCACTGTATTGTGTCCACCAGACACTGGGTACAGTTTTGTGTCCACCAGACACTGGGTACAGTTTTGTGTCCACCAGACACTGGGTAAAATATCATGTCCACCTAACACTGGGTACATTGTTGTGTCCATAAGACACTAGGTACTGTATTGTGTCCACCAGACACTGGGTACAGTTTTGTGTCCACCAGACACTGGGTAAAATATCATGTCCACCTAACACTGGGTACATTGTTGTGTCCATAAGACACTAGGTACTGTATTGTGTCCACCAGACACTGGGTAAAATATCATGTCCACCTAACACTGGGTACATTGTTGTGTCCATAAGACACTAGGTACTGTATTGTGTCCACCAGACACTGGGTACAGTTTTGTGTCCACCAGACACTGGGTAAAATATCATGTCCACCTAACACTGGGTACATTGTTGTGTCCATAAGACACTAGGTACTGTATTGTGTCCACCAGACACTGGGTAAAATATCATGTCCACCTAACACTGGGTACATTGTTGTGTCCATAAGACACTAGGTACTGTATTTTATCAACCAGACACTGGGTATAATATTGAGTCCACCAGATACTAAGTTGTGTATTATGTCCAGCAGATATTGCATACAGTATTATGTAAACCGGAAAATGGGTATTGTATTGTGTCCATCAGACACTTGGTGCTGTATTGTGTCCACCAGACACTTGGTGCTGTATTGTGTCCACCAGACACTTGGTGCTGTATTGTGTCCACCAGATACTTGGTGCTGTATTGTGTCCACCAGACACTTGGTGCTGTATTGTGTCCACCAGATAATTGGTGCTGTATTGTGTCCACCAGACACTTGGTGCTGTATTGTGTCCACCAGATACTTGGTGCTGTATTGTGTCCACCAGACACTTGGTGCTGTATTGTGTCCACCAGATACTTGGTGCTGTATTGTGTCCACCAGACACTTGGTGCTGTATTGTGTCCACCAGACACTTGGTGCTGTATTGTGTCCACCAGATACTTGGTGCTGTATTGTGTCCACCAGACACTTGGTGCTGTATTGTGTCCACCAGATACTTGGTGCTGTATTGTGTCCACCAGATACTTGGTGCTGTATTGTGTCCACCAGATACTTGGTGCTGTATTGTGTCCACCAGATACTTGGTGCTGTATTGTGTCCACCAGACACTTGGTGCTGTATTGTGTCCACCAGACACTTGGTGCTGTATTGTGTCCACCAGATACTTGGTGCTGTATTGTGTCCACCAGACACTTGGTGCTGTATTGTGTCCACCAGATACTGGGTATAATATTGTGTCAACCATACACTGGGTACATTATTATGTCCACCAGACACTGGGTACATTATTGTGTCCATAAGACATTAGGTATTTTATTGTGTCTACCAGACACTGGGTAATCTATTGTGTCCACCAGACACTGGACATAGTATTGTGTCCACTAGACACTGGACATAATATTGTGTCCACTAGACACTGGGTACAGTATTGTGTCCACCAGACACTGGGTACTGTATTGTGTCATGCAGTTACTGCATGAAACGTATTCAATTACCAGACACGGTATGATATGTATTATATTAACACGCTAAGCTTGAAAAGTATTATAATACCCATACTATATGTTTAGTATTATATAACCAAGCACAGAATTATTAGTATTATATAACCAAGCACAGAATTATTAGTATTATATAACCAAGCACAGAATTATTAGCATTTTATTACCAAGAACCACATGATAAGTATTATATTACAAAGCATGGAATGATAAGTATTCTGTTACCAGGAACGGGATGATAAGTATTTTGTAAACAGGCACGGAATTTAATAAATTTGCTTACCAGTCTTGGCATGCTCAGAATTCCATTACCAGGCGTAGCGTGATAAGCATTACATTTCTCAGGCGTTGCATCTTAAATATTCCTTTACCAGGCACAGCATGATAAATATTCCACAACCATGCAAGGCTTGATAGGTATTGATAGCTTGATTAACAGGAACAGCATAATAAGTATTTCATTACCAGACACGGCATAATAATTATTCCATTATCAGGCATAGCATGATAAGTTTTCTATTACCCGGCATCCCATGATAAGTACTTCATTACCAGGCACTGCATAATAGGTATTTCATTAACAAGTTGAGCATGATAAGTTCTCCAATACCAGGCATCGCATGAAAATTATTCCATTACCATGACTGGCATAATATATATTCCATTTTTACACACGCCATGAAATTTATTCTTTACCAAGCACGGCATAATATGCACCACATTACCAAGCACGGCATGACAAGTGTTCCATTACCAGGCTCGGCCTGACAAGAATTACGTAACTATTCGGTACATTATAAGTAGTATGTTACCCAGCACAGCATAATAATCATTCTATTTCCAGGTACGATATTATAAGTATTCCATTACCAGGCTCTGTATGATAAGTATCCTGTTACCAGCTGCGACTTAAGTATTATGCGACCAGATACGGCAGGATAAGTACTCCATTACCAGCCATGGCATGATTAGTATTACATTGCAAGGCACGGCATGATAAATATTCAAATACCAGGCACGGCATGTTAAGTATTCTAATACCAGGCATAGCATGATAAGTATTCTTTTACCGAGCACTGCACGATAATTAATCCATTACCATGCACGCCAAGTATTCGGTTTTAAGGCACGGCATGATAAGTACTCATTACCAGGCACAGTATGATAAGTATTTTGTTACATGGCACGTCATCATAATTATTATATTATTAGGCACATTATGATAAGTATTCTATTACAAGCCACAGCATGATAAGTATTCTGAAGCCAGGCACTGCAGAATAATCATTCCATGAGCTGTCACGGCATAATAAGTATTTTATTGCCAGGCACTAGATGATATGTATACTGTGTCTACACACATCATTATTAGTATTATGTTACCAGTCATGGCATGTTAAGTATTCCATTACCACGTACGGCATGATAACTTTTCTATTACCAGAAACTGCGTGGCAAGTGTTATATTATGATGCAGGGCACTATAAGTATTCCATTAATAGGCACGGCATGGTAAGTATTCCATTACCAGATACGGCATAAAAGTATTCTTTTACCAGGCTTGGCCTGATAAATATTCCATTACCATATATGGTATTGAAAATTTTTCCATTACCAGGCACGGTATGACAAGTATTCTATTACGTGACAAGACATGTTAAGTATTTCATTACTATGCACAGCAAGTTTTTGTATTCTATCACCAA
Source organism: Procambarus clarkii (assembly GCF_040958095.1). Taxonomy (NCBI): domain Eukaryota; kingdom Metazoa; phylum Arthropoda; class Malacostraca; order Decapoda; family Cambaridae; genus Procambarus; species Procambarus clarkii. The sequence continues at coordinate 15,252,967 of NC_091201.1, forward strand.
GCACGACATGATAAGTATTCTATTACGTGACAAGACATGTTAAGTATTTCATTACTATGCACAGCAAGTTTTTGTATTCTATCACCAAGCACGACATGATAAGTATTCTATTACCAGGGTGGGCATGATAAGTATTCTATTACCAGGGTGGGCATGATAAGTATTCTATTACCAGGCACGGCATTATAAGTTTTCTAATACCCGGCACGGCATTATAAGTTTTCTAATACCCGGCACGGCATTAAAAGTTTTCTAATACCCGGCACTAAATGGTTAGTAAGTAGGGATAAAGGAGACAAAAAAGTAATTGGTTTTGGTAGCCATTGGGCAGTGTTTTAAAAAGTTTTTCCTGGGGGCCAAAAACTGCAAAATGTTTTGATATATTGGTGTGTGGGGTATAAGTTGTCATTGGGTTGTGTTTCATGGGCTTGTCTGACATGTGAGAAGTGTCTGTTGCATACAGGAAAATTCCTTGCCATAAAGTGTTGTATGCCATGTGTGTTTTGGCAGGATAATATTTGTGTATTAGAGTCAAAAGGCAGAATTGAGTGTGGGGTGAAAGAACGTCGAGGGAACAGTTTAGGATGTACTCACGCTTACTCCATCTTCTGTAATCTTCTGTCAAATCCTCTTGCGATTCCAAATGCATCGCGCCGATCCAGTTGCTGGCTTTGAGGTCCTGTGGGATTCCGCTTTCGTCTCCGGGGGTCACGTGACTAAAGGGGGGGGGGCGGGGCAGCAGCCATGTAAACCCCATCTGGGGGCTAGCATTTCACTGAGAACAAGTGCTATATACAGGTAGGGATGTGCCTGACTTATGGGATGTATGGTACTGTGGGATTGGCAAGCAAACAATAAAACAGTGTATGTATGTGTGAGTCAGATATTAAGGGTGTAAAAACAGCTATGCATAACTGTACAAAACAACTGTGTTTCTGATGGAATGAATTTACTATCCATAATTCCTGCATTTATATAATCGAAATAAGGGACCAGAGTTTACTTTCCAATAATGAAATAAGTCCCTTACTTAACTCCCTAAGGTGAATGAACTTGCAGTACTCTGTAAAATATAGATGAACACAAGAAACACATTAATATTTGAGGGGGTGGAGAGGTTTGGCCCTCACAGACTTCCATTTTCAGTAACTAAAGTAAGATTCCAATTTCGGTGGAAGCGTTTTCGTTGAAAATAATGGTTGTACAAACCAGCCATCCAGATAAACAATCAATAATATATAAAGTGTGTCATATTGAAATGGTCCCTAAAGCTAACATTAGTGAAATAAAATTTGTCGCTAGAGGCGAAGGTTCAACGGGCTGTGTTGGACACAATAAACAGTCGTTATTTAAGAAATGCAGTTAATTTTTCTGGAATACAAATAGCAATGCAGTATTATATATTTCTAAGTGTATAATATTTTATACTTTTGGGTATAAATTTGTTTTGTTATTGAAGAATAGCACAAAACAATGTCAATCTTTGATATAAATGTCAAACAGTGTTTGTTAAGCCCTTTTAGAATGTAAAACCTGATCACATTAGAAGCCAAAGTAATTTGTCGGGTTCAGGCCAAGACTTGATAACTTTGCACTTTTAAACCCGTATATAATAATAGTACAATGTTTTTGTACTTAGCAGTTTATAACACTTTAATATGTGAATTTTCCTTCAATATTAAACTGTATATTTGTATTACAGTTAGGCATTTTTTTATATTACTGTGGTGGGGTGCCAGTAAACTTATTAAATACTACAGTGACAATGTGTTAATGTTCATTTTTCTTCATGCCTTTTTAAAGGTTTTAAAAAACTGAATTTGAAGAGTTACCTTTGAAGAGGGGTGTTAAGCAAGAAGGATCGAAAACGTTGGAGTTACAGGCAACATCGATAAGGCAAGCGATGTTGACTGCAGGGAACATCGCTTCCTGCAGTATTATGGACAGATAAAAAAAATAGAGGAAAACTGCGTTATTTTAGTCAGGCCAGCAGTTTTTATACAAATTACCCTACCATAGTTCTCATTTTCTTAGATTCCATTACAGTAAAAAATCGGACAAGAGGCCGGTCATCCACTTCTCGCCCCGAGCACCAGGCCGCTATCTCGCTAAACTATATACTCATTTTAAAAAATAATTAAATTATAAACAGATTTATATTGTCACTAGCTGTACCCAGCCACGCGTTGCCTTGGCTCAGCAATGCATGTGCGTTGCTGAGCCACAGCAACCTTCCCCTGTCCTCCCCAACATTCCCTTCTCCCCGTTCCCTCGTCATCCCAACCAGTCCTCACTCCCTCGTCATCCCAACCAGTCCTCACTCCCTCGTCCTCTCGTCCTCCCCACCATTCCCCCAACATCCATGCCTTTGTCCTTACCAGCATCCCCCACTCCAACATCCCCTAGTCCTCCTAACCATTCCCCGCTCCACCGTCCCCTCGTCCTCCCCTCCATCTTTGACTCCCCCATCCCCTCGTCCCCCCTACCATTTCCCTCTCCCCCGTCCCCTTGTCCAACCCCACCACCCCCCACCCCCATATCCCCTTGTCCTCCCCATCATTCTAGAATTTCCCTGTACCCTCATCCCCACTATCCCCAACTCCCCCGTCCCCTCGTCCTCCCCCCCCCCCCTTAACTCCTCCCCAGTCCCCATCTTCCCTCATCCTCCCCCATCATTCCTCACTCCCAAATGATCAGATGTTCGCATCAGAAAATTGGGAACATCAAATGATCTGATGTTCCTCTCACTGAAATATAAAAATACAGTTAAAAACGAAATGAAAAACAATGAAGAAAAAAATAAACTATACTCACGAAATGAATAGTATGGTAAACAACACAGCTCAATTCCAACACAATGTCACACAAAATAATTAAATCAATTTAATAATAAATCAAAATCTATGAAAATTCAATTTGTTTATGCAATTCGAAACAATGAAATGGAATCATAACATATTTAGTATAGTGTGTGTTGCTCTTACATGCAATAGATGGCACTGTTTCTTAAAAAAGTGTTTTTACCTGTCACAGGTGTGGCATCTATACTTATACTTATGAAGTGAACGGTATGGTAAACAACACAGCTCAATTCCAAAACAATGTCCCCCAAATAATTAAATCAAAATGAAAATATATCAAAATCTATGAAAATTTAATTTGTCAATGATATCGGAAACATTGACAGGGAATCATAACATATTTAGAATAGCGTGTTGCTCTTACGTGCAACAGATGGTGCTCTTTTTTAAAAAAACATGTTTTTACCTGTCACAGGTGTAGCATATATATAGTAGGTATATATTAAAATTGCGCATATTCGAATGCAAAGTTGTGTCAAAATTTCAAAGTAATCGGTAAAGAGGTTTCGAATATTTCCCTCACATAAAAAACACATGAAAACACAGTTTAAAAAAAAACATGTTTTTCCTGTTACAGCTGTAACATCTACATAGTATGTATATAAAAACCCGCTCAGATGCGAATGGAACATTGTGTGAAAATTTCTGAGCAATCGATGAAGAACTTTCGGAGATAAGCGATTTTGAACAAACGAACATTTATATTTTTATTTATATAGGCTAATTGTACCCGCCACGTGTTGCTGTGGCCCAATCTAATTAAATGGGAAAGAAAGAAAAGAGAAAATGCACGTTACTAATATGTCTAATTTCATAATGCTTGTGGGTATACAATATTTTTTGTTGTTGTATTGTCTGTGGAGATATAGAGATTGTCTGGTTTGCCGACTCTAGAACACGCAACATATAATTGTTCATGAAAGAAGTAATCCGTGTCAAGATATTGTTATGATCCCAGGTCGCTTAAAAACGAGTCTCCCTTGAGAGTTATTCTGCAAGACCTAACCTAAATAGGAGTTCAAAGAAATATAGACATAGAGATACATATGTAAAATTATTGGTTAGATTTGATAAATAGTTTAAGAGTATGGGCAGTGATCAAGAATATAAGTAAATGACTTGACATGAGATGTGGAGAGTTTGCTGGAGGTGTGAGGCTCGCTTGAGCTCACTTGAGCACCAGACATCATGAGGGGAAGCCGCGCTCCGTGTGAGCTCCTGTTACAGAGGAACCCCTAGTTGATATACCTTCAAAAGGAAGGAAGTGTGCAGCCGTTTCAGTTGTGGAATCAAGCTGGGAACATGTGGTCTCATGTCCTGGACTGCAAGAAGAGTTGTGAAGCCGCCCAGAGACATTTTTTTGGGCAGCCGTGGGAGTGCCATCGAGAGGGAGAGCGCCCTGCAGGAGACTTTATTGTGGTAAGCTCAAATTTAACTAGTTAATAGTGATTGCCTATAGTTGATCATGTACCCAGCGATCGCAGCAAGTGTCTGTTGATATGTTAGGCATGTCTTGATAAGGCAGAAAGCCTAAATAAGAGGACAGAGCTCAGAGAGACAGCTGGAGGGACAAGCAGCATGTCTCTCCCGTCGGCCACCTCGAGCCAACTGACCAGCTGGCGGCAGAAGACAGCTCTCTGAGTGAGGAGCTGCCTGCCGGCAAGGTGGAGCATAGACCAGCCCAAACAAGGGGAGTCCATACTCACGGCATTCGGGAAGCAAGGAGATAAGTGAAAAATTTATTGTGTGTGAATTATTTCAGTTATGTGTTAATAGAGGAATATTTTTATTGGCATGTGTTATGATCCCAGGTAGCTGAAAAACGAGTCTTCCCTTTGAGAATTATTCTATCAAGCCTGACCTGACTAGGAGGTCGGAGATATACAGACATGAAGATTCATATGTAAAATAATTGGGTAAATTTAATAGAGAGTTTAAGAATGTGGGCAGTGAATAAGAAAACAGATAAATAACTGGTTATGAGATGTGGATAATTTGCTGGAGGTATGGGGCTCGCTTCGGGAGGGCTCTGATCCCACTTGAATACCAGACATCGTGAGGAGAAGCACCACTCTATTGAGCTACCGTTGGAGATACCTTCAAGAGAAAGAAAGTGTGCAGACGTTCCAGCTGTGAAATCGAGCTGGGAATGTGAGGTCTCAAGTCCTGGATGGCAAGGATGGTTTGCTAAGCCGCCCAGAGACATTATCGTGGGGTGGGAGCGCCCCGATCAGACTCCGTCAGAGGAAGAGCGACCTTGACTAGGCAATCTGTGGTAAACACGATTTTAAGCCAGTTTATAGTGATTACTTGTAGTTGGTCGTGTTCCCAGCGACAGTAGTGAATGTTTATTGATAAATTAGACATGTTTTGGTAAGGCAGAAGGCCTAAAATATGAGAGTGGAGATGGAGGAACGTCCTGGAGGACGGAGCGACGTCCGTCTCCTCTGAGCGCTGGCAGATGACTGAGGGAGCCCAGCTCCTGGCAGGGGTAGCTGCCTCTAGGGCCGCCTGGCCGGGCGGAGTATGGACTAGCACAAACGGGGGAGTCCACTCTCACAATATGTAGAGAGCAGATAGATGTTTGATGCAAACATATTGTATGGATTATTTCGTCTATGTGTTTATAAGGAAACGTTTTTATTGGCATGTCAATGGGTTACAGGTTTGTCAGTGGAAGAAGTTGCTGAGAACTTCGAAGCCAGCAGAGAAGGAGTAGTTGAAGAGACTCCAAGGGTGTTGAAGGAGTAGTGTACTCTGAGGAAGAGTAGCCCCACAGTGAAGAGTAGGACCTTGAGCTGTGAGGAGAAGCAGTGAATAGGAGTGTCACGTGCTTCTGTAATACCAGTGGCGAAACTCCAGTTCTGTTCGAAGAAACTTCATGGTGTAGCAGCCAGGAGAGCTGTGGAGGACCCTAGTAGAAGCGGTGAAGCACCATAGTTGCTCAAGGAAGACTTCATGGTAGCAGCCTGGAGGAGCTGCGAAGGATCCTGGTAGATAAACCCGGAAGAACCTGAAGAGATCAGGGTAGTGAACTTCCAGATGTGGAAGGGAAGTTCTGGTTGATTACTTGTTGGTAATTGGTAGAATGTTTGGTTGTCATTAGCGTGCAAGACGCAGTAAAAGGTGAGTGATTGTTTGCCATTTTTGTGCCAAGGAGTACTTATACTGAAGTATAGAGTTACAGTCGTAGGCTGGATTACCTGCAGAGACATACATATGTGTTCATGGACTGATAGGGTGATCGATTGGTCATTGTTGTATATCAAAGAACATTTATACTAATATTTATGTTATTGCATACATACGCTGGTTTTCCTTATACAAGTTTATAGATATATTTTCTCTAGCTGATAGTGCAACATTGTGTTATAAGACATGACCTGCTTGAGGAGTTTGGTAGTAATAGGTGGTGAATCAGGAGAGAGGATACCACTTGATAAGCAGATGATAGAGTTCTGATGGTGTTGGAGTGCAACCTGACTGAAATAGTACAGAGTGTAGGATTCATTATTCATTATTATTATATGTGTGTATGTATTGTGTATGTGCTTTGTCTAGTAAATGTATTCAAATTTGCTGGTGTTTGCCCTTGTCCTAGTGAGACTTCCCAGGAAGTAGGAAAGAAGGAAAGAGAGAGAGAGGAAGAACCAAGAACCACAGCTGTGGACAGGGTAGAATGTAATACTAATAAGTCAAAGGGGATTGAGGAGATCATATCACATAAGGAGATAGTGGGGAGTCACAGCGGCTCGAGTGGGTGTGTGCACGTGACAACGAGGCTAAGTATTGGAGCTGCATCCCCTAAGCGTGTGACGTTGAGCCCCTCCCCAAGAGCCAGAAGCGCCCAGGGTGAACTCCTGGTAAAGTATAAGCACTCTACCGAGTTTTGGGTTGGGTTGTTCGTAAAGAAGGATCAACGACACAACACCCAACCCACAATACATGTAAATGGGTTGCAGGTTTGTCCTGTGGAAGAAGTTTATGGGAGTACTTTGAGGCTAGAGGAGAAGTTAATTGAGTGGAACTTCAAGGCCATTGGGGTGGATATTAAACCCAGTGGAAGAGCAGAGCCCCATAGTGAGGAGGTGGATCTCAAACTGTGGGAAGAGAAGCAATTAAGGGAAGATTCACGTGCTTCTGTGATACAGGTGGTGAAGCACCATTGCTGTTAATGAAGACTTCATGGTGTAGCAGCAGGAAGACCTGTGGAGGACCTTGGTAGACAATTCTATGAGGACCTGAAGGTGTTCAGGGTGGAGAGCCTCTTTTTGTAGAGAAGAAGTTCTTAGTAATTACTTGAGTCGGTAGAGCGTTTGAGTGTCATTGGCGTGCAAGATGCAGTGGAAGGTGGGTGACTGACCATTTTTGTACGTAGGAACATTTATATTAATGTTTATTGTGTTACAGCCATAGGCTAGATTTCCTTGTGTACATTCCTGTATATTTATATATGTTCTAGGACTGATAGGGTGATTGGTTATCATTTACGTATGCTGAAGTTTATAGAGTTTCAACTGTGGGCTGAATTATATATATATATATATATATATATATATATATATATATATATATATATATATATATATATATATATATATATATATATATGTTCTAGGGCTGATGATAGTATATGACAAGATTTAACTCACCAAATGAGGTTGATAAGCAGCTGATAGAGTCCCGATGGGATTGGATGCAACCTGATTGCAATAGCATAGAGTGTTGGAGTTATTATTGTATCTTGTGTATGTTTGTATATGTTCTCTGTATATTAAATGTTTTTAACTAGAAGGTGTTTGCCCTTGTTCTAGTGAGGCTTCCCAGAAAGCAGGAAAGAGAGAGAGGTACAGCCTTTGACATGATTCAGGAGGTCATTCCACATTCTGGGTCCCTTGATTTGTAGAGCACTTCTAGTTTGGTTACACACAGCCAAATTGAGTAACAGGAAGAGGTCTTGAAAACAAATTTGTTCCATGCTAAATGTAGAGGAATCAGCTGAGTATTCCTCAAATAAAATAAGTTGCCTCAGCTTATAAGGTAAATAAAATAAGCATTTCTCAAATAAGTAGCTGCCTCACCTCACTGCCTTACTGCTACATAGCCTTCCCGGCATGGTGCCTTCTTTTGATAATTACTTGTTCCACACCCAAATTGTATAACAGGAAAAGGTCTTGGACCCCTACTTCCCTCTCTCTTTTTTAATAATCTATATAGTCATAATTATAGCTTTAAGTATTCAATGAATAAAGTTTTTGACATTTTTACCCTTCTCCTTACCTAACATCATTTGTGCAGCATATTTTTATTTTATGTCTCACCCAGATTTAATTTCAAAATAAAACCAAACTAAATAAATTAGAAATGGGTATGTATAGCAAAGGTACACCCTTACTACTAGGTGAACAGGGGCATTTGGTGATAGTAAATGATCCCATCAGGCAGGGCTCATCACCTTCTCTCATTTTTTATGTTCACCAGTGTTTATTTACTTAATAACTACTGGTATAATATCTTGCTATTATAAAACTAATTCTACTATCATCAAACACATATTTACTTCAAGTTTCAAGTAAAGAATGCATATATAACTAACACGAAGGACTCCTCTTCACTAGATTCACCAGCTATAATATTTTGGTCATGTTCCAATATCATAAATCGAACCCAGTGTTATGTAGTAGAGAAAAAATGACTTATATCCAGTTTACGTAAAGCTACAAGTGGTCGAAACCACACTTAAATCCCGGAATGAACTTACGAAGGTTTTTCCACTTAGTGTAGCTACTTGAATACAGACGTAGCCGCCACGAAGGCGCTAAGAAGGAAAACGTTCTTAGCTAATAGGAAAAACCTTCGTAAGTACCTTCCTGAATCCGGCCCCAAGGCTTGGGCCACTCCTCACGCTCTCCTCCTCCTCCCTCAACCCCTCTCGCCGCGCATTCGCAACATATTTTAGTAGAAACGGAAATTTTTTTTTCCTTGTAATTGCTCTACTTAATAAATGAATGAGAATAGGGTTGCAATTATAGGGAGTTATTATTATTTGACTAGAATTTAAATAATATATTAATATGAACAGTGTTCTTATTAAATGAGAAATGGAGAGAATTTTCTGTTTCCTCCATGTTAGTTTAAGATAACAGATAAAATGTTATATAGTGATCTTTTAATTGATAACTCGTTATTAGATCACAAGTTGTTATGTTGTCAGGTATTATTATTCCTGTAAAGAATACTGACAAAGGGGAGAATATTATTCAAGAAAATTCTCTGGCATGTTGACAATATTTATACCTTGCTGGGTATTATCTGAAGCAATACTGTCCCTCCGTGTGGGAAGAATGTGGTAAATGACGCGCAAATAGGAAAATATTAATTTATGTTAATTCTACAAATTAGTAGGATTAGTATATACTATGTCTTGCATACAATGGTAATTAAATGTTGGTTTATTTCCAACAGAACATGATAAGTCATGATATACTAGGCATAGCATGATAAGTCATGACAAGTTGAACGTGTCCAACGTAGGATGACAAAGTTAATTCCCCAGATTAGAAACCTGTCATATGAAGAGAGATTAAAAAAACTTAAATTGCATTCACTGGAAAGGCGAAGAGATAGGGGTGACATGATAGAGGTTTACAAGTGGATGAAGGGACATAACAAAGGGGGATATTAATAGGGTAATAAAAGTATCAATACAAGACAGAACACGAAACAATAGGTATAAATTGGATAAGTTTAGATTTTGGAAAGACTTGGGTAAATACTGGTTCGGTAACAAGGTTGTTGATTTGTGGAACCAATTACTGCGTAATGTGGTGGAGGTGGGTTCAACCACCACGAGGTGATGGTTGGACCCACTTGGACTTGGTTGGAATCGAGGTCCAACCCTCGATTCTTTCAAACGTGGGTTGGACAAGTATATGAGTGGAATTGGGTAGTTATAAATAGGAGCTGCCTCATATGGGCCAATAGGCATTCTGCAGTTACCTTCATTCTTATGTTCTAAGTATTCTTTTACAAGTCTGCATGGCGTAGCGGTAAGACGATCGCCTGGCGTTTCGTGAGCACTTTGGCCTGGGTTTCTATCCTGGCCGGGGAGAATTTACTGGGAGCCAATCCTTAAATGTAGCCTTTGTTTTACATTTACACAACAGTAAAATGGGTACATGGTTGTTAAACGATTTGGTGGGTCGTATTCTGGGGAATATTAGGATTACGGACCTGCCCGAAACGCTATGCGTGCCAGTGGCTGTACAATAATGTAAAAACTCTTGTATATATAAATAAATAAAATAAAAATTAACCAGGCATGGTATGATAAGTATTCTATTACCAAGCATAGCTAGATAAGTTTTATTTTGCCAGGCACGGTATGATAAATATTAAATTGCAATGCATGATAGGTTTTCTGTTACCAGACACGGCATGATAAGCATACCATTACCAGGCAATACATGATATGTATTCAATTAGCAGACACGGTATGATAAGTATTCTGATACCAGGGAGCCGGTCGGCTGAGCGGACAGCACGCTGGACTTATGATCCTGTGGTCCTGGGTTCGATCCCAGGCGCCGGCGAGAAACAATGGGCAGAGTTTCTTTCACCCTATGTCCCTGTTACCTAGCAGTAAAATAGGTTCCTGGGTGTTAGTCAGCTGTCACGGGCTGCTTCCTGGGGGTGGAGGCCTGGTCGAGGACCGGGCCGCGGGGACACTAAAAAAAAGCCCCGAAATCATCTCAAGATAACCTCAAGATAACCAGGCACTACATAATAAGTATTCCATTACCAGGTATGACATGATAAGTATTCCATTACCAGGCACAGTATAATAAATATTCTTATTATATGTTCATGTAATAAGGTGACTAATTGCAGGTGGCATGTGCAGCTGACGCTGAGATATGTATTTGTAAAATATGTACGTGTTTGTATATAAGCTTGTAACATGGTTTTTTTATGTCAGTATATTTTTTTGCAAATAATAATAACAATATGTAAGTCCTAGTATGTTAGTGTGAAAGAGTTGTCAGAGAAAATATATAAATGAAGAGTTGGTGCTTCAGAGAGAATAAGATGTAAGGCTGACGACATTTTTGTGTAAGATAAACTTCTGTAATACGATGAGTGGTATCACTAATATGGTGATGTGCAGTAGTAGCCTTTTGTGTCTATGGGAAACTGCCTCATTTACCTGAGATCCGACTAACACTAGTGACCTCGACGGGGATTGGAGGCCGGCGGCTTGTCGAAGGTCCCTCCATGTGCCTTGACAATCTTTACTCAAGTTCAAGTATGTTTATTGAGACAAAAAAATACATCTCAAAGGGATAGAGAAAGTTAGGCTATTTTATCTTAGTATATCTTCATATCTTAGTCCATCCATCCAATAGGATTGATGATGACCCATCTGATAAAGACATTTTGTGCCCTCTGTAATGCTTTTTGCGCTACCGCTCACAGGATGAGTATGGGGTGCACAATAAACTAGCCGCTTCCGGCGGCAACAATAAAAAATTCTGTCTGAGAGTTAAACGATCTCCCACACCTTATTGGATAAATAACCCAATTTGATAGCGGACCATCAACTTTACCATCTTACAAAAGGCCCCCGTATGATGTTCAAAGATTGGATGAGCATTTTTATGCTGGAAAGGAAAGCGATACAGAATACCAGAGATGGCACTAGTTTGGATAAGCCCTGAAGACAACACTTCGTCATATTTATGAAAGGAATACAACACCAGCACGTGTTTTTATACCATTTGGGTTTTGGCTATAGAATTATATAGCATATTATGAATGTGGCTTATGGAACTCGAAATATTTACCTGTTTTGCGTCACATAGTAAAACTCTACATAAACACGGAATTGAGTTCTTGAGGATCAAGCCATTTATGTGGGATGAAGATACTCCTCCCCCCACCCCCCCCTACTCATGATATCTTCGGAAATCAGTTAAAACATGCTGGTATGGCGAATGCTGTTATACACGAAAATTCTGCTGGCAATGCTTTTATCCACGAAGATTCTACCAGCAATGCTGCAGCTGGCGATAAAGATAATGTTGATGACGGACCCGCCGCAGGTGATGCTGATGATGTTTGAATAGATTGGCTGTATATATTTTGTATACACAACATTACAAAATACAACAAAAACCACAAAATACCTTGTGGATTTGTTTATTTTGTATATATTTTCTCATGTGAATTAATAAAAAATAAAATGTATAACTGTGTTTATCTCAACCTATCGCAATTATTGACTGTCCAGGGGGGCCTAGAAGAGTATTATAGTTATGAGCGTAAAAAGATTTTAGATAGTTTTGGATCGAGATGTTGTCTGGGCATTCTAGCGCAAAATATCGCCAACTCAAGGCTTCCCTCATAGAAGCTGACTTTATTAACGATTACAATTTCAAGCAGGGGACTGTCTTATCTATGACTTGACAGCAACACACCAGTTTTCTGGGGATTTTCTTATTAGTACGAGGGAAAAATATCCTTTATGCCGTTTGCAGAAAGAAATGGTCCATGAAACATCTTGTGCGGTTCTTAAAGATCGCAATAAGCCAGGGAATACAGTAGTTACTTTATCCCTGATCCAGAAGTACAACCCTATCTTTTAGCTGTTATTTGTCAGTATCCTGCAGGTCCTCCGATTGATGATATTAATAATCTATATAAATAAAAACGTAAATATTTATTTTGTTCAAAATCGCAAATCTCCTAAAGTTCTTCACCGGATGCTTTGAAATTTTCACACAACGTTGCATTCGAATATTCGTCTTTTTATATACTTACTATATAGATGCCACCCCTCTGACAGGTAAAAAACATGTTTTTTTTTAAAAACAACGCCATTTGTTGCACATAATAGCAACATGCACGCTATACAAAATATGTCACGAATTTCATTTCAATGTTTCCAATTGCATTGATAAATTTTATTTTTATAGCTTTCGATTTATTTTAAATTTTATTGAATTATTTTGTGTGACATTGTGTTGGAATTGAGCTGTTTATCATACCGTTCATTTCGTAAGTATAAGTATAGATGCCACACCTGTCACAGGTAAAACTATGCGTTTCTTGAAAAACAGCGCCATCTGTTGCATGTAAGAGCAACATACATGCTATACTAAATATGTTACAATTCCATTTCAATGTTTCTGATTACATTGATAAATTGAATTTTCATAGATTTTGATTTATTTTCGTTTTGATTTAATTATTTTGTGTGAATTGCATTGGAATTCAGCTGTGTTGTTTACCATACTGTTCATTTTGTGGGTATAGTTTATTTTTTTATTTTTTCATATTTTCATTTAATTTTGTA
>NC_091201.1:15266681-15321681 GCF_040958095.1 Procambarus clarkii
TTGCTCCCCTGTGTATTTGGGCATGGCTCTCCTGTGTGTTTCGGGGGAGGCTTTCTAGTGTGTTTGGACGTGGCGCCCTTGTGTGTTTGGGCGTGGCTCTCCAGTGTGTTTGGGGGTGGTTTTCATGTGTGTTTGGGCGTTGCTATCATGTGTGTTTGGAGGTGGCTCTCCGGTGTGTTTGAGGGTGGCTCTCCTGTGTGTTTGGTTGTGGCTCTCATGTCTGTTTGGTTGTGGCTCTTAAGTGTGTTTGGGCGTGGCTCTCAAGTGTGTTGTGGGATGGCTCTCATGTGTGTTTGGGGGTTGCTCTCATGTGTGTTTGGGCGTGGCTCTCCTGTGTGTTTGGGCGTGGCTCTGCTGTGTGTTTTGGGGGTGGCTCTCTTGTGTGTTTGAGTGTGGCTCTCATGTGTGTTTGGGGGTGGGTCTCCTGAGTGTTTGGGGATGGCTCAGCTGTGTGTTTGGGGAGGGCTCTCATGTGTGTTTGAGGGATGGTCCTCATGAGTGTTTGCTCGTGGCTCTCATGTGTTTTTGGACATGGCTCTCAGGTGTGTTTGTGGGTGGATCTCCTGTGTGTTTGGGGGTGGCTCTCATGTGTGTTTAGGAGTGGCTCTCATGTGTGTTTGGGCGTGACTCTCCTGTGTGTTTGGAGATAGCTCTCCTGTGTGTTTGAGGGTGGCTCTCCTGTGTGTTTGGAGGTGGCTCTCATGTGTGTTTGGGGGTGGCTCTCAAATGTGTTTGGGCGTGGCTCTCAAGTGTTTTGTGGGATGGCTCTCATGTGTGTTTGGGGGTAGCTCTCATGTGTGTTTGGGGGTAGCTCTCATGTGTGTTTGGGCGTGGCTCTGCTGTGTGTTTGGGGTGGCTCTTATGTGTGTTGTGGGGTGGCACTCATGTGTGCTTGGGGATGGGTCTCCTGAGTGTTTGAGGATGGCTCATCTGTGTCTTTGGGGATGGCTCTCAAGTGTGTTTGGGCGTACCTCTCACGTGTGTTGTGGGGTGGCACTCATATGTGCTTGGGGATGGGTCTCCTGAGTGTTTGAGGATGGCTCATCTGTGTTTTTGGGGGTGGCTCTCTTGTGTTTTTGGGAGTAGCTGTCATTTGTGTTTGGGCGTGGCTCTGCTGTGTGTTTAGGGGTGGCTCTCTTTTGTGTTTGTTTGTGGCTATCATGTGTGTTTAGGCGTGGCTCTCCTATGTGTTTAGAGGTGGCTCTCCTTTGTGTTTGTTTGTGTCTCTCATGTGTGTTTGGGGTGTCTATCATGCGTGTTTGAGGGTGCCTCTCATGTGTGTTTGGGTGTGGCTCTCATGTGTGTTTTTGGTGTGGATCTCCTGTGTGTTTGGAGTTGGCTCTTCTGTGTTTTGGGGTGGCTCTCATGTGTGTTTGGGCGTGGCTCTCCTTTGAATTTGGGGTAGCTCTCATGTGTGTGTTTGGTTGTGGGTCTCATGTGTGTTTGGGTGTGGCTCTCCTGTGTGTTTTTTGTGGATCTCCTGTGTGTTTGGAGTTGGCTCTTCTGTGTTTTTGAGTTTGGCTCTCTTGTGTGTTTAGGGGTGGTTCTCATGTGTGTTTTAGGGGTGGCTTTCCTCTGTGTTTCGGGGTGGCTCTCCTCTGTCTTTGGGGGTGGGTTTCCTGTGTTTTTGGGCGTGGCTCTCCTGTGTGTAATGGCGTGGCTCTGCAGTGTGTTTGAGGGTGGCTCTCTTGTGTATTTGGGCGTGAATCTCCTGTTTGTTTGGGCATGGCTCTCTTGAGTGTTTAGGGGTGGCTCTGTTGTGTGTTTGGGCATGGTTCTTTTGTGTGTTTGGGCGTGGCTCTACTGTGTGTTTGAGGGTGGCTCTCATGTTTATTTAGGCTTGGCTCTCCTGTGTGTTTGGTCGTAGCTCCCCTGTGTGTTTGGGGGTAGCTCTCCTGTGTGTTTGGGCGTGGGTCTTCTGTGTGTTTGGGGGTGGCTCTCACGTGTGTTTGGGAGTGGCTCTCATGTGTGTTTGCGAGTGGCTGTCCTATGTGTTTGAAGGGTGGCTCTCCTGTGTGTTTGTGGGTGGTTCTCCTGTGTGTTTGGGCTTGGCTCTCCTGTGTGTTTGGTGGCGGTTTTTCTGTGTGTGTGAGTGTGGCTCCTCTCTGTGTTTGGGAGTGGGTCAATTGTGTGTTTGCGCGTGGTTCTCCTGTGTGTTTGGGACTGGCTCTCATGAGTGTTTGGGGGTGGCTCTCTTGTGTATTTGGGCGTGAATCTCCTGTATGTTTGGGCGTGGCTCTCCTGAGTGTTTGGGGGTGGCTCTCTTGTGTGTTTGGGCATGGTTCTCCTGTATGTTTGAGCGTGGCTGTACTATGTGTTTGAGGGCGGCTCTCATGTGTATTTAGGCTTGACACTCCTGTGTGTTTGGTCGTGGCTCCCCTGCATATTTGGGGGTAGATCTCCTGTGTGTTTGGGCGTGGCTCGTCTGTGTGTTTGGGGTGGCTCTCGTGTGTGTTTGGGAGTGGCTCTCATGTGTGTTTGGGAGTGGCTGTGCTGTGTGTTTGGGTGTGGCTCTCATGTGTGTTTGGGGATGGGTCTCCTAAGTGTTTTGAGGATGGCTCATCTGTGTCTTTGGGGATGGCTCTCAAGTGTGCTTGGGCGTAGCTCTCTAGTGTGTTGTGGCGTGGCTCTCATGTGTGTTTGGGGTTGGCTCTCATGTGTGTTTGGGCGTGGCTGTCATGTGTATTTGGGCGTGGCACTGCTGTGTGTTTAGGGGTGACTCTCTTTTGTTTTTGTTTGCGGCCTTCATGTGTGCTAAGGCGTGGCTCTCCTGTGTGTTTAGAGGTGGCTCTCCTTTGTGTTTGTTTGTGTCTCATATGTGTTTGGGGGTAGCTCTCATGTGTGTTTGGGCGTGGCTCTCATGTGTGTTTGGGCGTGGCTCTCATGTGTGTTTGGGCGTGGCTGTGCTATGTGTTTGGGCGTGGCTCTACTGTGTGTTTGAGAGCGGCTCTCATATGTATTTAGGCTTGGCTCTCCTGTGTGTTTGGTCGTGGCTCCCTGCGTATTTGGGGTAGCTCTCCTGTGTGTTTGGTCGTGGCTCGTCTGTGTGCTTGGGGGTGGCTCTCATGTGTGTTTGGGAATGGCTGTCCTATGTGTTTGAAGGGTGGCTCTCCTGTGTGTTTGGGGATGGTTCTCCTGTGTGTTTGTTCATGACTCTCCTGTGTGTTTTGAGGTGGCTCTCCTGTGTGTCTTGGGGAGGCTCTCTTGTGTGTTTGGGCATGTCTCACCTGTGTATTTGCGGGTGGTTCTCCTGTGTGTGAGTAGGCGTTTCTCTCCTGTGTGTTTGGGGGTAGCTCTCATGTGTGTTTGGGTGTGGCTCTCACGTGTGTTTGGGCGTGGCTCTGCTGTGTGTTTGGGGGTGGCTCTTATGTGTGTTTGGGTGTGGCTCTCATGTGTGTTTGGGGGTGGGTCCCCTGAGTGTTGGGGGATGGCTCACCTGTGTGTTTGGGGATGTCCTTCATGTGTGTTTAGGGGTGGCTCTCAGGTGTGTTTGGGCGTAGCTCTCAAGTGTGTTGTGGGGCTGCTCTCATGTGTGTTTGGGGTGGCTCTCGTGTGTTTGGTGGTAGTTTTCCTGTGTGTTTGAGCGTGGCTCCTCTCTGTGTTTGGGAGTGGCTCAATTGTGTGTTTGGGCGTGGTTCTTTTGTGTGTTTGAGTGTGGCTCTCATGTGTGTTTGGGGGTTGCTCCTCTGTGTGTTTGGGCTTGGCTCTCCTGTGTGTTTTGGGGAGGCTTTCTAGTGTGTTTGGGCGTGGCTCCCTTGTGTGTTTGGGCGTGGCTCTCCGGTGTGTTTGAGGGTGGCTCTCCTGTGTGTTTTGGTGGCTCTCATGTGTGTTTGGGCGTGGCTCTCATTTGTGTTTGGGGAGCGGTCCTGATGAGTGTTTGCTCGTGGCTCTCATGTGTGCTTGGGCATGGCTCTCAGGTGTGTTTGTGGGTGGATCTCCTGTGAGTTTGGGGGTGGCTCTCATGTGTGTTTAGGAGTGGCTCTCATGTGTGTTTGGGCGTGACTCTCCTGTGTGTTTGGAGGTAGCTCTCCTGTGTGTTTAATGGTGGCTCTCATGTGTGTTTGGGGGTGGCTCTCAAATACATTTCGGCGTGGCCCTCAAGTGTGTTGTGGGATGGCTGTCATGTGTGTTTGGGGGTAGCTCTCATGTGTGTTTGGGCGTGGCTGTGCTGTGTGTTCGGGGGTTGCTCTCATGTGTGTTTGAGAGTGGCTCTCATGTGTGTTTGGGGATGGGTCTCCTGAGTGTTTGAGGATGGCTCATCTGTGTCTTTGGGGATGGCTCTCAAGTGTGTTTGGGCGTACCTCTCAAGTGTGTTGTGGGGTGGCACTCATGTGTGTTTGGGGTGGCTCTCTTGTGTGTTTGGGAGTGGCTGTCATGAGTTTGGGCGTGGCTCTGCTGTGTGTTTAGGGGTGGCTCTCTTTTGTGTTTGTTTGTGGCTCTCATGTGTGTTTAGGCGTGGCTCTCCTGCGTGTTTAGAGGTGACTGTGCTGTGTGTTTGGGAGTGGCTCTCATGTGTGTTTGGGTGTGGCTCTCATGTGTGTTTGGGGATGGGTCTCCTGAGTGTATGAGGATAGCTCATCTGTGTCTTTGGGGATGGCTCTCAAGTGTGTTTGGGCGTAGCTCTCAAGTGTGTTGTGGGGTAGCTCGCATGTGTGTTTGGGGGTGGCTCTCATGTGTGTTTGGGGTGGCTCTCATGTGTGTTTGGGCGTGGCTGTCATGTGTATTTGGGCGTGGCACTGCTGTGTTTTTAGGGGTGGCTCTCTTTTGCGTGTGTTTGTGGCTCTCATGTGTGTTTAGACGTGGCTCTCCTGTGTGTTTAGAGGTGGCTCTCCTTTGTGTTTGTTTGTGTCTCTCATGTGTGTTTGGGGTGTCTCTCCTGCGTGTTTGGTTGTGCCTCTCATGTGTGTTTGGGGTTGGCTCTCATGTGTGTTTGAGCATGGCTCTCCTGTGTGTTTGGTGGTGGCTCTCATGTGTCTTTGGGATGGCTCTCCTTGTGTTTGGGGATGGCTTTTATGTGTGTTTGGGCGTTTGCTCTCCTCTGTGTTTCGGGGTGTCTTTCTTGTGTGTTTGGGCGTGGCACCTCTTGTGTGTTTGGAGGTGGCTCTCATGTGTGTTTAAACGTGGCTCTCATGTGTGTTTAGGCGTGGCTCGCCTGTGTGTTTGGCGTGTCTCTCCATTGTGTTCGGGAGTGGCTCTCCTGTGTGTTTGGGCGTGGCTCTCCTGTGTGTTTGGGGTGGCTCTCCTGTGTTTTGCGGTTGGCTCTCATGTGTGTTTTGGCGTGACACGCATGTGTGTTTGTACGTGGCTCTACTGTGTGTTTGGGGGTGGCTCTCATGTGTGTTTGGGGGTGGCTCTCCTGTGTGTTTGGGGGTGGCTCTCCTGTGTGTTGGGGTGGCTCTTATGTGTGTTTGGGGTCTCTCCTGTGTGTTTGGAGGTGGCTCTCATATGTGTTTGGGCGTGGCTCTACTGTGTGTTTGGGGGTGGCCCTCAGGTGTGTTTGTGTGTGGCTCTCATGTGTGTTTGGGCATGGTTCTCCTGTGTGTTTGAGCGTGGCTGTACTATGTGTTTGAGGGCGGCTCTCATGTGTATTTAGGCTTGACTCTCCTGTGTGTTTGGTCGTGGCTCCCCTGCATATTTGGGGGTAGATCTCCTGTGTGTTTGGGCGTGGCTCGTCTGTGTGTTTGGGGTGGCTCTCGTGTGTGTTTGGGAGTGGCTCTCATGTGTGTTTGGGAGTGGCTGTGCTGTGTGTTTGGGTGTGGCTCTCATGTGTGTTTGGGGATGGGTCTCCTAAGTGTTTTGAGGATGGCTCATCTGTGTCTTTGGGGATGGCTCTCAAGTGTGCTTGGGCGTAGCTCTCTAGTGTGTTGTGGGGTGGCTCTCATGTGTGTTTGGGGTTGGCTCTCATGTGTGTTTGGGCGTGGCTGTCATGTGTATTTGGGCGTGGCACTGCTGTGTGTTTAGGGGTGACTCTCTTTTGTTTTTGTTTGCGGCCTTCATGTGTGCTAAGGCGTGGCTCTCCTGTGTGTTTAGAGGTGGCTCTCCTTTGTGTTTGTTTGTGTCTCATATGTGTTTGGGGGTAGCTCTCATGTGTGTTTGGGCGTGGCTCTCATGTGTGTTTGGGAGTGGCTCTCATGTGTGTTTGGGCGTGGCTGTGCTGTGTGTTTGGGCGTGGCTCTACTGTGTGTTTGAGAGCGGCTCTCATATGTATTTAGGCTTGGCTCTCCTGTGTGTTTGGTCGTGGCTCCCCTGCGTATTTGGGGGTAGCTCTCCTGTGTGTTTGGTCGTGGCTCGTCTGTGTGCTTGGGGGTGGCTCTCATGTGTGTTTGGGAGTGGCTGTCCTATGTGTTTGAAGGGTGGCTCTCCTGTGTGTTTGGGGATGGTTCTCCTGTGTGTTTGTTCATGACTCTCCTGTGTGTTTTGAGGTGGCTCTCCTGTGTGTCTTGGGGAGGCTCTCTTGTGTGTTTGGGCATGTCTCACCTGTGTATTTGCGGGTGGTTCTCCTGTATGTGAGTAGGCGTTTCTCTCCTGTGTGTTTGGGGGTAGCTCTCATGTGTGTTTGGGTGTGGCTCTCACGTGTGTTTGGGCGTGGCTCTGCTGTGTGTTTGGGGGTGGCTCTTATGTGTGTTTGGGTGTGGCTCTCATGTGTGTTTGGGGGTGGGTCCCCTGAGTGTTGGGGGATGGCTCACCTGTGTGTTTGGGGATGTCCTTCATGTGTGTTTAGGGGTGGCTCTCAGGTGTGTTTGGGCGTAGCTCTCAAGTGTGTTGTGGGGCTGCTCTCATGTGTGTTTGGGGGTGGCTCTCGTGTGTTTGGTGGTAGTTTTCCTGTGTGTTTGAGCGTGGCTCCTCTCTGTGTTTGGGAGTGGCTCAATTGTGTGTTTGGGCGTGGTTCTTTTGTGTGTTTGAGTGTGGCTCTCATGTGTGTTTGGGGGTTGCTCCTCTGTGTGTTTGGGCTTGGCTCTCCTGTGTGTTTTGGGGGAGGCTTTCTAGTGTGTTTGGGCGTGGCTCCCTTGTGTGTTTGGGCGTGGCTCTCCGGTGTGTTTGAGGGTGGCTCTCCTGTGTGTTTGGTGGTGGCTCTCATGTGTGTTTGGGCGTGGCTCTCATTTGTGTTTGGGGAGCGGTCCTGATGAGTGTTTGCTCGTGGCTCTCATGTGTGCTTGGGCATGGCTCTCAGGTGTGTTTGTGGGTGGATCTCCTGTGAGTTTGGGGGTGGCTCTCATGTGTGTTTAGGAGTGGCTCTCATGTGTGTTTGGGCGTGACTCTCCTGTGTGTTTGGAGGTAGCTCTCCTGTGTGTTTAATGGTGGCTCTCATGTGTGTTTGGGGGTGGCTCTCAAATATGTTTCGGCGTGGCTCTCAAGTGTGTTGTGGGATGGCTGTCATGTGTGTTTGGGGGTAGCTCTCATGTGTGTTTGGGCGTGGTTGTGCTGTGTGTTCGGGGGTTGCTCTCATGTGTGTTTGAGAGTGGCTCTCATGTGTGTTTGGGGATGGGTCTCCTGAGTGTTTGAGGATGGCTCATCTGTGTCTTTGGGGGTGGCTCTCAAGTGTGTTTGGGCGTACCTCTCAAGTGTGTTGTGGGGTGGCACTCATGTGTGTTTGGGGTGGCTCTCTTGTGTGTTTGGGAGTGGCTGTCATGAGTTTGGGCGTGGCTCTGCTGTGTGTTTAGGGGTGGCTCTCTTTGTGTTTGTTTGTGGCTCTCATGTGTGTTTAGGCGTGGCTCTCCTGCGTGTTTAGAGGTGACTGTGCTGTGTGTTTGGGAGTGGCTCTCATGTGTGTTTGGGTGTGGCTCTCATGTGTGTTTGGGGATGGGTCTCCTGAGTGTATGAGGATAGCTCATCTGTGTCTTTGGGGATGGCTCTCAAGTGTGTTTGGGCGTAGCTCTCAAGTGTGTTGTGGGGTAGCTCGCATGTGTGTTTGGAGGTGGCTCTCATGTGTGTTTGGGGTGGCTCTCATGTGTGTTTGGGCGTGGCTGTCATGTGTATTTGGGCGTGGCACTGCTGTGTTTTTAGGGGTGGCTCTCTTTTGCGTGTGTTTGTGGCTCTCATGTGTGTTTAGACGTGGCTCTCCTGTGTGTTTAGAGGTGGCTCTCCTTTGTGTTTGTTTGTGTCTCTCATGTGTGTTTGGGGTGTCTCTCCTGCGTGTTTGGTTGTGCCTCTCATGTGTGTTTGGGGTTGGCTCTCATGTGTGTTTGAGCATGGCTCTCCTGTGTGTTTGGTGGTGGCTCTCATGTGTCTTTGGGATGGCTCTCCTTGTGTTTGGGGATGGCTTTTATGTGTGTTTGGGCGTTTGCTCTCCTCTGTGTTTCGGGGTGTCTTTCTTGTGTGTTTGGGCGTGGCACCTCTTGTGTGTTTGGAGGTGGCTCTCATGTGTGTTTAAACGTGGCTCTCATGTGTGTTTAGGCGTGGCTCGCCTGTGTGTTTGGCGTGTCTCTCCATTGTGTTCGGGAGTGGCTCTCCTGTGTGTTTGGGCGTGGCTCTCCTGTGTGTTTGGGGTGGCTCTCCTGTGTTTTGCGGTTGGCTCTCATGTGTGTTTTGGCGTGACACGCATGTGTGTTTGTACGTGGCTCTACTGTGTGTTTGGGGGTGGCTCTCATGTGTGTTTGGGGGTGGCTCTCCTGTGTGTTTGGGGGTGGCTCTCCTGTGTGTTTGGGGGTGGCTCTTATGTGTGTTTGGGGTGTCTCTCCTGTGTGTTTGGAGGTGGCTCTCATATGTGTTTGGGCGTGGCTCTACTGTGTGTTTGGGGGTGGCCCTCAGGTGTGTTTGTGTGTGGCTCTCATGTGTGTTTGGGGGTGGGTCTCCTGAGTGTTTGGGAATAGCTCATCTGTGTGTTTGGGGATGGCACTCATGTGTGTTTGGGCGTGGCTCTCAAGTGTGCTTGGGCGTGGCTCTCAAGTGTGTTGTGGGATGGCTCTCATGTGTGTTTGGGCGGAGCTCTCATGTGTGTTTGGGCGTGGCTCTCATGTGTGTTTGGGCGTGGCTCTGGTGTGAGTTTGGGGTTGGCTCTCATGTGTGTTTGGGGGGTGGTCCTCATGAATGTTTGCTCGTGGCTCTCATGTGTGTTTGGGCATGGCTCTCAGGTGTGTTTGTGGGTAGATCTCCTGTGTGTTTGGGGGTGGCTCTCATGTGTGTTGAAGAGTGGCTCTCATGTGTGTTTGGGCGTGACTTGCCTGTGTGTTTGGAGGTAGCTCTCCTGTGTGTTTGGTGGTGGCTCTCATATGTGTTTGGGGGTGGCTCTCAAATGTGTTTGGGCGTGGCTCTCAAGTGTGTTGAGGGATGGCTCTCATGTGTGTTTGGGGGTAGCTCTTATGTGTGTTTGGGCGTAGCTCTCATGTGTGTTTGGGCGTGGCTCTACTGTGTGTTTGGGGGTGGCTCTCATGTGTGTTTGGGGGTGCCTCTCCTGTGTGTTTGCGGCCTGGCTCTGCTGTGTGTTTAGGGGTGGCTCTCCTTTCTGTTTGGGCGTGGCTCTCATGTGTGTTTAGGCGTGGCTCTCTTGTGTGTTTAGGGGTGGCTCTCCTTTGTGTTTGTTTGTGTCTCTCATGCGTGTTTGGGTGTGGCTGTCATGTGTGTTTGGGTGTGGCTCTCCTGCGTGTTTGGGGAGTGGCTCTCATGTGTGTTTGGGGGTGGCTCGCCTGTGTGTTTGGGTTTGGCTCTTCTGTGTGTTTTTGGTGTGGATCTCCTGTGTGTTTGGAGTTGGCTCTTTTGTGTTTCTGGGGGTGGCTCTTATGTGTGTTTGGGCGTTGCTCTCCTTTGGATTTGGGGTAGCTCTCATGTGTGTGTGTGTTTGGTTGTAGGTCTCATATGTGTTTGGGGGTGGCTCTCCTGTGTGTTTGGGTGTTGCTCTCCTGTGTGTTTTTGGTGTGGATCTCCTGTGTGTTTGGAGTTGGCTCTTCTGTGTTTTTTGGGATGGCTCTCCTGTGTATTTTGGCGTGGCTCTCCTGTGTGTTTGGGGGTGGCTCTCATGTGTGTTTGGGGGTGGCTCTCATGTGTGTTTGGGGTTGGCTCTTATATGTCTTTGGGATTGCTCTCCTTGTGTTTGGGGATGGCTCTTATGTGTGTTTGGGCGTTTGCTCTCCTGTGTGTTTGGGCGTGGCACCTCCTGTGTGTTTGGAGTTGGGTCTCATGTGTGTTTAAACGTGGCTCTCATGTGTGTTTGGGCGTGACTCTTCTGTGTGTTTGGGCGTGGCTCTCCAGAGTGTTCGAGAGTAGCTCTACTGTTTGTTTATGCGTGGCTCTCCTGTGAGTTTTGGGGGTGGTTCTCATGAGTGTTTGCTCGTGGTTCTCATGTGTGTTTGGGGGTGGCTCTCCTCTGTGTTTGGGGGTGGCTTTCCTGTGTGTTTTGTCGTTGCTTCCCTGGGTGTTTGGGGGTGGTTTCATGTGTGTTTGGGCGTTTGCTCTCCTGTGTGTATTTGGGGGTGTCTTTCATGTGTGCTTGGGCGTGGCACTTCCTGTGGGTTTGGAGGTGGCCCTCATGTGTGTTTGAACATGGCTCTCATGTGTGTTCGGAGTTGGCTCTCCTGTTTGTTTAGACGTGGTTCTCCTGTGTGTTTGGGGGTGGCTCTCATGTGTGTTTTGGCGAGGCACGCATGTGTGTTTGGACGTGGCTCTACTGTGTGTTTGGTGGTGGCTCTCATGTGTGTTTGGGGGTGGCTCTCATGTGTGTTTGGGGGTTGCTCTCATGTGTAATTTGACGATGCATGCATGTGTGTTTGGACGTGGCTCTACTGTGTGTTTGGGGGTGGCTCGTATGTGTGTTTGGGGGTGGCTCTCATGTGTGTTTGGGGGTGGCTCTCATGTGTGTTTGGGGGTGGCTCTCCCGTGTGTTTGGTGGTGGCTCTCCTGTGTTTGAGTGTGGCTCTCTTGTGTGTTTAAACGTGGCTCTCATGTGTGTTTGGGCGTGGCTCTCATGTGTGTTTGGGCGTGGCTCTAATGTGTGTTTAGGGTGGCTCTCATGTGTGTTTGGGGTGGCTCTCCTGTGTGTTTGGAGGTTGCTCTCCTGTGTGTTTGGGGGTAGCTTTCCAGTTAGTTTGGGCGTGGCCTTCATGTGTGTTTGGACGTGGCTCTGCTGTGTGTTTAGGGGTGGCTCTCCTTTCTGTTTGTTTGTGGCTCTCATGCGTGTTAAGGCGTGGCGCTCCTGTGTGTTTAGGGGTGGCTCTCCTTTGTGTTTGTTTTTGTCTCTCATGTGTGTTTAGGTGTGGCTCTCATGTGTTTTTCGCGTGACTCGCATGTGTGTTTGGACGTGGCTCTTCTGTGTGTTTGGGGGTGGCTCTCATATGTGTTTGGGGGTGGCTCTCCTATGTGTTTGGGGTGGCTCTCCTGTTTGTCTGAGGGTGGCTTTCCTGTGTGTTTGGGGTGTCTCTCATGTGTGTTTAGGTGTGGCTCTCATGTGTGTTTTCGCGTGACTCGCATGTGTGTTTGGACGTGGCTCTTCTGTGTGTTTGGGGGTGGCTCTCATATGTGTTTGGGGGTGGCTCTCCTATGTGTTTGGGGTGGCTCTCCTGTTTGTCTGAGGGTGGCTTTCCTGTGTGTTTGGGGTGTCTCTCCTGTGAGGTTTGACCGTGGCTCTTATATATGTTTGGGCATTGCTCTCCTGTGTGTTTGGGGGTGTCTCTTTTGTGTGTTTGGGGTGTCTCTCCTGTGTGTTTGGAGGTGGCTCTCATGTGTGTTTGGGGGTGGCTCTCATGTGTGTTTGGGGTGGCTCTCAAGTGTGTTTGGGTGTGGCTCTCAAGTGTGTTGTGGGATGGCTCTCATGTGTGTTTGGTGGGTGGCTTTCATGTGTGTTTGGGCGTTGCTCTCCTTTGTGTTGGAGAGTTGCTCTAATGTGTGTTTGGGCGTTTGCTCTTCTGTGTGTATTTGGGGGTGTCTTTCATGTGTGTTTCGGCGAGACACTTCCTGTGTGTTTGGAGGTGGCCCTCATGTGTGTTTGAACGTGGCTCTCATATGTGTTTGGGCATGGCTCTGCTGTGTGTTTGGGCGTGGCTCTCCAGTGTGTTCGGGGTTGGCTCTCATGTGTGTTTTGGCGAGGCACGCATGTGTGTTTGGACGTGGCTCTACTGCATGTTTGGGGGTGGCTCTCATGTGTGTTTGAGGGTATCTCTCATGTGTGTTTGGGGGTGGCTCTCTAGTGTGTTTGGGGGTGGCTCTCCTGTGTGTTTGGGGTTGGCTCTCATGTGTGTTTTGGCGAGGCACGCATGTGTGTTTGGACGTGGCTCTACTGTGTGTTTGGGGGTGGCTCTCCTGTGTGTTTGGGGGTGGCTCTCTTGTGTGTTTGGGGTTGTCTTTTTTGTGTGTTTAGGCGTGGCACCTCCTGTGTGTTTGGAGGATGCTCTCATGTGTGTTTAAACGTGGCTCTCATGTGTGTTTGGGCGTGGCTCTCATGTGTGTTTGGGCGTGGGTCTACTGTGTTTTGGGGTGGCTCTCATGTATGTTTGGGGTGGCCCTTTTGTGTGTTTGGGGGTAGCTCTCCTATGTGTTTGGGGGTAGCTTTCCTGTGTGTTTTTGCGTGGCTTTCATGTATGTTTGGGCGTGGCTCTGCTGTGTGTTTAGGGTGGCTTTCCTTTCTGTTTGTTTGTGGCTCTCATGTGTGTTTAGGCGTTGTTCTCCTGTGTGTTTCGGGGTGGCTCTCCTCTGTGTTTATTTGTGTCTCTCATGTTTGTTTGGGTGTGGCTCTCATGTGTGCTTGGGGGTTGCTCTCCTGCGTGTTTGGGGGGTGGCTCTCATGTGTGTTTAGGTGTGGCTCTCATGTGTGTTTGGGGGTGGCTCTCCTGTGTGTTTGGGTGTGACTCTTCTGTGTGTTTTTGGTGTGGATCTCCTGTGTGTTTTGAGTTGGCTCTTTTGTGTTTTGGGGGGTGGCTCTCATGTGTGTTTGGGCGTTGCTCTCCTTTGGATTTGGGGTAGCTCTCATGTGTGTGTTTGGTTGTAGGTCTCATATGTGTTTGGGGGTGGCTCTCCTGTGTATTTGGGTGTGGCTCTCCTGTGTGTTTTTGGTGTGGATCTCCTGTGTGTTTGGAGTTGGCTCTTCTGTGTTTTTGGGGATGGCTCTCATGTGTAGTTGGGCGTGGCTCTCCTGTGTGTTTGGGGGTGGCTCTCCGGTGGGTTTGGGGTTGGCTCTCATGTGTGTTTGAGCATGGCTCTCTTGTGCTTGGGGGAGGCTCTCACGTGTGTTTGGGGGTGGCTCTCAAGTGTGTTTGGGTGTGGCTCAAGTGTGTTGTGGGATGGCTCTCATGTGTGTTTGGTGGGTGGCTCTCATGTGTGTTTGGGCGTGTCTCGCATGTGTGTTGGGGGAGGGAGGGTTCTCCTGTGTATTTGGGCGTGGCTCTCCTATGTGTTTGGGGGTGGCTCTCCGGTGGGTTTCGGGTTGACTCTCATGTGTGTTGAGCAGGGCTCTCCTGTGCTTGGGGGTGGCTCTCATGTGAGTTTGGGGGGTGGTTCTCATGAGTGTTTGCTCGTGGTTCTCATGTGTGTTTGGGGGTGGCTCTCCTCTGTGTTTGGGGGTGGCTTTCCTGTGTGTTTTGTCGTTGCTCACCTGGGTGTTTGGGGTGTCTTTCATTTGTGTTTGGGCGTGGCTCTCCTTTGTGTTTGAGAGTGGCTTTAATGTGTGCTTGGGCGGTTGCTCTCCTGTGTGTATTTGGGGGTGTCTTTCATGTGTGTTTCGGCATGGCACTTCCTATGTGTTTGGAGGTGGCCTTCAGGTGTGTTTGAACGTGGTTCTCATATGTGTTTGGGTATGGCTCTCCTGTGTGTTTGGGCGTGGCTCTCCAGTGTGTTCGGGGTTGACTCTCTTGTTTATTTAGGCGTGGCTCTATTGTGTGTTTGGGGGTGGCTCTCATGTGTGTTTTGGCGAGGCACGCATGTGTGTATGGACGTGGCTCTTCTGTGTGTTTGGGGGTGGCTCTCATGTGTGTTTTGTGGTGGCTCTCCTATGTGTTTGGGGGTGGCTCTCCTGTGCGTTTGGGGGTGGCTCTCCTGTGTGTTTTGGCTGTGGCTCTTGTATATGTTTGGCCATTTCTCTTCTGTGTGTTTGGGGGTGGCTCTTATGTGTGTTTGGGGTTTCTCTCCTGTGTGTTTGGAGGTGGCTCTCATATGTGTTTGAGCGTGGCTCTCCTGCGTGCTTGGGAGTGGCCCTCATGTGTGTTTGTTTGTGGCTCTCATGTGTGTTTGGGGGTGGGTCTCCTGAGTGTTTGGGGATGGCTCATGTGTGTGTTTGGGCGTGGCTCTCAAGTGTGTTGTGGGATGGCTCTCATGTGTGTTTGGGGGTAGCTCTCATGTGTGTTTGGGCGTGGCTCTCATGTGTGTTTGGGCGTGGCTCTGCTGTGTATTTGGGGGTGGCTCTCATGTGTGTTTGAGGGTGTCTCTCATGTGTGTTTGGGGTGGGTCTCCTGAGTGTTTGGGGATGGCTCACCTGTATGTTTGGGGTAGGCTCTCATGTGTGTTTGGGGGGTGGTCCTCATGAGAGTTTGCTCGTGGCTCTCATGTGTGTTTGGGCATGGCTCTCAGGTGTGTTTGTGGGTGGATCTCCTGTGTGTTTGGGGTTGGCTCTCATGTGTGTTTAGGAGTGGCTCTCATGTGTGTTTGGACGTGACTCTCCTGTGTGTTTGGAGGTAGCTCTCCTGTGTGTTTGGTGGTGGCTCTCATGTGTGTTTGGGGGTGGTTCTCAAATGTGTTTGGGCGTGGCTCTCAAGTGTGTTGTGGGATGGCTCTCATGTGTGTTTGAGGGTAGCTCTCATGTGTGTTTGGGCGTGGCTCTCCTGTGTGTTTGGGCGTGGCTCTACTGTGTGTTTGGGGTGGCTCTCATGTGTGTTTGGGGGTGGCTCTCCTGTGTGTTTGGGGGTAGCTCTCCTTTGTGTTTGGGGTAGCTCTCCTGTGTGTTTGGGCGTGGCTTTCATTTGTGTTTGCGCTTGGCTCTGCTGTGTGTTTAGGGGTGGCTCTCCTCTCTGTTTGTTGCTCTCATGTGTGTTTAGGCGTGGCTCTCCTGTGTGTTTAGGGTGGCTCTCCTTTGTGTTTGTTTGTGTTTCTCATGTGTGTTTGGGTGTGGCTGTCATGTGTGTTTGGGGGTGGCTCTCCTGCGTGTTTAGGGGGTGGCTCTCATGTGTGTTTAGGTGTGGCTCTCATGAGTGTTTGGGGGTGGCTCTCCTGTGTGTTTGGGTGTAGCTCTTCTGTGTGTTTTTGGTGTGTATCTCCTGTGTATTTGGAGTTGGCTCTTTTGTGTTATTGGAGGTGGCTCTCATGTGTGTTTGGGCGTTGCTCTCCTATGGATTTGGGTAGCTCTCATGTGTGTGTTTGGTTGTAGGTTTCATATGTGTTTGGGGTGGCTCTCCTGTGTGTTTGGGTGTCGCTCTCCTGTGTGTTTTTGGTGTGGATCTCCTGTGTGTTTAGAGTTGGCTCTTCTGTGTTTTTGGGATGACTCTCCTGTGCATTTTGGCTTGGCTCTCCTGTGTGTTTTGGGGTGGCTCTCCTGTGGGTTTGGGGTTGGCTCTCATGTGTGTTGGAGCATGGCTCTCCTGTGCTTGGGGGAGCCTCTCATGTGTGTTTGGGGGTGGCTCTCATGTGTCTTTTGGATGGCTCTCCTTGTGTTTGGGGATGGCTCTTATGTGTGTAGGGCGTTTGCTCTCCTGTGTGTTTGGGCGTGGCACCTCCTGTGTGTTTGGAGTGGCTCTCTTGTGTGTTTAAACGTGGCTCTCATGTGTGTTTGGGCGTGACTCACCTGTGTGTTTTGGGCGTGGCTCTCCAGTGTGTTCGAGAGTAGCTTTACTGTTTGTTTAGGCGTGGCTCTCCTGTGTGTTTGCGGTGGCTTTCATGTTGTTTTGGCGTGACACGCATGTATGTTTGGACGTGACTCTACTGTGTGTTTGGGGGTGGCTCTCATGTGTGTTTGGGGTGGCTCTCATGTTTGTTTGGGGGTGGCTATCCTGTGTGTTTGGGGTGGCTCTCCTGTTTGTTTGGGGGTGGATTTCCTGTGTGTTTGGGGGTGGCTCTTATGTGTGTTTTTGGCCGTGGCTCTTATATATGTTTGGGCATTGCTCTCCTGTGTGTTTGGGGGTGTCTCTTATGTGTGTTTGGGGTGTCTCTCCTGTGTGTTTGGAGGTGGCTCTCATGTGTGTTTTGGGGTTGTCACTCCTGAGTGTTTTGGGCTGTTCACCTGTGTGTTTGGAGATGGCTCTCATATGTGTTTGGGGGTGACTCTCAAGTGTGTTTGGGTGTGGCTCTCAAGTGTGTTGTGGGGATGGCTCTCAAGTGTGTTTGTGGGTGGCTCTCATGTGTGTTTGGGCGAGGCTCGAATGTGTGTATGGGCGAGGCTCTCCTTTGTATTTGGGGTGGCTCTTATGTGTGTGTTTGGTTGTGGCTCTCATATGTGTTGGGGGAGGGGGGTTCTCCTGTGTATTTGGGCTGGGTCTCCTATGTGTTTGGGGGTGGCTCTCCGGTGGGTTTCGGGTTGACTCTCATGTGTGTTGAGCTTCTCTCTCCTGTGCTTGGGGGTGGCTCTCATGTGAGTTTGGGGGGTGGTTCTCATGAGTGTTTGCTCGTGGTTCTCATGAGTGTTTGCTCGTGGTTCTCATGTGTGTTGGGGGTGGCTCTCCTCTGTGTTTGGGGTGGCTTTCCTGTATGTTTTGTCGTTGCTCCCCTGGGTGTTTGGGTGTGGCTTTCATGTGTATTTGGGCGTGGCTCTCCTTTGTGTTTGAGAGTTGCTCTAATGTGTGTTTGGGCGTTTGCTCTCTTGTGTGTATTTGGGGGTGTCTTTTATGTGTTTGGGCGTGGCACTTGCTGTGTGTTTGGAAGTGGCCCTCATGTGTGTTTGAACGTGGCTCTCATGTGTGTTTGGGCATGGCTTTCCTATGTGTTTGGGCGTGGCTCTCCAGTGTGTTCGGGGTTGGCTCTCATGTGTGTTTTGGCGAGGCACGCATGTGTGTTTGGACGTGGCTCTACTGTGTGTTTGGGGGTGGCTCTCATGTGTGTTTGGGGGTGGCTCTCATGTGTGTTTGAGGGTTGGATCTCATGTGTGTTTGGGGGTGGCTCTCTAGTGTGTTTGGGGGTGGCTCTCCTGTGTGTTTGGGGGTGGCTCTCATGTGTGTTTTGGAGAGGCACGCATGTGTGTTTGGACGTGGCTCTACTGTGTGTTTGGGGGTGGCTCTCATGTGTGTTTGAGGGTGGCTCTCATGTGTGTTTGGGGGTGGCTCTCTAGTGTGTTTGGGGGTGGCTCTCCTGTGTGTTGGGGGGGCTCTCATGTGTGTTTTGGCGAGGCACGCATGTGTGTGGACGTGGCTCTATTGTGTGTTTGGGGTGGCTCTCATGTGTTTGGGGGTGGCTCTCATGTGTGTTGGGGGTGGCTCTCCAATGTGTTTTTGGTGGCTCTCCAGTGTGTTTGGGGGTGGCTCTCCTGTGTGTTTGGGGTGGCTCTCTTGTATGTTTGGGGTTGTCTTTCTTGTGTGTTTTGGCGTGGCACCTCCTGTGTGTTTGGTGGTTGCTCTCATGTGTGTTTAAACGTGGCTCTCATGTGTGTTTGGGCGTGGCTCTCATGTGTGTTTGGGCGTGGCTCTACTGTGTTTTGGGTGGCTCTCATGTGTGTTTGGGGTGGCTCTCCTGTGTGTTTGGGGGGTTGCTCTCCTGTGTGTTTGGGGGTAGCTTTACTGTGTGTTTTGGCGTGGCTTTCATGTGTGTTTGGGCGTGGCTCTGGTGTGTTTAGGGTTGGCTCTCCTTTCTGTTTGTTTGTGGCTCTCATGTGTGTTAGGCGTGGCTCTCCTGTGTGTTTCGGGGTGGCTCTCCTTTGTGTTTGTTTGTGTCTCTCATGTTTGTATGGGTGTGGCTCTCATGTGTGTTTGGGGGTTGCTCTCCTGCGTGTTTGCGCGGTGGCTCTCATGTGTGGTTTAGGTGTGGCTTTCATGTGTGTTTGCGGGTGGCTCTCCTGTGTGTTTGGGTGTTGCTCTTCTGTGTGTTTTTGGTGTGGATCTCCTGTGTGTTTGGAGTTGGCTCTTTTGTGTTTTTGGGGTGGCTCTCATGTGTGTTTGGGCGTTGCTCTCCTTTGGATTTGGGGTAGCTCTCATGTGTGTGTTTGGTTGTAGGTCTCATATGTGTTGGGGGTGGATCTCCTGGTGTTTGGGGTTGGCTCGCATGTGTTTAGGAGTGGCTCTCATGTGTGTTTGGGCGTGACTCTCCTGTGTGTTTGGAGGTAGCTCTCCTGTGTTTGGTGGTGGCTCTCATGTGTGTTTGGGGGTGGTTCTCAAATGTGTTTGGGCGAGGCTCTCAAGTGTGTTGTGGGATGGCTCTCATGTGTGTTTGAGGTAGCTCTCATGTGTGTTTGGGCGTGGCTCTCCTGTGTGTTTGGGCGTGGCTCTACTGTGTGTTTGGGGGTGGCTCTCATGTGTGTTTGGGGGTAGCTCTCCTTGTGTTTGGGGGTAGCTCTCCTGTGTGTTTGGGCGTGGCTTTCGTTTGTGTTTGCGCGTGGCTCTGCTGTGTGTTTAGGGGTGGCTCTCCTCTCTGTTTGATTGTTGCTCTCATGTGTGTTTAGGCGTGGCTCTCCTGTGTGTTTAGGGTGGCTCTCCTTTGTGTTTGTTTGTGTTTCTCATGTGTGTTTGGGTGTGGCTGTCATGTGTGTTTGGGAGTGGCTCTCCTGCGTGTTTAGGGGGTGGCTCTCATGTGTGTTTAGGTGTGGCTCTCATGTGTGTTTGGGGGTGGCTCTCCTGTGTGTTTGGGGTGACTCATGTGTGTTTGGGGGTGGCTCTCATGTGTCTTTGGGATGGCTCTCCTGTGTTTTGGGGATGGCTCTTATGTGTGTTAGGGCGTTTGCTCTCCTGTGTGTTGGGCGTGACTCACCTGTGTGTTTGGGCGTGGCTCTCCAGTGTGTTCGAGAGTAGCTTTACTGTTTGTTTAGGCGGGCTCTCCTGTGTGTTTGCGGTTGGCTTTCATGTGTGTTTGGCGTGACACGCATGTATGTTTGGACGTGACTCTACTGTGTGTTTGGGGGTGGCTCTCATGTGTGTTTGGAGGTGGCTCTCATGTTTGTTTGGGGGTGGCTATCCTGTGTGTTTGGGGTGGCTCTCCTGTTTGTTTGGGGGTGGATTTCCTGTGTGTTTGGGGGTGGCTCTTATGTGTGTTTTGGCCGTGGCTCTTATATATGTTTGGGCATTGCTCTCCTGTGTGTTTGGGGGTGTCTCTTATGTGTGTTTGGGGTGTCTCTCCTGTGTGTTTGGAGGTGGCTCTAGTGTGTTTGGGGTTGTCTCTCCTGAGTGTTTTGGGGTTGTTCACCTGTGTGTTTGGAGATGGCTCTCATATGTGTTCGGGGGTGACTCTCAAGTGTGTTTGGGTGTGTCTCTCAAGTGTGTTGTGGGATGGCTCTCAAGTGTGTTTGGTGGGTGGCTCTCATGTGTGTTTGGGCGAGGCTCGAATGTGTGTATGGGCGTGGCTCTCCTTTGTATTTGGGGTGGCTCTTATGTGTGTGTTTTTTGTGGCTCTCATATGTGTTGGGGGAGGGGGGGGTTCTCATGTGTATTTGGGCGTGGGTCTCCTATGTGTTTGGGGGTGGCTCTCCGGTGGGTTTCGGGTTGACTCTCATGTGTGTTGAGCATGGCTCTCCTGTGTTTGGGGGTGGCTCTCATGTGAGTTTGGGGGGTGGTTCTCATGAGTGTTTGCTCGTGGTTCTCATGAGTGTTTGCTCGGGGTTCTCATGTGTGTTGGGGGTGGCTCTCCTCTTTTTTGGGGGTGGCTTTCCTGTGTGTTTTGTCGTTGCTCCCCTGGGTGTTTGGGTGTGGCTTTCATGTGTGTTTGGGCGTGGCTCTCCTTTGTGTTTGAGAGTTGCTCTAATGTGTGTTTGGGCGTTTGCTCTCCTGTGTGTATTTGGGGGTGTCTTTTATGTGTGTTTGGGCGTGGCACTTGCTGTGTGTTTGGAAGTGGCCCTCATGTGTGTTTGAACGTGGCTCTCATGTGTGTTTGGGCATGGCTTTCCTATGTGTTTCGGCGTGGCTCTCCAGTGTGTTCGGGGTTGGCTCTCATGTGTGTTTTGGCGAGGCACGCATGTGTGTTTGGACGTGGCTCTACTGTGTGTTTGGGGGTGGCTCTCATGTGTGTTTGGGGGTGGCTCTCATGTGTGTTTGAGGGTTGGATCTCATGTGTGTTTGGGGGTGGCTCTCTAGTGTGTTTGGGGGTGGCTCTCCTGTGTGTTTGGGGGTGGCTCTCATGTGTGTTTTGGAGAGGCACGCATGTGTGTTTGGACGTGGCTCTACTGTGTGTTTGGGGGTGGCTCTCATGTGTGTTTGAGGGTGGCTCTCATGTGTGTTTGGGGGTGGCTCTCCTGTGTGTTTGGGGGTGGCTCTCATGTGTGTTTTGGCGAGGCACGCATGTGTGTTTGGACGTGGCTCTACTGTGTGTTTGGGGGTGGCTCTCATGTGTGTTTGGGGGTGGCTCTCATGTGTGTTTGGGGGTGGCTCTCCAGTGTGTTTGGTGGTGGCTCTCCTGTGTGTTTGGGGGTGGCTCTCTTGTGTGTTTGGGGTTGTCGTTTTTTTGTGTTTGGGCGTGGCACCTCCTGTT
Source organism: Procambarus clarkii (assembly GCF_040958095.1). Taxonomy (NCBI): domain Eukaryota; kingdom Metazoa; phylum Arthropoda; class Malacostraca; order Decapoda; family Cambaridae; genus Procambarus; species Procambarus clarkii. The sequence goes on from NC_091201.1 coordinate 15,287,190, forward strand.
TGTTTTGAGGTTGCTCTCATGTGTGTTTAAACGTGGCTCTTATGTGTGTTTGGGCGTGGCTCTCCTGTGTGTTTGGGCGTGGCTCTCCAGTATGTTCGGGAGTGGCTCTACTGTTTATTTAGGCGTGGCTCTCCTGTATATTTGCGGTTGGCTCTCCTCTGTGTTTCGCGTGACACGCATATATGTTTTGACGTGGCTCTCCTGTGTGTTTGGGGGTGACTCTCATGTGTGTTTGGGGGTGGCTCTCATGTGTGTTTGGGGGTGGCTCTCATGTGTTTGGGGGTGGCTCTTATATATGTTTGGGCATTGCTCTCCTGTGTGTTTGGGGGTGGCTCTTATGTGTGTTTGAGGTGTCTCTCCTGTGTGTTTGGAGGTGGCTCTCATGTGTGTTTGGAGTGTTCTCTCCAGAGTGTTTTAGGGTGGCTCACCTTTGTGTTTGGGGATGGCTCTCATGTGTGTTTGGGGTGGCTCTCAAGTGTGTTTGGGCGTGGCTCTCAAGTGTGTCGTGGGATGGCTCTCATATGTGTTTGGGGGGTGGCTCTCATGTGTGTTTGGGCGTGGGTCTCATGTGTGTATGGGCGTGGCCCTCCTTTGTATTTATGGTGGCTCTTGTGTGTGTGTTTGGTTTTGGCTCTCATGTGTGTTGGGGGGTGGGGGTTCTCCTGTGTATTTGGGCGTGGCTCTCCTATGTGTTTGGGGGTGGCTCTCCGGTGGGTTTGAGGGTGTCTCTAATGTGTGTTTGTGCGTTTGCTCTCCTGTGTGTTTTTGGGGGTGTCTTTCATGTGTGTTTAGGCGTGGGACTTCCTGTGTGTTTGGAGGTGGCCCTCGTGTGAATTTGAACGTGGATCTCATGTGTGTTTGGGCATGGCTCTCCTGTGTGTTTGGGCGTGGCTCTCCAGTGTGCTCGGGGATGGCTCTCCTGTTTTTTAGGAGTGGCTCTCCTGTGTGTTTGGGGGTGGCTCTCATGTGTTTTTTGGCGAGGCACGCATGTATGTTTAGACGTGGCTCTACTGTGTGTTTGGGGGTGGCTCTCCTGCGTGTTTGGGGGTGGCTCTTATGTGTGTTTGGGGGTTGCTCTTATGTGTGTTTGGGGGTGGCTCTCCAGTGTTTTGGGGGTGGCTCTTTAGTGTGTTTGGGGGTGGCTCTCCTGTGTGTTTGTGGGTGGCTCTCATGTGTGTTTTGGCAAGGCACGCATGTGTGTTTGGACGTGGCTCTACTGTGTGTTTGGGGGTGGCTCTCATGTGTGTTTGGGGGTGGCTCTCATGCGTGTTTGGGGTGGCTCTCCAATATGTTTGGGGGTGACTCCCCTGTGTGTTTGGGGGTGCTCTCCTGTGTGTTTGGGGGTGGCTCTCCTGTGTGTTTGAGGGTGGCTTTCCTGTGTGTTTGGGAGTGGCTCTCTTGTGTGTTTGGGTGTTGCTCTCTTGTTTGTTTGGGTGTGGCTCTCCTGTGTTTATGGAGGTGTCTCTCCTGAGTGTTTTGGGGTGGCTCACCTGTGTGTTTGGGGATGGCTCTCATGTGTGTTTTGGTTGGCTCATAAATGTGTTTGGGCGTGGCTCTCAAGTGTGTTGTGGGATGGCTCTCATGTGTGTTTGGGCGTGGCTCTCCTGTGTGTTTGGGCGTGGCTCTCCTGTGTTTTAGTTGTGGCTCTACTTTATGTTTGTTTGTGGCTCTCATGTGTGTTTGGGCGTGGCTCTCATGTGTGTTTGGGGGTGGCTCTCCTTTGTGTTTGTTTGTGGCTCTCATGTGTGTTTGGGTGTGGTTCTCATGTGTGTTTGGGGGTGGTTCTCATGCGTGTTTGGGGGTGGCTGTCCTATGTGCTTGGGTGTGGCTTTCCTGTGTGTTTGGGGTTGGCTCTCCTTTGTGTGTTTGGGTCATGGCTCTCCTGCGTGTTTGGGGGAGGTTCTCATGTGTGTTTGGGGGTGACTCTCCTGTGTGCTTGCGGGTGGCTATCATGTGTGTTTGGGGGTGGCTCTACTGTGTGTTTGGGGTGAGCTCTTATGTTTGGGTGAGACTCAACCCCCGCAAGCACCTGCTTGTGCTTGCGGGGGTTGAGCTCTGGCTCTTTGGTGCTGCCTTTCATCCGTCAATCAAGTAAGGTAGAGATTCCCGAGCCTACTGGGCTCTATCATATCTACATTTGAAACTGTGTATGGAGTCAGCCTCCACCACATCACTTCCTAATCCATTCAACCTGTTAACTACTCTGACACTGAAAACGTTCTTTTTAACGTCCCTGTGGCTCAATTGGGTACTCAATCTCCAGTCTCTTGTGTCCCCTTTTTCGCGTTCCACCCGTGCCGTGTGTGGGAATGGGGGATGGGAGGGGAGGGGAGGAGAGGTCATTAATTGTCCGCCCTTCTCATCCTGTTCAAAATGTTTTCGAAGGACATAATTACCTCAGCAACTGAACCATAGAATTCGTTTAGCACTGTTGAGCTCGTTATGTAGTTTGCTGACATACACATGAACACTTTATTCACAGTTTGTGAAGCTAGCACCACTCTGTTCCCAAGAGTTTAATTAGCTTAGCTAGTGTATTATATATGGGGGGGGAGCGGGGGTTTCAGTTATGTTTCTGTGTCAACTAATTATTTGTCGTATTGAGCTCTAATAACAGGCGAAAAATTTACGTTTGCGGCAAGCCAGTTGTACACCAATTTATTTCAAATAAAAGCAACCCACAACAATTGGCAGCTGGGGATGAGTTGAAGTCCCACTCGTATAAGCTTCATCTTCAGTAAGCTAACTTTTGATTCTTTACTAAGACTTCCAACATATTTCGATTAAATATACATTTCTCGAACATTTGTGGTGAAGTTATTTCTAAATTCATCATTATATTTTCACAATTCATCACAGAGTAGCACACAAGGCACCGGCGGACAATTGTGAAGTTTACATTCGGTCATGCCTACCTAGGCAGTTAACACAACCTCTCACATGTACTTATATTAGACATACAGTCAGCTGATTTAATTGAATGAATCAGGCATGTGAATGAGTCTCTTCTAGCATGGCGGCATGAAGCCCAGACACTGGGTACAATATTGTGTCCACCAGACACTGGGCACGATATTGTGTCCACTAGACACTGGGCACAATATTGTGTCCACCAGACACTGGGCACGATATTGTGTCCACTAGACACTGGGCACAATATTGTGTCCACCAGACACTGGGCACGATATTGTGTCCACTAGACACTGGGCACAATATTGTGTCCACTAGACACTGGGCACAATATTGTGTCCACTAGACACTGGGCACAATATTGTGTCCAGCAGACACTGGGCACAATATTGTGTCCAGCAGACACTGGGCACAATATTGTGTCCACTAGACATTGGTACAGTATTTGTCAACCAGACACCGGGTACAGCATTATGTCAACACGCCAATACGTACCGAATTGAGTCCACAAGACACTGGGTACAGTATTGTGTCCACAAGACATTGAGTACATTATTGTGTCCATCAAACACTGTTTACAGTATTGTGTCCACGAGACACATTGATAATATTGTGTCTACCAGACAATGAAAACTGTATTGTGTCAACCAGACACTGGGTACTTTTTTGTGTTCACTTGACACTGGGAACAGTATATTGTTCGCAAGACATTGGCTACAGTTTTGTGTCCAAGAGACATTGGGTACAGAATTGTGTCCTCAAGAAACTGGGTACAGTATTGTGTCCACTAGTCACTGGGTACAGTACTGAATCTACAAGACACTGGGTACAGTATTGTGTCCACTATTCACTGGATATATTTTTCTATTCACAAGACACTGGGTGCAGTGCTGTGTCATTTAACACTGTGTACAGTCCACAAAACACTGGTTACAGTGTTGCATCCACTAGACATTGGGGACTGTATTGTGTCCACCAAACACTGGGCACAGTATTGTGTCCACCAGACACTAGGTACTGTATTGTGCCTGCAAGACACTGGATACATTATTGTGTCAACAAGACACTGGGTCCTTTAATGTCTTCTCCTTCCACTGGGAACGTTATTGTGTAGACTAGACACTGCGTACAGTATTGTTTCTATCAAACACTGGGAACAGCATGGTGTCCACACGACAACTGGTAGAGTATTGTGTTCACATGACACTGGAGTACAATATTGTGTCGACAAGACACTGAGTACTGTGTTGTGTCCACCAGACACTGGGTACAGTATTGTGTCCACCAGACACTAGATACTGTATTGTGTCCACCAGACACTGGGTACTATATTGTGTTCATCAGACAGTGGGTACTGAATTGTGTCTACCAGACACTGAGTATTGTATTTTGTCCACCAGAAACTGCATCGTAGTGTGTCCACCAGACACTTGTTACAATATTTTGTCTACTCGACACTGGATATTATATAGAGTCCCCAAGCCACTGGGTACCGTATTGCGTCTACCAGACACTGGGTACAGTATTGTGTCAGCCAAATACTGGGTACTGAATTGAGTCCACCAGACACTAGGCACTGTATTGTGCCTGCAAGACACTGGATACAGTATTGTCACAAGACACTAGGTACTGTAATGTGTTCACCAGACTGGGTACGTTACTGTGTCCACCAGACACTGGGAACAGCATTGTATCCACATGATACAATGCTGAGTATTGTGTCCACAGGACACTGGGTACTGTACTATTTGCACCAAACACTGGGCATTGTATTGTCTCCACCAGACTCTGGGGTACCCTATTGTGACCACCAGACCGCGGTGGTACTGTATTGTATCAACCAGACACTGAGAACTGTATTGTTTCCTCCAAGCACAGGGTACAGTATTGTGTCTCACCAGACTCTGGGTACTGTAATGTGTCCACTAGATTCATTACACACATTCTGTGTGTAATAAAGTAAGGGCGAAGAGGGATAACGGCCTATTGACATAGCTCGAGTGCATGGGGGAGTTGTGTAAAACCCTGGTTTGTGTCTCGGAGAGGCTGCAGGATCCATTAAGTTCAGCAGAACTTGGGTTTCAACTCTTTTGACCATGCCGTAGATCAGTCTATTAAGGCAGTGTCTGGCATGCTCCCGGACGTAGGTTCGATTCCTCGTCCACCAGAAACTGGACTTTTTTTGCGTCCAGCAGACACTGAGTATTTCATGGTGTCCTCAGACACTTGGTACAATATTTTGTCCTCTCAACACTGAGTATTATATTTAGTCCCCCAGCCACTGGGTACCGAATTGCGTCCACCAAACACTGGGTACAGAATTGTGTCAACCATACACTTGCTACTGTATTGCGTCCACCAGACACTGGGTATTGTATTGTGTTCAACAGATACTGGATATTGTATTGTGTACACCAGTCACAGGGTATTGCATTTTGCCCCCAGACACTGGGTATAATATCGAGTCAACCATACATTGGGTACATTACTGTGTCCATAAGACACTGGGCATAGTATTGTGTCCACCAGACACTGGGTACAGTTTTGTGTCCACCAGACACTGGGTAAAATATCATGTCCACCTAACACTGGGTACATTGTTGTGTCCATAAAACACTAGGCACTGTATTGTGTCCACCAGACACTGGGTACAGTTTTGTGTCCACCAGACACTGGGTACAGTTTTGTGTCCACCAGACACTGGGTAAAATATCATGTCCACCTAACACTGGGTACATTGTTGTGTCCATAAGACACTAGGTACTGTATTGTGTCCACCAGACACTGGGTACAGTTTTGTGTCCACCAGACACTGGGTAAAATATCATGTCCACCTAACACTGGGTACATTGTTGTGTCCATAAGACACTAGGTACTGTATTGTGTCCACCAGACACTGGGTAAAATATCATGTCCACCTAACACTGGGTACATTGTTGTGTCCATAAGACACTAGGTACTGTATTGTGTCCACCAGACACTGGGTACAGTTTTGTGTCCACCAGACACTGGGTAAAATATCATGTCCACCTAACACTGGGTACATTGTTGTGTCCATAAGACACTAGGTACTGTATTGTGTCCACCAGACACTGGGTAAAATATCATGTCCACCTAACACTGGGTACATTGTTGTGTCCATAAGACACTAGGTACTGTATTTTATCAACCAGACACTGGGTATATTGAGTCCACCAGATACTAAGTTGTGTATTATGTCCAGCAGATATTGCATACAGTATTATGTAAACCGGAAAATGGGTATTGTATTGTGTCCATCAGACACTTGGTGCTGTATTGTGTCCACCAGACACTTGGTGCTGTATTGTGTCCACCAGACACTTGGTGCTGTATTGTGTCCACCAGATACTTGGTGCTGTATTGTGTCCACCAGACACTTGGTGCTGTATTGTGTCCACCAGATAATTGGTGCTGTATTGTGTCCACCAGACACTTGGTGCTGTATTGTGTCCACCAGATACTTGGTGCTGTATTGTGTCCACCAGACACTTGGTGCTGTATTGTGTCCACCAGATACTTGGTGCTGTATTGTGTCCACCAGACACTTGGTGCTGTATTGTGTCCACCAGACACTTGGTGCTGTATTGTGTCCACCAGATACTTGGTGCTGTATTGTGTCCACCAGACACTTGGTGCTGTATTGTGTCCACCAGATACTTGGTGCTGTATTGTGTCCACCAGATACTTGGTGCTGTATTGTGTCCACCAGATACTTGGTGCTGTATTGTGTCCACCAGATACTTGGTGCTGTATTGTGTCCACCAGACACTTGGTGCTGTATTGTGTCCACCAGACACTTGGTGCTGTATTGTGTCCACCAGATACTTGGTGCTGTATTGTGTCCACCAGACACTTGGTGCTGTATTGTGTCCACCAGATACTGGGTATAATATTGTGTCAACCATACACTGGGTACATTATTATGTCCACCAGACACTGGGTACATTATTGTGTCCATAAGACATTAGGTATTTTATTGTGTCTACCAGACACTGGGTAATCTATTGTGTCCACCAGACACTGGACATAGTATTGTGTCCACTAGACACTGGACATAATATTGTGTCCACTAGACACTGGGTACAGTATTGTGTCCACCAGACACTGGGTACTGTATTGTGTCATGCAGTTACTGCATGAAAACGTATTCAATTACCAGACACGGTATGATATGTATTATATTAACACGCTAAGCTTGAAAAGTATATAATACCCATACTATATGTTTAGTATTATATAACCAAGCACAGAATTATTAGTATTATATAACCAAGCACAGAATTATTAGTATTATATAACCAAGCACAGAATTATTAGCATTTTATTACCAAGAAACCACATGATAAGTATTATATTACAAAGCATGGAATGATAAGTATTCTGTTACAGGAACGGGATGATAAGTATTTTGTAAACAGGCCACGGAATTTAATAAATTTGCTTACCAGTCTTGGCATGCTCAGAATTCCATTACCAGGCGTAGCGTGATAAGCATTACATTTCTCAGGCGTTGCATCTTAAATATTCCTTTACCAGGCACAGCATGATAAATATTCCACAACCATGCAAGGCTTGATAGGTATGATAGCTTGATTAACAGGAACAGCATAATAAGTATTTCATTACCAGACACGGCATAATAATTATTCCATTATCAGGCATAGCATGATAAGTTTTCTATTACCCGGCATCCCATGATAAGTACTTCATTACCAGGCACTGCATAATAGGTATTTCATTAACAAGTTGAGCATGATAAGTTCTCCAATACCAGGCATCGCATGAAAATTATTCCCATTACCATGACTGGCATAATATATTCCATTTTTACACACGCCATGAAATTATTCTTTACCAAGCACGGCATAATATGCACCACATTACCAAGCACGGCATGACAAGTGTTCCATTACCAGGCTCGGCCTGACAAGAATTACGTAACTATTCGGTACATTATAAGTAGTATGTTACCCAGCACAGCATAATAATCATTCTATTTCCAGGTACGATATTATAAGTATTCCATTACCAGGCTCTGTATGATAAGTATCCTGTTACCAGCTGCGACTTAAGTATTATGCGACCAGATACGGCAGGATAAGTACTCCATTACCAGCCATGGCATGATTAGTATTACATTGCAAGGCACGGCAATGATAAATATTCAAATACCAGGCACGGCATGTTAAGTATTCTAATACCAGGCATAGCATGATAAGTATTCTTTTACCGAGCACTGCACGATAATTAATCCATTACCATGCACGCCAAGTATTCGGTTTTAAGGCACGCATGATAAGTACTCATTACCAGGCACAGTATGATAAGTATTTTGTTACATGGCACGTCATCATAATTATTATATTATTAGGCACATTATGATAAGTATTCTATTACAAGCCACAGCATGATAAGTATTCTGAAGCCAGGCACTGCAGAATAATCATTCCATGAGCTGTCACGGCATAATAAGTATTTTATTGCCAGGCACTAGATGATATGTATACTGTGTCTACACACATCATTATTAGTATTATGTTACCAGTCATGGCATGTTAAGTATTCCATTACCACGTACGGCATGATAACTTTTCTATTACCAGAAAACTGCGTGGCAAGTGTTATATTATGATGCAGGGCACTATAAGTATTCCATTAATAGGCACGGCATGGTAAGTATTCCATTACCAGATACGGCATAAAAGTATTCTTTTACCAGGCTTGGCCTGATAAATATTCCATTACCATATATGGTATTGAAAATTTTTCCATTACCAGGCACGGTATGACAAGTATTCTATTACGTGACAAGACATGTTAAGTATTTCATTACTATGCACAGCAAGTTTTTGTATTCTATCACCAAGCACGACATGATAAGTATTCTATTACGTGACAAGACATGTTAAGTATTTCATTACTATGCACAGCAAGTTTTTGTATTCTATCACCAAGCACGACATGATAAGTATTCTATTACCAGGGTGGGCATGATAAGTATTCTATTACCAGGGTGGGCATGATAAGTATTCTATTACCAGGCACGGCATTATAAGTTTTCTAATACCCGGCACGGCATTATAAGTTTTCTAATACCCGGCACGGCATTAAAAGTTTTCTAATACCCGGCACTAAATGGTTAGTAAGTAGGGATAAAGGAGACAAAAAAGTAATTGGTTTTGGTAGCCATTGGGCAGTGTTTTAAAAGTTTTTCCTGGGGGCCAAAAACTGCAAAATGTTTTGATATATTGGTGTGTGGGGTATAAGTTGTCATTGGTTGTGTTTCATGGGCTTGTCTGACATGTGAGAAGTGTCTGTTGCATACAGGAAAATTCCTTGCCATAAAGTGTTGTATGCCATGTGTGTTTTGGCAGGATAATATTTGTGTATTAGAGTCAAAAGGCAGAATTGAGTGTGGGGTGAAAGAACGTCGAGGGAACAGTTTAGGATGTACTCACGCTTACTCCATCTTCTGTAATCTTCTGTCAAATCCTCTTGCGATTCCAAATGCATCGCGCCGATCCAGTTGCTGGCTTTGAGGTCCTGTGGGATTCCGCTTTCGTCTCCGGGGGTCACGTGACTAAAGGGGGGGGGGCGGGGCAGCAGCCATGTAAACCCCATCTGGGGGCTAGCATTTCACTGAGAACAAGTGCTATATACAGGTAGGGATGTGCCTGACTTATGGGATGTATGGTACTGTGGGATTGGCAAGCAAACAATAAAACAGTGTATGTATGTGTGAGTCAGATATTAAGGGTGTAAAAACAGCTATGCATAACTGTACAAAACAACTGTGTTTCTGATGAATGAATTTACTATCCATAATTCCTGCATTTATATAATCGAAATAAGGGACCAGAGTTTACTTTCCAATAATGAAATAAGTCCCTTACTTAACTCCCTAAGGTGAATGAACTTGCAGTACTCTGTAAAATATAGATGAACACAAGAAACACATTAATATTTGAGGGGGTGGAGAGGTTTGGCCCTCACAGACTTCCATTTTCAGTAACTAAAGTAAGATTCCAATTCGGTGGAAGCGTTTTCGTTGAAAATAATGGTTGTACAAACCAGCCATCCAGATAAACAATCAATAATATATAAAGTGTGTCATATTGAAATGGTCCCTAAAGCTAACATTAGTGAAATAAAATTTGTCGCTAGAGGCGAAGGTTCAACGGGCTGTGTTGGACACAATAAACAGTCGTTATTTAAGAAATGCAGTTAATTTTTCTGGAATACAAATAGCAATGCAGTATTATATATTTCTAAGTGTATAATATTTTATACTTTTGGGTATAAATTTGTTTTGTTATTGAAGAATAGCACAAAACAATGTCAATCTTTGATATAAATGTCAAACAGTGTTTGTTAAGCCCTTTTAGAATGTAAAACCTGATCACATTAGAAGCCAAAGTAATTTGTCGGGTTCAGGCCAAGACTTGATAACTTTGCACTTTTAAACCCGTATATAATAATAGTACAATGTTTTTGTACTTAGCAGTTTATAACACTTTAATATGTGAATTTTCCTTCAATATTAAACTGTATATTTGTATTACAGTTAGGCATTTTTTTATATTACTGTGGTGGGGTGCCAGTAAACTTATTAAATACTACAGTGACAATGTGTTAATGTTCATTTTTCTTCATGCCTTTTTAAAGGTTTTAAAAACTGAATTTGAAGAGTTACCTTTGAAGAGGGGTGTTAAGCAAGAAGGATCGAAAACGTTGGAGTTACAGGCAACATCGATAAGGCAAGCGATGTTGACTGCAGGGAACATCGCTTCCTGCAGTATTATGGACAGATAAAAAAAATAGAGGAAAACTGCGTTATTTTAGTCAGGCCAGCAGTTTTTATACAAATTACCCTACCATAGTTCTCATTTCTTAGATTCCATTACAGTAAAAAATCGGACAAGAGGCCGGTCATCCACTTCTCGCCCCGAGCACCAGGCCGCTATCTCGCTAAACTATATACTCATTTTAAAAAATAATTAAATTATAAACAGATTTATATTGTCACTAGCTGTACCCAGCCACGCGTTGCCTTGGCTCAGCAATGCATGTGCGTTGCTGAGCCACAGCAACCTTCCCCTGTCCTCCCCAACATTCCCTTCTCCCCCGTTCCCTCGTCATCCCAACCAGTCCTCACTCCCTCGTCATCCCAACCAGTCCTCACTCCCTCGTCCTCTCGTCCTCCCCACCATTCCCCCAACATCCATGCCTTTGTCCTTACCAGCATCCCCCACTCCAACATCCCTAGTCCTCCTAACCATTCCCCGCTCCACCGTCCCCTCGTCCTCCCCTCCATCTTTGACTCCCCCATCCCCTCGTCCCCCCTACCATTTCCCTCTCCCCCGTCCCCTTGTCCAACCCCACCACCCCCCACCCCCATATCCCCTTGTCCTCCCCATCATTCTAGAATTTCCCTGTACCCTCATCCCCACTATCCCCAACTCCCCCGTCCCCTCGTCCTCCCCCCCCCCCCCTTAACTCCTCCCCAGTCCCCATCTTCCCTCATCCTCCCCCATCATTCCTCACTCCCAAATGATCAGATGTTCGCATCAGAAAATTGGGAACATCAAATGATCTGATGTTCCTCTCACTGAAATATAAAAATACAGTTAAAACGAAATGAAAAACAATGAAGAAAAAAATAAACTATACTCACGAAATGAATAGTATGGTAAACAACACAGCTCAATTCCAACACAATGTCACACAAAATAATTAAATCAATTTAATAATAAATCAAAATCTATGAAAATTCAATTTGTTTATGCAATTCGAAACAATGAAATGGAATCATAACATATTTAGTATAGTGTGTGTTGCTCTTACATGCAATAGATGGCACTGTTTCTTAAAAAGTGTTTTTACCTGTCACAGGTGTGGCATCTATACTTATACTTATGAAGTGAACGGTATGGTAAACAACACAGCTCAATTCCAAAACAATGTCCCCCAAATAATTAAATCAAAATGAAAATATATCAAAATCTATGAAAATTTAATTTGTCAATGATATCGGAAACATTGACAGGGAATCATAACATATTTAGAATAGCGTGTTGCTCTTACGTGCAACAGATGGTGCTCTTTTTTAAAAAAACATGTTTTTACCTGTCACAGGTGTAGCATATATATAGTAGGTATATATTAAAATTGCGCATATTCGAATGCAAAGTTGTGTCAAAATTTCAAAGTAATCGGTAAAGAGGTTTCGAATATTTCCCTCACATAAAAAACACATGAAAACACAGTTTAAAAAAAAACATGTTTTTCCTGTTACAGCTGTAACATCTACATAGTATGTATATAAAAACCCGCTCAGATGCGAATGGAACATTGTGTGAAAATTTCTGAGCAATCGATGAAGAACTTTCGGAGATAAGCGATTTTGAACAAACGAACATTTATATTTTTATTTATATAGGCTAATTGTACCCGCCACGTGTTGCTGTGGCCCAATCTAATTAAATGGGAAAGAAAGAAAAGAGAAAATGCACGTTACTAATATGTCTAATTTCATAATGCTTGTGGGTATACAATATTTTTTGTTGTTGTATTGTCTGTGGAGATATAGAGATTGTCTGGTTTGCCGACTCTAGAACACGCAACATATAATTGTTCATGAAAGAAGTAATCCGTGTCAAGATATTGTTATGATCCCAGGTCGCTTAAAAACGAGTCTCCCTTGAGAGTTATTCTGCAAGACCTAACCTAAATAGGAGTTCAAAGAAATATAGACATAGAGATACATATGTAAAATTATTGGTTAGATTTGATAAATAGTTTAAGAGTATGGGCAGTGATCAAGAATATAAGTAAATGACTTGACATGAGATGTGGAGAGTTTGCTGGAGGTGTGAGGCTCGCTTGAGCTCACTTGAGCACCAGACATCATGAGGGGAAGCCGCGCTCCGTGTGAGCTCCTGTTACAGAGGAACCCCTAGTTGATATACCTTCAAAAGGAAGGAAGTGTGCAGCCGTTTCAGTTGTGGAATCAAGCTGGGAACATGTGGTCTCATGTCCTGGACTGCAAGAAGAGTTGTGAAGCCGCCCAGAGACATTTTTTTGGGCAGCCGTGGGAGTGCCATCGAGAGGGAGAGCGCCCTGCAGGAGACTTTATTGTGGTAAGCTCAATTTAACTAGTTAATAGTGATTGCCTATAGTTGATCATGTACCCAGCGATCGCAGCAAGTGTCTGTTGATATGTTAGGCATGTCTTGATAAGGCAGAAAGCCTAAATAAGAGGACAGAGCTCAGAGAGACAGCTGGAGGGACAAGCAGCATGTCTCTCCCGTCGGCCACCTCGAGCCAACTGACCAGCTGGCGGCAGAAGACAGCTCTCTGAGTGAGGAGCTGCCTGCCGGCAAGGTGGAGCATAGACCAGCCCAAACAAGGGGAGTCCATACTCACGGCATTCGGGAAGCAAGGAGATAAGTGAAAAATTTATTGTGTGTGAATTATTTCAGTTATGTGTTAATAGAGGAATATTTTTATTGGCATGTGTTATGATCCCAGGTAGCTGAAAAACGAGTCTTCCCTTTGAGAATTATTCTATCAAGCCTGACCTGACTAGGAGGTCGGAGATATACAGACATGAAGATTCATATGTAAAAATAATTGGGTAAATTTAATAGAGAGTTTAAGAATGTGGGCAGTGAATAAGAAAACAGATAAATAACTGGTTATGAGATGTGGATAATTTGCTGGAGGTATGGGGCTCGCTTCGGGAGGGCTCTGATCCCACTTGAATACCAGACATCGTGAGGAGAAGCACCACTCTATTGAGCTACCGTTGGAGATACCTTCAAGAGAAAGAAAGTGTGCAGACGTTCCAGCTGTGAAATCGAGCTGGGAATGTGAGGTCTCAAGTCCTGGATGGCAAGGATGGTTTGCTAAGCCGCCCAGAGACATTATCGTGGGGTGGGAGCGCCCCGATCAGACTCCGTCAGAGGAAGAGCGACCTTGACTAGGCAATCTGTGGTAAACACGATTTTAAGCCAGTTTATAGTGATTACTTGTAGTTGGTCGTGTTCCCAGCGACAGTAGTGAATGTTTATTGATAAATTAGACATGTTTTGGTAAGGCAGAAGGCCTAAAATATGAGAGTGGAGATGGAGGAACGTCCTGGAGGACGGAGCGACGTCCGTCTCCTCTGAGCGCTGGCAGATGACTGAGGGAGCCCAGCTCCTGGCAGGGGTAGCTGCCTCTAGGGCCGCCTGGCCGGGCGGAGTATGGACTAGCACAAACGGGGGAGTCCACTCTCACAATATGTAGAGAGCAGATAGATGTTTGATGCAAACATATTGTATGGATTATTTCGTCTATGTGTTTATAAGGAAACGTTTTTATTGGCATGTCAATGGGTTACAGGTTTGTCAGTGGAAGAAGTTGCTGAGAACTTCGAAGCCAGCAGAGAAGGAGTAGTTGAAGAGACTCCAAGGGTGTTGAAGGAGTAGTGTACTCTGAGGAAGAGTAGCCCCACAGTGAAGAGTAGGACCTTGAGCTGTGAGGAGAAGCAGTGAATAGGAGTGTCACGTGCTTCTGTAATACCAGTGGCGAAACTCCAGTTCTGTTCGAAGAAACTTCATGGTGTAGCAGCCAGGAGAGCTGTGGAGGACCCTAGTAGAAGCGGTGAAGCACCATAGTTGCTCAAGGAAGACTTCATGGTAGCAGCCTGGAGGAGCTGCGAAGGATCCTGGTAGATAAACCCGGAAGAACCTGAAGAGATCAGGGTAGTGAACTTCCAGATGTGGAAGGGAAGTTCTGGTTGATTACTTGTTGGTAATTGGTAGAATGTTTGGTTGTCATTAGCGTGCAAGACGCAGTAAAAGGTGAGTGATTGTTTGCCATTTTTGTGCCAAGGAGTACTTATACTGAAGTATAGAGTTACAGTCGTAGGCTGGATTACCTGCAGAGACATACATATGTGTTCATGGACTGATAGGGTGATCGATTGGTCATTGTTGTATATCAAAGAACATTTATACTAATATTTATGTTATTGCATACATACGCTGGTTTTCCTTATACAAGTTTATAGATATATTTTCTCTAGCTGATAGTGCAACATTGTGTTATAAGACATGACCTGCTTGAGGAGTTTGGTAGTAATAGGTGGTGAATCAGGAGAGAGGATACCACTTGATAAGCAGATGATAGAGTTCTGATGGTGTTGGAGTGCAACCTGACTGAAATAGTACAGAGTGTAGGATTCATTATTCATTATTATTATATGTGTGTATGTATTGTGTATGTGCTTTGTCTAGTAAATGTATTCAAATTTGCTGGTGTTTGCCCTTGTCCTAGTGAGACTTCCCAGGAAGTAGGAAAGAAGGAAAGAGAGAGAGAGAGGAAGAACCAAGAACCACAGCTGTGGACAGGGTAGAATGTAATACTAATAAGTCAAAGGGGATTGAGGAGATCATATCACATAAGGAGATAGTGGGGAGTCACAGCGGCTCGAGTGGGTGTGTGCACGTGACAACGAGGCTAAGTATTGGAGCTGCATCCCCTAAGCGTGTGACGTTGAGCCCCTCCCCAAGAGCCAGAAGCGCCCAGGGTGAACTCCTGGTAAAGTATAAGCACTCTACCGAGTTTTGGGTTGGGTTGTTCGTAAAGAAGGATCAACGACACAACACCCAACCCACAATACATGTAAATGGGTTGCAGGTTTGTCCTGTGGAAGAAGTTTATGGGAGTACTTTGAGGCTAGAGGAGAAGTTAATTGAGTGGAACTTCAAGGCCATTGGGGTGGATATTAAACCCAGTGGAAGAGCAGAGCCCCATAGTGAGGAGGTGGATCTCAAACTGTGGGAAGAGAAGCAATTAAGGGAAGATTCACGTGCTTCTGTGATACAGGTGGTGAAGCACCATTGCTGTTAATGAAGACTTCATGGTGTAGCAGCAGGAAGACCTGTGGAGGACCTTGGTAGACAATTCTATGAGGACCTGAAGGTGTTCAGGGTGGAGAGCCTCTTTTTGTAGAGAAGAAGTTCTTAGTAATTACTTGAGTCGGTAGAGCGTTTGAGTGTCATTGGCGTGCAAGATGCAGTGGAAGGTGGGTGACTGACCATTTTTGTACGTAGGAACATTTATATTAATGTTTATTGTGTTACAGCCATAGGCTAGATTTCCTTGTGTACATTCCTGTATATTTATATATGTTCTAGGACTGATAGGGTGATTGGTTATCATTTACGTATGCTGAAGTTTATAGAGTTTCAACTGTGGGCTGAATTATATATATATATATATATATATATATATATATATATATATATATATATATATATATATATATATATATATATATATATATATATATGTTCTAGGGCTGATGATAGTATATGACAAGATTTAACTCACCAAATGAGGTTGATAAGCAGCTGATAGAGTCCCGATGGGATTGGATGCAACCTGATTGCAATAGCATAGAGTGTTGGAGTTATTATTGTATCTTGTGTATGTTTGTATATGTTCTCTGTATATTAAATGTTTTTAACTAGAAGGTGTTTGCCCTTGTTCTAGTGAGGCTTCCCAGAAAGCAGGAAAGAGAGAGAGGTACAGCCTTTGACATGATTCAGGAGGTCATTCCACATTCTGGGTCCCTTGATTTGTAGAGCACTTCTAGTTTGGTTACACACAGCCAAATTGAGTAACAGGAAGAGGTCTTGAAAACAAATTTGTTCCATGCTAAATGTAGAGGAATCAGCTGAGTATTCCTCAAATAAAATAAGTTGCCTCAGCTTATAAGGTAAATAAAATAAGCATTTCTCAAATAAGTAGCTGCCTCACCTCACTGCCTTACTGCTACATAGCCTTCCCGGCATGGTGCCTTCTTTTGATAATTACTTGTTCCACACCCAAATTGTATAACAGGAAAAGGTCTTGGACCCCTACTTCCCTCTCTCTTTTTTAATAATCTATATAGTCATAATTATAGCTTTAAGTATTCAATGAATAAAGTTTTTGACATTTTTACCCTTCTCCTTACCTAACATCATTTGTGCAGCATATTTTTATTTTATGTCTCACCCAGATTTAATTTCAAAATAAAACCAAACTAAATAAATTAGAAATGGGTATGTATAGCAAAGGTACACCCTTACTACTAGGTGAACAGGGGCATTTGGTGATAGTAAATGATCCCATCAGGCAGGGCTCATCACCTTCTCTCATTTTTTATGTTCACCAGTGTTTATTTACTTAATAACTACTGGTATAATATCTTGCTATTATAAAACTAATTCTACTATCATCAAACACATATTTACTTCAAGTTTCAAGTAAAGAATGCATATATAACTAACACGAAGGACTCCTCTTCACTAGATTCACCAGCTATAATATTTTGGTCATGTTCCAATATCATAAATCGAACCCAGTGTTATGTAGTAGAGAAAAAATGACTTATATCCAGTTTACGTAAAGCTACAAGTGGTCGAAACCACACTTAAATCCCGGAATGAACTTACGAAGGTTTTTCCACTTAGTGTAGCTACTTGAATACAGACGTAGCCGCCACGAAGGCGCTAAGAAGGAAAACGTTCTTAGCTAATAGGAAAAACCTTCGTAAGTACCTTCCTGAATCCGGCCCCAAGGCTTGGGCCACTCCTCACGCTCTCCTCCTCCTCCCTCAACCCCTCTCGCCGCGCATTCGCAACATATTTTAGTAGAAACGGAAATTTTTTTTTCCTTGTAATTGCTCTACTTAATAAATGAATGAGAATAGGGTTGCAATTATAGGGAGTTATTATTATTTGACTAGAATTTAAATAATATATTAATATGAACAGTGTTCTTATTAAATGAGAAATGGAGAGAATTTTCTGTTTCCTCCATGTTAGTTTAAGATAACAGATAAAATGTTATATAGTGATCTTTTAATTGATAACTCGTTATTAGATCACAAGTTGTTATGTTGTCAGGTATTATTATTCCTGTAAAGAATACTGACAAAGGGGAGAATATTATTCAAGAAAATTCTCTGGCATGTTGACAATATTTATACCTTGCTGGGTATTATCTGAAGCAATACTGTCCCTCCGTGTGGGAAGAATGTGGTAAATGACGCGCAAATAGGAAAATATTAATTTATGTTAATTCTACAAATTAGTAGGATTAGTATATACTATGTCTTGCATACAATGGTAATTAAATGTTGGTTTATTTCCAACAGAACATGATAAGTCATGATATACTAGGCATAGCATGATAAGTCATGACAAGTTGAACGTGTCCAACGTAGGATGACAAAGTTAATTCCCCAGATTAGAAACCTGTCATATGAAGAGAGATTAAAAAAACTTAAATTGCATTCACTGGAAAGGCGAAGAGATAGGGGTGACATGATAGAGGTTTACAAGTGGATGAAGGGACATAACAAAGGGGGATATTAATAGGGTAATAAAAGTATCAATACAAGACAGAACACGAAACAATAGGTATAAATTGGATAAGTTTAGATTTTGGAAAGACTTGGGTAAATACTGGTTCGGTAACAAGGTTGTTGATTTGTGGAACCAATTACTGCGTAATGTGGTGGAGGTGGGTTCAACCACCACGAGGTGATGGTTGGACCCACTTGGACTTGGTTGGAATCGAGGTCCAACCCTCGATTCTTTCAAACGTGGGTTGGACAAGTATATGAGTGGAATTGGGTAGTTATAAATAGGAGCTGCCTCATATGGGCCAATAGGCATTCTGCAGTTACCTTCATTCTTATGTTCTAAGTATTCTTTTACAAGTCTGCATGGCGTAGCGGTAAGACGATCGCCTGGCGTTTCGTGAGCACTTTGGCCTGGGTTTCTATCCTGGCCGGGGAGAATTTACTGGGAGCCAATCCTTAAATGTAGCCTTTGTTTTACATTTACACAACAGTAAAATGGGTACATGGTTGTTAAACGATTTGGTGGGTCGTATTCTGGGGAATATTAGGATTACGGACCTGCCCGAAACGCTATGCGTGCCAGTGGCTGTACAATAATGTAAAAACTCTTGTATATATAAATAAATAAAATAAAAATTAACCAGGCATGGTATGATAAGTATTCTATTACCAAGCATAGCTAGATAAGTTTTATTTTGCCAGGCACGGTATGATAAATATTAAATTGCAATGCATGATAGGTTTTCTGTTACCAGACACGGCATGATAAGCATACCATTACCAGGCAATACATGATATGTATTCAATTAGCAGACACGGTATGATAAGTATTCTGATACCAGGGAGCCGGTCGGCTGAGCGGACAGCACGCTGGACTTATGATCCTGTGGTCCTGGGTTCGATCCCAGGCGCCGGCGAGAAACAATGGGCAGAGTTTCTTTCACCCTATGTCCCTGTTACCTAGCAGTAAAATAGGTTCCTGGGTGTTAGTCAGCTGTCACGGGCTGCTTCCTGGGGGTGGAGGCCTGGTCGAGGACCGGGCCGCGGGGACACTAAAAAAAAGCCCCGAAATCATCTCAAGATAACCTCAAGATAACCAGGCACTACATAATAAGTATTCCATTACCAGGTATGACATGATAAGTATTCCATTACCAGGCACAGTATAATAAATATTCTTATTATATGTTCATGTAATAAGGTGACTAATTGCAGGTGGCATGTGCAGCTGACGCTGAGATATGTATTTGTAAAATATGTACGTGTTTGTATATAAGCTTGTAACATGGTTTTTTTATGTCAGTATATTTTTTTGCAAATAATAATAACAATATGTAAGTCCTAGTATGTTAGTGTGAAAGAGTTGTCAGAGAAAATATATAAATGAAGAGTTGGTGCTTCAGAGAGAATAAGATGTAAGGCTGACGACATTTTTGTGTAAGATAAACTTCTGTAATACGATGAGTGGTATCACTAATATGGTGATGTGCAGTAGTAGCCTTTTGTGTCTATGGGAAACTGCCTCATTTACCTGAGATCCGACTAACACTAGTGACCTCGACGGGGATTGGAGGCCGGCGGCTTGTCGAAGGTCCCTCCATGTGCCTTGACAATCTTTACTCAAGTTCAAGTATGTTTATTGAGACAAAAAAATACATCTCAAAGGGATAGAGAAAGTTAGGCTATTTTATCTTAGTATATCTTCATATCTTAGTCCATCCATCCAATAGGATTGATGATGACCCATCTGATAAAGACATTTTGTGCCCTCTGTAATGCTTTTTGCGCTACCGCTCACAGGATGAGTATGGGGTGCACAATAAACTAGCCGCTTCCGGCGGCAACAATAAAAAATTCTGTCTGAGAGTTAAACGATCTCCCACACCTTATTGGATAAATAACCCAATTTGATAGCGGACCATCAACTTTACCATCTTACAAAAGGCCCCCGTATGATGTTCAAAGATTGGATGAGCATTTTTATGCTGGAAAGGAAAGCGATACAGAATACCAGAGATGGCACTAGTTTGGATAAGCCCTGAAGACAACACTTCGTCATATTTATGAAAGGAATACAACACCAGCACGTGTTTTTATACCATTTGGGTTTTGGCTATAGAATTATATAGCATATTATGAATGTGGCTTATGGAACTCGAAATATTTACCTGTTTTGCGTCACATAGTAAAACTCTACATAAACACGGAATTGAGTTCTTGAGGATCAAGCCATTTATGTGGGATGAAGATACTCCTCCCCCCACCCCCCCCTACTCATGATATCTTCGGAAATCAGTTAAAACATGCTGGTATGGCGAATGCTGTTATACACGAAAATTCTGCTGGCAATGCTTTTATCCACGAAGATTCTACCAGCAATGCTGCAGCTGGCGATAAAGATAATGTTGATGACGGACCCGCCGCAGGTGATGCTGATGATGTTTGAATAGATTGGCTGTATATATTTTGTATACACAACATTACAAAATACAACAAAAACCACAAAATACCTTGTGGATTTGTTTATTTTGTATATATTTTCTCATGTGAATTAATAAAAAATAAAATGTATAACTGTGTTTATCTCAACCTATCGCAATTATTGACTGTCCAGGGGGGCCTAGAAGAGTATTATAGTTATGAGCGTAAAAAGATTTTAGATAGTTTTGGATCGAGATGTTGTCTGGGCATTCTAGCGCAAAATATCGCCAACTCAAGGCTTCCCTCATAGAAGCTGACTTTATTAACGATTACAATTTCAAGCAGGGGACTGTCTTATCTATGACTTGACAGCAACACACCAGTTTTCTGGGGATTTTCTTATTAGTACGAGGGAAAAATATCCTTTATGCCGTTTGCAGAAAGAAATGGTCCATGAAACATCTTGTGCGGTTCTTAAAGATCGCAATAAGCCAGGGAATACAGTAGTTACTTTATCCCTGATCCAGAAGTACAACCCTATCTTTTAGCTGTTATTTGTCAGTATCCTGCAGGTCCTCCGATTGATGATATTAATAATCTATATAAATAAAAACGTAAATATTTATTTTGTTCAAAATCGCAAATCTCCTAAAGTTCTTCACCGGATGCTTTGAAATTTTCACACAACGTTGCATTCGAATATTCGTCTTTTTATATACTTACTATATAGATGCCACCCCTCTGACAGGTAAAAAACATGTTTTTTTTTAAAAACAACGCCATTTGTTGCACATAATAGCAACATGCACGCTATACAAAATATGTCACGAATTTCATTTCAATGTTTCCAATTGCATTGATAAATTTTATTTTTATAGCTTTCGATTTATTTTAAATTTTATTGAATTATTTTGTGTGACATTGTGTTGGAATTGAGCTGTTTATCATACCGTTCATTTCGTAAGTATAAGTATAGATGCCACACCTGTCACAGGTAAAACTATGCGTTTCTTGAAAAACAGCGCCATCTGTTGCATGTAAGAGCAACATACATGCTATACTAAATATGTTACAATTCCATTTCAATGTTTCTGATTACATTGATAAATTGAATTTTCATAGATTTTGATTTATTTTCGTTTTGATTTAATTATTTTGTGTGAATTGCATTGGAATTCAGCTGTGTTGTTTACCATACTGTTCATTTTGTGGGTATAGTTTATTTTTTTATTTTTTCATATTTTCATTTAATTTTGTAACTTTTTCTTATATTTCAGTGATGGGAACATCAGATCACTTGATGTTCCCAATTTTCTGATGGGATCATCAGACCATTTGGGAAGTCATCGGACGAGGGAATGGGGAATGGTGGGGATGACGAGGAAACGGAAGTGAGAGACGGTGGGGAGGATGAGGAGACAAGGGAGGGGGTAATGGTGGAAAAGGACGAGAGGACGGGGGAGTTTGGGATGGTGGGCACGAGGGGATGGGGGAATGGAGAAAGGTGGGGAGGACAAAGGGACAGGGGAGTGGGGCATGGTGGGAAGGAAGAGGGGAATGGTGGAGTGGGGAATGGTGGGTGGGGAGGACGAGGGGACGGTTGAGTGGGGAATGGTTGGGGAGGACTGGGGACAGGGAAGGTTGCTGTGGCCGGGTACTGATAGTAATGATAATAACAATATTACCAAGCAGGTTCTCATTAAACATAGCATAGATGAAGATTTAGTGGCAGGTTTGTAGAATGATACTACTATTGGCAGAGATTTAAATTAGCCATTCATAGAGTTATAGGTTTAACAAAGCGTAATAAGGCGATTAACCAGGTAATAATGCCATTTGGTGTAGGTAGCAATTGCGGAGTACGATGAAGTAAAGAACAAGAAGAAGAATGAATAAAAACCTACTATCCTGCATTAGTACATTTAGAATATGTCTGTAAGAACAGAAATAGTGATTTGTATTGGTTCGCTCACGGGAACAACGATTCCTGAACGAGAAGTAGCAGATCTGCCAGTGCGAAGAAGAAGAAAAAAAATAAATTGAGGAATCCTTAATCTATATAAACACCGAGTTGAGATTAAAATTCTAGCCAGCCTAGCATGTGATCCTAGTTTTATGGATAGGGCGCAGGAAAAAGAATGAAAGGAATAATATAGCTACTATGTTTTTTATTTCTTAGAGCGAGCTGATACTCTATGTTGCTCTATTTTTATTAATTTACTCGATATTATCTCTATAGTACTAGTTTAGACTAGGGAAGGATGCGATGGGATCGGACAGGATAGGTTGAGATAGGATAGGACAGTGTAGGGCTAGTTTAGACTAGGTTAGGATGGAGTGGGATAGGTTAGACTGACATAGGATATAATAGTGTCGGGTTAGTGTAGACTAGGATAGATTAGGATAGGGCTAGTTTAGAATAGGATAGGTGAAGGTAGGTTAGGATAAGGATAGTTTAGACTATGCATGTACGTATATATGTGTGTGTGTATTCACCTTGTTGCGCTTGCAGGGGTTGTTCTCTGCTCTTTCGGCTCGCCTCTCAACCAATTACTAACTACTATCTATTTTTTTCACACACACACATACACACACACACACACTAGGGGACACAGGTGGAAACTGAGTGCCCAAATGAGCCACAGAGATATTAGAAAGACCTTTTTTGTGTCAGAGTGGTTGACAAATGGAATGCATTCGGAAGTGATGTGGTGGAAGCTGACTCCATACACAGTTTCAAGTGCAAATATGATAGAGCCCAATAGGCTCAGGAACCTGTACACCTGTTGATTGATAGTTGAGAGGCGGTACCAAAGAGCCAGAGCTCAATCCCCGCAAGCACAATTAGGTGAGTACACACACAGCTCTGCCCTTTCGGCCCGCCTCTCAACTGTTTCTACTACTACTTTTTTCACAACACACACACCCCAAGAAGCAGCCCGTGACAGCTAACTAACTCCAGGTACCAATTTACTGCTAGGTAACAGGGGCATAGGATGAAAGAAACTCTGCCCATCGTTTGTCGCCGGCGCCCGGGATCGAACCCGGGACCACAGGATCACGTGTGCTGCGTGCTGTCCGCTCGGCCATCGGCTCCCTATGTATGTATGCATGTATGCATGTAAGTATGTATGTAAGTATACATATATATATATATATATATATATATATATATATATATATATATATATATATATATATATTATATATATATATATATATATATATATATATATATATATATATATATATGCATGACATATATATGAATTTGATGCATCATGCTATTGTGATTTCTGTGTGTAGTGAAGGGCAAAGAGGTAGAACAGTTTGTTGACAGAGCCCAGGTGCATAGAGGAATTGTGTAAAACCATGGTTTGTGTCTCGGAGAGACTGCAGGATCCGTGTCAGAGCAGTAGAACTCTTGGTTGCAATTTTTGTACCATGTCGTGGCACAGTCGATTAAAGCGCATCTGGGATCCTCTTGGACGTAGGTTCGAACCCTCATCACGTCCCTTGTGAATTTATTATATTGTATTATTCTTATCATTACTAACAATTAGCAAGTTTTAGATACTTTGCTAAGATTCCTGGCAGCACATTATTATGAATGAAGTACTTACACATTTCTTGAACTCCATTGGTGTTATCTCTGAATTCTGCTATTTTTTCGTGTTCTATTACTGAAATGGGTAATGGGAGGACCTTTGACAAGCCGCCGGCTTCCTAGCCTCATCGAGGCCACTAGTATTGGTAGCCTTTAGGTAAAAGGTAAATATAATGACGAAAAGTATGTGAAAGATCTGCTGAAAGAGTTCATTTAATCAAAATCTACATCAGCAGATGTTACAAACTTTCAGCGCTACATGTAGCCGAGCCTAAGCCAAGCAGTAATGACATCCAGAAGTATGCTAACCTTATTGGATTACTGACAGACATGCGGTTCTTCCTGAAGGCAAGAATGATGATAGATATAGTAACTGGTGTGAATGTCAATTTGATTAAAACCTTCGAGATTTTGTTAACGTTCCAAGAATATTACTGTTCTCAGGCTTCTCATAGGCAGTCCAAGATGGTAATAAATTCCTTCTTTATGAGCAAAAATTTTGGCTAACTCATTAGTTCTATCATTCATTCGGAGACCAATATGGGAAGTAATCCACAGAAGACAAACTCGGACGCCATCATTGATTATTTCATTATATCTGTGTTCTAGTTTCAGACACAAGAGGAAAATTTTCTGAGTGAAATAAAAGGTGTCTGAGTAATACTTACAAAGGTAATTCAATAACATTTCCGACTTTAGGGAATATAGACTTTTCAGACCTAAATGTATTTTGACAAGTAATAATTTGTAACAATTAATATACAAAAACATTAGATATGAATATTTTTTTAATATATTAGATCCACTTGTTATGTACAAGAGCATAAGGACAATATTAATCTTATTATATTTTAATTATTTTTTAAAATAAATATAGTTTAATGAGATAGCGGCCTGGTGCTCAGGCAGGGAGCAGATGACCAGCCTCATGTTGGCTTCTTCTGTTGCGGAATCTAAGAAAATTGGATCTATGAAGGTTATCTTGAGATGATTTCGGGGCTTTTTTTAGTGTCCCCGCGGCCCGGTCCTCGACGAGGCCTCCACCCCCAGGAAGCAGCCCGTGACAGCTGACTAACACCCAGGTACCTATTTTACTGCTAGGTAACGGGCATAGGGTGAAAGAAACTCTGCCCATTGTTTCTCGCTGGCGCATGGGATCGAACCCAGAACCACAGGATCACAAGTCCAGTGTGCTGTCCGCTCAGCCGACCGGCTCCAATTTAAGGAGGGTGCAATTTTGGAGGGATAATTTGTACAAAAACTGTTGGTCCCACTAAAATAACGAGGTTCTTCCACTATTTTTGTTTTTGATCTGTGTATAGTACTGCAGGAAGCGATATTGCCTGGGGACCACAGACTCTCTACGTTTTCACAGACGTTTTCCATCCACAGACGTTTTCCATCCTTCTTGTTTAACACACCACTACAATCAAAGGTAACTATTCAAATTAAAATATTTAAAAACTTCCTTTTAAAAGGCATGAAGAAAAATTGACTAACACAATATTACCAAAGTATTTAATATGTTTGTTTCTGTGGTTGGGGCCCCACCACAGAAACATAAACAAAAGGGCCTTTCTGTGATACAAATATATAGTTTAATATAAAGTGAATATTCACAGAGTACAATGTATTAAATTGGTAAGTACAAAAACACTATACTATTACTTTTATATAAAGGTTTGGAAGTGCAAAGCTATCAAGTCTTGGGCTGTACCCCCCAAAAAAATTACTGTGGCCTTTAATGTGAACAGATTTTAGATTCTAAGAGAGTTTAACTCTCAATGTTTTGACAATCATTTCAAAGATTGATATTTTGTGCTATTATTTAATAATAAAACAAATTTATACCCCAAAAATATAAAATATTATACACTTAGAAATATAAAATATTATACACTTAGAAATATAAAATATTATACACTTAGAAATATAAAATATTATACACTTAGAAATATAAAATATTATACACTCAGAAATATAAAATATTATTCACTTAGAAATATGAAATATTATACACTTAGAAATATAAAATACTGCATTGGTATTTGTATTCAAGAAAAATTTACTAATTGCATTATTTAAATAATGGCTGTTTATTGTAGCTGTGTCCAACACAGCCCGTTGGACCTTCGCCTCTAGCAACAAATTTTATTTCTCAATAATGTTAGCTTTAGGAACGATTTCAATATGACACACATTCTATTGTTGATTGATTATTTAGATGGCTGGCTTATACAACCAATTATTATTTTAATCGGCATAGCTTCCACCGAAAATATAATTTTACTATTGCTATAGAAAATGCGAGTCTGTGAGGGGTAACTTGGGCACATAGTTAAGGACAACCATCCCCCACCCCCAACCACTTTCTTGTGTCTTTCTAAATGTCTTTCTTGTGCTCATTTTAAGTTATACAGAGTACTGTAGGTTCATTCACCTTAGGAATAAAGTACGGGACTCATTTTATTATTGGAAAGTAAACCCTGGTCCCTTATTTCGATTATATTTCTAGGAATTATTGATAGTAAATTCATTCCATCAAAAACAGTTGTTTTGTACAGTTATGCATACCTGTTTTTACACCCTTAATATCAGAATCACACATATATACACTGTTATATTGTTGGTTTGCTATGGCAAAGAACCCCCACAGTACCATACATACCATAAGTCAAGCACATCCCTACCATATATATTGCCCTTGTTGTCAGTGAAATGATAGTGCCCAGATGGGGTTTACAAGACTAGGAGTTCCCTTCATCTAAGCACGTGACCACCAGCGACGAAAGCGGAATTCCACAGGACCTCCGACCCAACCACCGGATTGACGCGACGTATTTGGAAACCCAAGAGAATTTCATAGACCATTACAGAAAATGGAATTACTGTGAGGACAACCTAAACTATTCCCTAGATATTCTTTCACCCTTATACATTAAATTTTACCTTTTCACTCTAATATACAAATATTATGCTGCCAAAACACCCATGGCATGCAACACCTTCTTGCAAGGAATATTCTTATATGCTTTACAGGTTTCTGAAATGTCAGACAAGTCAACAAAACACAACCCAATAACCACTTATATCCCACACACCAACTTTTCACATTACTTTTCCCTTTTTGGCCCCAAGGAAAACCTTTTTTCAACACTGCCCAAACACTACCGAAACCAATTCCATTTTGTCTCCTTTCCTCCTTCTTAAGTATTATGTTACCAGGCACGGCATGATAAGCATTTTATTACTAGGCACTTCATGATAATTATTATGTTTCCAGGCACGGCATGATAAGCATTCCATTACCACCCACAGCATAACACATCTTCAAATACCAGGCACGAAATAATAAGACTGCTGCTTACGGACTGCTGCTCACGGACTGCTTCCTGGGGGTGGAGGCCTATTACCGGACCGCATGATAAGTAATCTGTTACCAGACTCGGCATGATTTGTATTCTATTACAAGGCACTGCATGATAAGTCGTGCATAACCAGGCACGGCATGATAATTATTCAATTATCAAGCACGGCATGATAAGCAATATATTATCAGACACGGCATGATAAGTATCCTATTACCAGGCACAACATGATATGTATTCTAATACCAAGCACGACATAATAAATATTTAATTACCAGGATCGGCATGATATGAATTCTGCTACAAGGCAGGGCATGCTAAGAATTCTATTACCAGGCATGGCATGATAAGTATTCTGGTAACATGCATGACATGATTAGTATTCCATTACCAGTCATGGCATGAGCATGATAAATGTTCCATTACCAAGCGTGGCATAAAAGGTATTCCATAACCCTGCACAACCTGCAAGATAGAATTCCATTGCCCAGTATGGCATGATAAGTATTTCATTACCTTGCCTAGCATGATAAGTATTCCATTACATGACAAGTATTACTTATCATGCCGTGACTTACATTACAAGTCACGACATGATAAGTAATCAATAACCATGCACGTCATGATAAGTATTTAATTACTTTGCAAGGCACGGGAGCCGGTCGGCCGAGCGGACAGCACACTTGACTTGTGATCCTGTGGTCCTGGGTTCGATCCCAGGCGCCGGCGAGAAACAATGGGCAGAGTTTCTTTCACCCTATGCCCCTGTTACCTAGCTGTAAAATAGGTACCTGGGTGTTAGTCAGCTGTCACGGACTGCTTCCTGGGGGTGGAGGCCTGGTCAAGGACCGGGCCGCAGGGACACTAAAAAAAAGCCCCGAAATCATCTCAAGATAACCTCAAGAAGGCCCTATAAGTATTCAATTACCAGGCACGGCATTATGATGCCGTGCATTAATCCGTTACCATTCCTTGCACGATAAGTATTCCATTACAATGCTTCGTATAATAAATATTCTATTACCAGGCATAGAATAAAAATTTCATTATCATGCATGGCATAAGTATTCTATTACCAGGCACGGCGTAATAAGTATTCTATTATCAGATACTGCATGATAAGTATTTTGTTACCAGAATCGGCATAATTAGTATTCCATTACTAGGCACAGAATAAGTATTCCATTATCAGGCACGGCATGGGCAGTATTCCATTACCTCGCAAGTCTTAATTAGTCACGTTTTAATAAGTATTCTTGTACTAGGCAAGACATGATGAGTTTTCTTTTACCAGTCTTACGAATTCGTTAATTACTTGATTCTCACTGTAATCTTGATATGTATAATTTGTTATTTTTTCCATCTTAAATTATTATTATGATCCGGTATTTTTAGTATATATGTATGTACTGTATATTGTTTTGGTATTTGTGTCATACTGACATGTTTCAGTGATGATAATATATATATATATATATATATATATATATATATATATATATATATATATATATATATATATATATATATATATATATATATATATATATATATATATATATATACATATATATATATATATATATATATATATATATATATATATATATATATATATATATATATATATATATATATATATATATATATTATATATATATAAACCTCCACTATTATTACACCAATAATTACAAAAGAAAGTTCATATATAGAGGACGACAAAGAACTAAGTGAAATTAAAAAAGAAGTGTGACCAATGTTTAGCGCAGCAATAAATACCTTTGAAAGCTGAATATACTGACAGTTTCCTTATAAATTATTTTCAAGGGTTGGACAATATAAATGATATTAGTACAAGCACAGCATACTTTAAAAGTGAAATTGACAACATGCCCATACGCTGAGTACCAGGTCAAGATTCCTGGAACTCTGTATTTATAAAGAAATATAAAACTCCAGTAGCACGAGCACTTAGTATAATATGGAGATAGAGCTTAGAATTGGGTCATATATATATATATATATATATATATATATATATATATATATATATATATATATATATGTCGTACCTAGTAGCCAGAACTCACTTTTCAGCCTACAATGCAAGGCCCGATTTGCCTAATAAGCCAAGTTTTCCTGAATTAATATATTTTCTCTAATTTTTTTCTTATGAAATGATAAAGCAACCCATATCATTATGTAAGAGGTCAATTTTTTTTTATTGGAGTTAAAATTAACGTAGATATATGACCGAACCTAACCAACCCTACCT
Source organism: Procambarus clarkii (assembly GCF_040958095.1). Taxonomy (NCBI): domain Eukaryota; kingdom Metazoa; phylum Arthropoda; class Malacostraca; order Decapoda; family Cambaridae; genus Procambarus; species Procambarus clarkii. The sequence continues at coordinate 15,317,195 of NC_091201.1, forward strand.
AACCTAACCTAACCTATCTTTATAGGTTAGGTTTGGTTAGGTAGCCGAAAAAGTTAGGTTAGGTTAGGTTAGGTAGGTTAGGTAGTCGAAAAGCAATTAATTCATGAAAACTTGGCTTATTAGGCAAATCGGGCCTTGCCTAGTAGGCTCAGAAGTGAGTTCTGGCTACTAGGTACGACATATATATATATATATATATATATATATATATATATATATATATATATATATATATATATATGTCGTACCTAGTAGCCAGAACTCACTTCTCAGCCTACTATTCAAGGCCCGATTTGCCTAATAAGCCAAGTTTTCCTGAATTAATATATTTACTATAATTTTTTTCTTATGAAATGATAAAGCAACCATTTTCTCTATGTATGAGGTCAATTTTTTTTTATTGGAGTTAAAATTAACGTAGATATGTGCCCGAACCTAACCAACCCTACCTAACCTAACCTAACCTATATTTATAGGTAAGGTTAGGTTAGGTAGCCAAAAAAAGCTAGGTTAGGTTAGGTTAGGTAGGTTAGGTAGACGAAAAAACATTAATTCATGAAAACTTGGCTTATTAGGCAAATCGGGCCTTGAATAGTAGGCTGAGAAGTGCGTTCTGGCTATTAGGTACGACATATATATATATATATATATATATATATATATATATATATATATATATATGTCGTACCTAGTAGCCAGAACGCACTTCTTACCCTACTATGCAAGGCCCGATTTGCCTAATAAGCCAAGTTTTCCTGAATTAAAATATTTTCTCAAATTTTTTTCTTATGAAATGATAAAGCTACCCATTTCATTATGTATGAGGTAATTTTTTTTTTATTGGAGATAAAATTAACGTAGATATATGACCGAACCTAACCAACCCTACCTAACCTAACCCAATCTATCTTTATAGGTTAGGTTAGGTTAGGTAGCAGAAAAAGTTAGGTTAGGTTAGGTTAGGTAGGTTAGGTAGTTGAAAAAACATTAATTCATGAAAACTTGCCTTATTAGGCAAATCGGGCCTTGCATAGTAGGCTGAGAAGTGCGTTCTGGCTACTAGGTACGACATATATATATATATATATATATATATATATATATATATATATATATATATATATATATATATATATATATATATATATATATATATATATATATGTCGTACCTAGTTGCCAGAACGCACTTCTCAGCCTACTATGCAAGGCCCGATTTGCCTAATAAGCCAAGTTTTCATGAATTAATATATTTTCTCTATTTTTTTCTAATGGAATGATAAAGCTACAAATTTCATTATGTATGAGGTCAATTTTTTTTTATTGAAGTTAAAATTAACGTAGATATATACCCAAACCTAACCAACCCTACCTAACCTAACCTATCTTTATAGGTTAGGTTAGGTTAGGTAGCAGAAAAGGTTAGGTTAGGTTAGGTTAGGTAGGTTAGGTAGTCGAAAAACAATTAATTTATGAAAACTTGGCTTATTAGGCAAATTGGGCCTTGCATAGTAGGCTAAGAAGTGCGTTCTGGCTATTAGGTACGACATATATATATATATATATATATATATATATATATATATACATATATATATATATATATATATATATATATATATATATATATGTCGTACCTAGTAGCCAGAACGCACTTCTCAGCCTACTATGCAAGGCCCGATTTGCCTAATAAGCCAAGTTTTCCTGAAATAATATATTTTCTCTAATTTTTTTCTTATGAAATGATAAAGCTACCCATTTCATTATGTATGAGGTCAATTATTTTTATTGGAGTTAAAATTAACGTAGATATATGACCGAACCTAACCAAACCTACCTAACCTATCTAAATATGTTAGGTTAGGTTAGGTAGCCGAAAAAGTTAGGTTAGGTTAGGTAGGTTAGGTAGTCGAAAAACAATTAATTCATGACAACTTGGCTTATTAGGCAAATCGGGCCTTGCATAGTTGGCTGAAAAGTGCGTTCTGGCTACAAGGTACGACATATATATATATATATATATATATATATATATATATATATATATATATATATATATATATATATATATATATATATATATATATATATATATTAGTATATTTTGGTAGCAGTCTTTCCTGTAGACATATATTATTAAATATGACCGAAAAAGTAAGATTAATAATTCTAACACGAATTTTCTCAATCTTTCGTACATTACGCTTCACTGTTGGAGGTAAATCAAAAATCAATTCTCCAAAATTCATTTTTATTTCTAGTCTGACGCGACACGGGCGCGTTTCGTAAAACTTATTACATTTTCAAAGACTTTAGTTCACAAATACACACCAGTTGTGTATTTGTGAACTAAAGTCTTTGAAAATGTAATAAGTTTTACGAAACGCGCCCGTGTCGCGTCAGACTAGAAATAAAAATGAATTTTGGAGAATTGATTTTTGATTTACCTCCAACAGTGAAGCGTAATGTACGAAAGATTGAGAAAATTCGTGTTAGAATTATTAATCTTACTTTTTCGGTCATATTTAATAATATATATATATATATATATATATATATATATATATATATATATATATATATATATATATATATATATATATATATATATATATATATATATATATATATATGTATATATAGGGTACCACCTCTGGTGCCAATGTGGGGACCCATAGCCTCGGAGAAGAAAATAAAAAGTATTCAGAGGGGACCTTGTGGTTTCTCACTGAACACTAATATTATCTTCTCCTACCACCCCCATTCTTTTGTATGTACACATATATATTTACTTTATTTGAACTTTGTTACAAAAAAGGAGTTACATATGGGTTACAAAGATGGTTATCATAGGTTGTCGAGTTCCTCCAGCTCCTCAGATGGCGGGCAGGAACCTTGGATGCAGTGCACATTTCCCCTCTGTATCGCCTCACTTAGGCGCTGGAAAAGAAAGCTTGCAGCTCTTGGGTCCCTTATTGTTTCAATGAGCCTAGAACCCAGTTCCTTCAAAAAACTGGTAGCACTTTTACCCCAGGCGCCGAGTGTCTCAGAAGCAATGGGGACAAAATTGTAGTGGTGATCCAGTTCTCTATACTTACGGGATTTGGCCGCTTCCCTGTGGGTGGCAGCGCCACGTGGTTGTGCAACACTGAGGTTAATGTAGGTGTTAGCCAGGGTTGATACGCACGTGTAGTCCCATACCAACTGCTTGCCATTCTTCCAGGGGTTCACTGTGATACCATCCGGGCGACCAATAAGAGCATCAGAGTTACAGGGCGTTAGGTAACGGGGCTCTCTTTCAGCTGGGCATCCAGCTGTCGTGAGGCTCCTCTTGATGATGTCGTTAACTTCACTGTGCCTCGAGTGCCATCCCACTGTGCTTTGGCAGAGTAGGCCATGGTGGCCGTACCTGTCAGCCACCACCTCGCCGCAAATACACCTATATCTGGTGTGGATTGGGGCAGCAAGGCGGAGGGCCACAGCAATTCGGAGGGCGTGTGGTGTGAGACGCGTGCCAGTTGCCGACATTGGGGTTGCTAACAGGAAATCCCCTGCATGTGGTGCTGCTACTGCTGTGAGGCGAGCAATGTCGTGTTGTGTTGTTGCAGCACCCAGGCACTCTGCAGCAACTTGGTCTACAATGGGGCCATCCCAGCTGGATTGCTTGTGGGCTTTTGGGGATGGTGGTTGAGGTGATTGGCCTGCACGAGAGGCCCACTCTGTGGCACAGCGTGTAAAATTGGGATCATGTACACCTGCCAGCTGATGTAAGTGGGCAGGTAGAATTTCCTTCACAAGGAAGTCGGATGCTGATAAGGAGGACAGGAAGGCTGGAACAGCGATTTGCGTTGCTGTTCGAACTCCGAGGCCCCTAAGTCTAACGGGAAAAGAGGCTTGTTTCCACTGTAGGTCATCGAGAGAGAGGTTAAGGGCTTTTTCTAGCATTGATTTCAGTAACCGGTCATACTCACTTAGTTTTTGGCTACTGTAAGATGGTGAACACCTCAGAAAGTAGGTTAACCTGGGGAGTGTCAGACATCTGGTGATGAGGTAGAGTGCATCATGAGCATCAATATCCTCAATCCTCCCATCCATCCTCTTAAGGTCGGCAATTTTCTTATCAAGGACCTCATCGATGGCTTTCAACCCCAGGGGAGCTCCGAGGAGTGTGCTGTCTTCAGGTTTAGTTTTATGGATATTTGGCAGAAGACCCTCTATTCTCTCTACGATGCCCTGGTTGGAACATATAATTACACATTTAGAAGGGTTCAGGGTGAGGCCTAAAATTGCACCTTGCTCCTGGATTTTTCTGATGTCCTCCAGGATTGAGTCTTGGGAACCAGCTACGGTACCATCATCCAAGAACCAGATGTTAAGCTCGCTGGACAGGACCTCTGTGACTTGTTTGATGACTAAGCAGAAAAGGAGAGGAGCAAGGGGGTCACCCTGTTGGACGCCTTCTCGCGAGTCAATTTCATGTTCGCCAAA
>NC_091201.1:15326681-15354181 GCF_040958095.1 Procambarus clarkii
GTGTTTCGTAATAACTTATTACATTTTCAAAGACTTTAGTTTACACACACACAACTATAACCTGCAAACACTAAACAGAGTTTAAACAGCTTTAATTTTATACCTGCATTTGGGTGAGGTGATATGTTACAACAGTTTTGGATGAGGTGATAACAAACTTTCAACACAAGAGAGAACACGAAACAATGGGTATAATATTTTGTAAGTTAAAGGGAAGAATGGAAGTAACTGCAAAGGGCCTATTGGCCCATATTTCTTGATGCTTCTATATTGGTGCGGAGTCTTGAAGTGGGTAGAATATAGTTGTGCATTAATTGGCTGTTGATTGCTGGTGTCGACTTCTTAATGTGTAGTGCCTCGCAGATATCAAGCCGCCTGCTATCGCTGTATCTATCTATGATTTCCGTGTTTTTTGTTAAGACTTCTCTGGTGATGGTCTGTTTGTGGTAAGAGATTATATGTTACTTAATGGAGCCCTGTTGCTTATGCATCGTTAAACGCCTAGAAAGAGATGTTGTCTTGCCTATATACTGGGTTTTTTGGAGCTTACAGTCCCGAAGTGGGCATTTGAAGGCATAGACGACGTTGGTCTCTTTTAAAGCGTTCTGCTTTGTGTCTGGAGAGTTTCTCATGAGTAGGCTGGCCGTTTTTCTGGTTTTATAGTAAATCGTCAGTTGTATCCTCTGATTTTTGTCTGTAGGGATAACGTTTCTATTAACAATATCTTTCAGGACCCTTTCCTCCGTTTTATGAGCTGTGGAAAAGAAGTTCCTGTAAAATAGTCTAATAGGGGGTATAGGTGTTGTGTTGTCTCCTCAGAGGTTGCATGGCGTTTCACTTTCCTTCTTATGATGTCTTCGACGAAACCATTGGAGAAGCCGTTGTTGACTAGGACCTGCCTTACCCTACAGAGTTCTTCGTCGACTTGCTTCCATTTTGAGCTGTGGCTGAGAGCACGGTCGACATATGCGTTAACAACACTCCTCTTGTACCTGTCTGGGCAGTCGCTGTTGGCATTTAGGCACATTCCTATGTTCGTTTCCTTAGTGTAGACTGCAGTGTGGAAACCTCCGCTCTTTTCCATGACTGTTACATCTAGAAAGGGCAGCTTCCCATCCTTTTCCATCTCGTAAGTGAAACGCAGCACGGAACTCTGCTCAAATGCCTCCTTCAGCTCCTGCAGATATCTGACATCAGGTACCTATGTAAAAATGTCGTCAACATACCTGCAGTATATGGCCGGTTTCAAGTTCATGTCGACTAAGACTTTTTGCTCGATGGTACCCATGTAGAAGTTTGCAAACAGGACACCTAGGGGAGAACCCCATCTACAAGCAAGTAGATGGGGTCGCCATGGGTTCTCCCCTAGGTGTCCTGTTATATATATATATATATATATATATATATATATATATATATATATATATATATATATATATATATATATATATATATATATATATATATATATATATATATTTATATATATATATATATATATACATATATATATATATATATATATATATATATATATATATATATATATATATATATATATATATATATATATATATATATATATTGGTGTATACTGGCAGCAGGTTTTCTTTCAAACATGTTTCATTGAATATGACCGCATATTCTGTATTTATTATTTTCTGGTTTAGGGCTTCTATCCCTCTAACTATTTTCTTAGCATCAGGGCTTAATTGAAATAGGAGTTCTCCAAAACTCATTTTCGTACTTTTAAGGTGAAGAAAAGAAGTGATTTACTATAGAGTGTATTACACTTATTTGTATAATTTGCACGACGTTTCGAACCTCCATGGTTCATTCTCAAGTGAACAGATCTTACAATACTAGTTGATTTTATACCCGCATTAGGTCAGGTGATAATACAATGAAGGTGAAAACATGGGGGGATACGTAAGGGATAAATGTGAGGTGAAACATAGAGGCTGCAGAAGGCTTATTGGCCCATACGAGGCATCTCCTATCTAAACACAAAGATTAATCCAGTGTAATTGGCCTGTTATGTTGGACATTGTCTTCTATGTTGGCATCGATATGTTCTTGTCTTGTCCTTACTCTCATGGTGGGTAGAGTAAATAGTTCCGTGATTTGGGTGTTCATGGTAGGTCGCTCTATTCTTATGTGAATTGCCTCAAGAATTTGTAATCTTCTTGAATCTTGGGTTTTGTCTATTATGCAAGTATTCTTGTTCAACATTTCTCTTGTTAGAGTAATGTCATGGGCTTGTCTCATGTGATTCCTAGGGGCACCAGATTGAAGATGGCATGTCAAACGCCTCGTCAGCTTGGTCGACGTCATACCTATGTACTTACATTGAAGGTTACATCCTTCGTGGGGGCAAGTGTACATGTATACAACGCTTGACTGCTGTAGAGGGTTCTCCGTCGGCTTCGGGCTGTTTTTGATAAGGAGTTCGGAAGTCTTATTGGTTTTGTAGAATATTATCAGGTTTATGTTTTGGTTAGGAGTAGTGCTTTTTACTCCTTTACGGATTATTTCTTTCATTATTCTTTCCTCTTTTATATGTTCACTGTGCATGGTTGATTTGTAATATAATTTTATTGGGGGTGTTGTGGTTTCTGTTCTAGGTTCTGAATTATACCAACGGTCCAAGTGTCTTCTTATAGCAGCGTTTATTTCCGCGTTGCTATATCCGTTGTTCACCAATACCTGAGTTACTCTTTCAAACTCTCTACTCACGTTGCTCCATTCAGAGCAGTGGGTAAGCGCTCGACGAATATAAGCATTGAGAACACTGGCTTTGTATCTTTGGGGGCACTCACTTCTACCGTTCAGGCATAATCCTATGTTGGTGGGCTTGGTATATACGTTGGTGCTTAAAGAGGTTCCTGTTTTTGTTATTAGTACATCCAGGAATGGCAGACTGTTATTTTCACTATTTTCACGACATATATATATATATATATATATATATATATATATATATATATATATATATATATATATATATATATATATATATATATATATATATATATGTCGTACCTAGTAGCCAGAACGCACTTCTCTGCCTACTATGCAAGGCCCGATTTGCCTAATAAGCCAAGTTTTCATGAATTAATTGTTTTTCGACTACCTAACAAACCTAACCTAACCTAACCTATAAAGATAGGTTAGGTTAGGTTAGGTAGGGTTGGTTAGGTTCGGTCATATATCTATGTTAATTTGAACTCCAATAAAAAAAAATTGACCTCATACATAATGAAATGGGTAGCTTTATCATTTCATAAGAAAACAATTAGAGAAAATATATTAATTCAGGAAAACTTGGCTTATTAGGCAAATCGGGCCCTGCATAGTAGGCCCAGAAGTGCGTTCTGGCTACTAGGTACGACATATATATATATATATATATATATATATATATATATATATATATATATATATATATATATATATATATATATATATATATAGCCCTCAATCTTTCCCTCAGCGACTCACAGTGGAAACAGGCCTCCCTTCCTGTCAGACTCGGGGGCCTTGGCGTGCGCACAGCAACACAAATTGCTGTACCAGCGTTCCTGTCCTCTTCAGTGGGGTCTGACAACTTGGTGAAGGAAATCCTACCTGAGCACCTAGTTCAACAGGCAGGGGTGCATGATCCCAGCTTCACAGACTGCACAACCAAATGGGTCTCTCTCGCAGGACCAGCACCCCAACCACCGCCTTCTGAAGCCCATAAGCAATCCAGCTGGGATCGCCCCATTGCCGACCAAGAAGCTGCAACTTTGCTAGAAGCTGCGACAACACCACATGACACTGCCCGACTTAGAGCTGTATCAGCTCCCCATGCAGGTGATTTCCTATTAGCAACCCCAATGTCAGCAACCGGCACCCGTCTCACACCGCAGGCCCTCCGATTTGCCGTGGCTCTCCGCCTCGCTGCCCCAATCCACACCGAATACAGGTGTATTTGCGGCGAGGCAGAGGCCGACAGATATGGACGGCATGGCCTTCTTTGCCAAAGGACGGGAGGATGGCATGCAAGACACGGTGAGGTTAATGACATTATTAAGAGAAGCCTTACCACAGCCGGTTGTCCAGCAGAGAGAGAGCCCCGTTACCTAATGTCCCGCAACTCTGATGAGCCTGTCGGTCGCCCAGACGGAATTACAGTGAACCCCTGGAAGAATGGTAGACAGTTGGTGTGGGACTACACTTGCGTTTCAACTTTAGCCAATACCTATGTTGACTTCAGTGCTACACAAGCAGGAGGAGCTGCCAATCACCGGGAAGCGGCCAAGTCACGTAAATACAGAGACCTTGAGCACCACTACAATTTTGTCCCCATTGCCTCAGAGACACTTGGTGCCTGGGGTAAAAGTGCTGCTAGCTTTTTGAAAGAGTTGGGGTCTAAGCTAATCGAAACAACTAGAGACCCTAGAGCTGCCAGTTTTCTTTTTCAGCGCCTTAGTGTGGCAATCCAGAGAGGAAATGCTCACTGCATCCACGGTTCCTTCCCGCCATCTGAGGAGCTGGAGGAACTTTTCAACTTGTGACAAGCAGCCTTGTACCCTGCATGTAATCAATATTGTAACTTTTTTTGTGTAATGACATTTTCAAATAAAGTTAGATAAATATACACCCTATATATATATATATATATATATATATATATATATATATATATATATATATATATATATATATATATATATATATATATATATATATATATATATATATGTCGTACCTAGTAGCCAGAACTCACTTCTCAGCCTACTATGCAAGGCCAGATTTGCCTATTAAGCCAAGTTTTCATGAATTAACTGTTTTTCGACTACCTAACCTACCTAACCTAACCTAACCTAACTTTTTCGGCTACCTAACCTAACCTAACCTATAAAGATAGGTTAGGTTAGGTTAGGTAGGGTTGGTTAGGTTCGGTCATATATCCAGGTCAATTTTAACTCCAATAAAAAAAATGACCTCATACATAATGAAATGGGTAGCTTTATCATTTCATAAGAAAAAAATTAGAGAAAATATATTAATTCAGGAAAACTTGGCTTATTAGGCAAATCGGTCCTTGCATAGTAGGCTGAGAAGCGCGTTCTGGCTACTAGGTACGACATATATATATATATATATATATATATATATATATATATGTCGTACCTAGTAGCCAGAACTCACTTCTCAGCCTACTATGCAAGGCCCGATTTGCCTAACAAGCCAAGTTTTCATGAATTAATTGTTTTTCGACTACCTAACCTACCTAACCTAACCTAACTTTCTCTACTACCTAACCTAACCTAACCTATAAAGATAGGTTAGGTTAGGTTAGGTAGGGTTGGTTAGGTTCGGTCATATATCTACGTTAATTTTAACTCCAATAAAAAAACATTGACCTCATACATAATGAAATGGGTAGCTTTATCATTTCATAAGAAAAAAATTATAGAAAATATATTAATTCAGGAAAACTTAGCTTATTAGGCAAATTTGGCCTTGCATAGTAGGCTGAGAAGTGCGTTCTGGCTACTAGGTACGACATATATATATATATATATATATATATATATATATATATATATATATATATATATATATATATATATATGTTGTACCTAGTAGCCAGAATGCACTTCTCAGCCTACTATGCAAGGCCCGATTTGCCTAATAAGCCAAGTTTTTATGAATTAATGTTTTTTCGACTACCTAACCTACCTAACCTAACCTAACCTAGCTTTTGCGGCTACCTAACCGAACCTAACCTATAAAGATAGGTTAGGTTAGGTTAGGTAGGGATGGTTAGGTTTAGTGATATATCTACGTTAATTTTAACTCCAATAAAAAAAGTTGACCTCATACATAATGAAATGGGTAGCTTTATCATTTCATAAGAAAAAAATTAGAGAAAATTTATTAATTCAGGAAAACTTGGCTTATTAGGCAAATCGGGCCTTGCATAGTAGGCTGACAAGTGCGTTCTGGCTATTAGGTACGACATATATATATATATATATATATATATATATATATATATATATATATATATATATATATATATATATATATATATATATATATATATATATGTCGTACCTAGTAGCCAGAACACACTTCTCAGCCTACTATGCAAGGCCCGATTTGATTAATAAGCCAAGTTTTCATGAAATAATTGTTTTTCGACTACCTAACCTACCTAACCTAACCTAACCTAACGTTTTCGGCTACCTAACCTAACCTAACCTATTAAGATAGGTTAGGTTAGGTTAGGTAGGGTTGGTTAGGTTCGGTCATATATCTACGTTAATTTTAATTCCAATAAAAAAAAATTGACCTCATACATAATGAAATGGGCAGCTTTATCATTTCATAAGAAAAAAATTAGAGAAAATGTATTAATTCAGGAAAACTTGGCTTACTAGGCAAATCGGGCCTTGCATAGTAGGCTGAGAAGTGCGTTCTGGCTACTAGGTACGACATATGTATATATATATATATATATATATATATATATATATATATATATATATATATATATATATATATATATATATATATATATATATATATATATATATATATATGAATGAAAACTCACACCCCAGAAGTGACTCGAACCCATACTCCCAGAAGCAACGCAACTGGTAACTACAGGGCGCCTTAATCCGCTTGACCATCACGGCCGTCAAAAGGAAGTGATAGCCGAGGCTATTTGAGCCACTTCCCCGACGGCAACTCGGATGGTAATCTTGGGCATAGCATTTCACCAAATCACCTCATTCTTTGGGGCACACGTGAGGAACACAAATGCGAACAAGCCTGAATGGTCCCCAGGACTATATGCGAATGAAAACTCACACCCCAAGAAGTGACTCGAACCCATACTCCCAGAAGCAACGCAATTGGTAACTACAGGGCGCCTTAATCCGCTTAACCATCACGGCCGTCAAAAGGAAGTGATAGCCGAGGCTATTTGAGCCACTTCCCCGACGGCAACTCGGATGGTAATCTTGGGCATAGCATTTCACCAAATCACCTCATTCTTTGGGGCACACGTGAGGAACACAAATGCGAACAAGCCTGAATGGTCCCCAGGACTATATGCGAATGAAAACTCACACCCCAGAAGTGACTCGAACCCATACTCCCAGAAGCAACGCAACTGGTAACTACAGGGCGCCTTAATCCGCTTGACCATCACGGCCGTCAAAAGGAAGTGATAGTGGCTCAAATAGCCTCGGCTATCACTTCCTTTTGACGGCCGTGATGGTCAAGCGGATTAAGGCGCCCTGTAGTTACCAGTTGCGTTGCTTCTGGGAGTATGGGTTCGAGTCACTTCTGGGGTGTGAGTTTTCATTCGCATATAGTCCTGGGGACCATTCAGGCTTGTTCACATTTGTGTTCCTCACGTGTGCCCCAAAGAATGAGGTGATTTGGTGAAATGCTATGCCCAAGATTACCATCCGAGTTGCCGTCGGGGAAGTGGCTCAAATAGCCTCGGCTATCACTTCCTTTTGACGGCCGTGATGGTCAAGCGGATTAAGGCGCCCTGTAGTTACCAGTTGCGTTGCTTCTGGGAGTATGGGTTCGAGTCACTTCTGGGGTGTGAGTTTTCATTCGCATATAGTCCTGGGGACCATTCAGGCTTGTTCGCATTTGTGTTCCTCACGTGTGCTCCAAAGAATGAGGTGATTTGGTGAAATGCTATGCCCAAGATTACCATCCGAGTTGCCGTCGGGGAAGTGGCTCAAATAGCCTCGGCTATCACTTCCTTTTGACGGCCGTGATGGTCAAGCGGATTAAGGCGCCCTGTAGTTACCAGTTGCGTTGCTTCTGGGAGTATGGGTTCGAGTCACTTCTTGGGGTGTGAGTTTTCATTCGCATATAGTCCTGGGGACCATTCAGGCTTGTTCGCATTTGTGTTCCTCACGTGTGCCCCAAGGAATGAGGTGATTTGGTGAAATGCTATGCCCAAGATTACCATCCGAGTTGCCGTCGGGGAAGTGGCTCAAATAGCCTCGGCTATCACTTCCTTTTGACGGCCGTGATGGTCAAGCGGATTAAGGCGCCCTGTAGTTACCAGTTGCGTTGCTTCTGGGAGTATGGGTTCGAGTCACTTCTGGGGTGTGAGTTTTCATTCGCATATAGTCCTGGGGACCATTCAGGCTTGTTCGCATATATATATATATATATATATATATATATATATATATATATATATATATATATATATATATATAATATATATAGAGTGGTATTACCACTCACCTGAGTAGTAAGTGCCACGGCCAGCTGATCACCCCCCCCAGCTTCCAACCGCCGCCCACCCTCCAGTCTCCACCCGCTGTCCACCTTCCCGCCCAGCGCCCGCCCAGCACCCGCCCATGTCGCAGCTCTCAACAGATAGCCAGGCTTCTCCAAGCCAAGATGAGCCATCAAGCAGGGGTAGACAAGGTAGATGTCAGACGTGTGACCGGGTATGCTATATCCGGTTGAGTGACGATAATGTGCGCCTTCATTACCACAACAGAGCCAGGTGTTTGGGTTCTGGGCGCCCTCCCAGGGAGAACACCAATCAACAGCCCACACCGCCCGTAAGGCAAAACACCTCCCAGACCTTCTTTCCCACAAAAAATTTATTAGAAGCTATCAAAGCAACATCGGCCAGAACCTTGCAACACATCCCTAAAGCAGCCCGCCCCCATGCAGCAGCCAAATTATCTGCCCTCCTGAGAAAGGTCAACGACTCTCCAGGAACGACCCAAGCATGGCACAACCTCCTAATGTTTGGCAACATATGTCTAGCCACCCCTGCAAGGAGAGACAAAACCTCAGCTGCCTCAGTCATCAAAGCTATAAATGATTTTCCCAGGGAGGACAACCAGGTGCGCCTTCCCACTCGCGCGAGAAACACCCACGGCAGGAAGAGCAACAGTGGCATATCCGAGACATCAAAAATCAGAACATCAGTCACCAAGAAAATAGAAGAAGGAAACACTATTGGCGCAATACGACTCATCACCAGTGAGGACTCAATTGCCGACAGAGATGCCGCAACAGCTCAAGCCCTAAGGGAGAAACACCCACCCAGGGCTCCGCGTGAGGACGACATTGTACAAGTGGGGGCTACCGGAGCAGAACCTCTCTGGTTGGCTGAATCTGTGGTCCATAAAGCAGCCATGTCCTTCCCTACAGGATCAGCAGGTGGGTTCACAGGACTAAAACCCAACTACCTCAAGCAAATGCTCAACCCTGCACTGGGTGACATTGCAAAGAACCTCTTGGTGGAACTAACCAGATTCACCAACACATGTCTAGCTGGCAACATACCAGCGTCCATAAGACCTATCTTTTTTTGGGCATCTCTCTGTGCTCTAAAGAAAAAGGATGGAGGGATCAGGCCAATAGCTGTGTGCAATTCTCTCCGGCGTCTCGTCGCAAAGGCAGCTGCAAGAACAGTTAGTGATGCAGCGGCCAACATGCTGAAGCCAAAACAGCTCGGGTTTGGCATTCCACAAGGGTGTGAGGCGGCAGCCCATGCAGCTCGAGCCTTCATCGCCAACATCACAGACGAAAAGGCCCTTATCAAGCTAGATTTAAAAAATGCCTTCAATTTGGTGCGGAGGGATGCTGTACTCCGTGCGGTTCATAGTCATTTCCCTTCCCTCTACCCTTTTGTACATTCATGCTACAGTATGGATCTTAAGCTACTTTTTGGAGAACATGAAATTGACTCGCGAGAAGGCGTCCAACAGGGTGACCCCCTTGCTCCTCTCCTTTTCTGCTTAGTCATCAAACAAGTCACAGAGGTCCTGTCCAGCGAGCTTAACATCTGGTTCTTGGATAATGGTACCCTAGCTGGTTTCCAAGACTCCCTCCTGGAAGACATCAGAAAAATCCAGGAGCAAGGTGCAGTTTTAGGCCTCACCCTGAACCCTTCTAAATGTGAAATTATATGTTCCAACCAGGGCATCGTAGAGAGAATAGAGGGTCTTCTGCCAAATATCCATAAAACTAAACCTGAAGACAGCACACTCCTAGGAGCTCCCCTGGGGTTGAAAGCCATCGATGAGGTCCTTCATAAGAAAATCGCTGACCTTAAGAGGATGGATGGGAGGATTGAGAATATTGATGCTCATGATGCACTCTACCTCATCACCAGATGTCTGTCCCTCCCCAGGTTAACCTACTTTCTGAGGTGTTCACCATCTTACAGTAGCCAAAAACTAAGTGAGTATGACCGGTTACTGAAATCAATGCTAGAAAAAGCCCTTAACCTCTCTCTCGATGACCTACAGTAGAAACAAGCCTCTCTTCCCGTAAGAGTTGGGGGCCTCGGAGTTCGAACAGCAACGCAAATCCCTGTTCCAGCCTTCCTGTCCTCCTTATCAGTATCCGACGACCTTGTGAAAGAAATTCTACCTGCCCACTTACATCAGCTGGCAGGTGTACATGATCCCAATTTTACACGCTGTGCCACAGAGTGGGCCTCTCGTGCAGGCCAATCACCTCAACCACCATCCCCAAAAACCCACAAGCAATCCAGCTGGGATGCCCCCATTGTAGACCAAGTTGCTGCAGAGTGCCTGGGTGCTGCAACAACACAACACGACATTGCTCGCCTCACAGCAGTAGCAGCACCACATGCAGGGGATTTCCTGTTAGCAACCCCAATGTCGGCAACTGGCACGCGTCTCACACCACACGCCCTCCGAATTGCTGTGGCCCTCCGCCTTGCTGCCCCAATCCACACCAGATATAGGTGTATTTGCGGCAACCCGTTCTCGCAAATTCGTAAAGTCAATATTGACTTATTAACTACGTGCATAGGTGATATACTAAACATAATAGATACCCTTAAAAAGATTCATAGAAAACACCGACCTTACCTAACCTTGTTAGTATCTTAAGATATGCATCTTATTGCTTCGTAATTACAATTATTACTTAACCTATACCTATTATAGGTTAGGTAATAATTGTAATTACGAAGCAATAAGATGCTTATCTTAAGATACTAACAAGGTTAGGTAAGGTCGGTGTTTTCTATGAATCTTTTTAAGGGTATCTATTATGTTAAGTATGTCACCTATGCACATAT
This sequence comes from Procambarus clarkii, assembly GCF_040958095.1. Classification (NCBI taxonomy): domain Eukaryota; kingdom Metazoa; phylum Arthropoda; class Malacostraca; order Decapoda; family Cambaridae; genus Procambarus; species Procambarus clarkii. The sequence continues at coordinate 15,337,795 of NC_091201.1, forward strand.
TTAATAAGTCAATATTGACTTATTAAATTTGCGAGAACGGGTTGATTTGCGGCGAGGTGGTGGCTGACAGGTACGGCCACCATGGCCTACTCTGCCAAAGCACAGGGGGATGGCACTCGAGGCACAGTGAAGTTAACGACATCATCAAGAGGAGCCTCACCACAGCTGGATGCCCAGCTGAAAGAGAGCCCCGTTACCTAACGCCCCGTAACTCTGATGCTCTTATTGGTCGCCCAGATGGTATCACAGTGAACCCCTGGAAGAATGGCAAGCAGTTAGTATGGGACTACACGTGCGTATCAACCCTGGCTAAGACCTACATTAACCTCAGTGTTGCACAACCAGGTGGCGCTGCCACCCACAGGGAAGCAGCCAAATCCCGTAAGTATAGAGAACTGGATCACCACTACAATTTTGTCCCCATTGCTTCTGAGACACTCGGCGCCGGGGGTAAAAGTGCTACCAGTTTTTTGAAGGAACTGGGTTCTATGCTCATTGAAACAACAAGGGACCCGAGAGCTGCAAGCTTTCTTTTCCAGCGCCTCAGTGTGGCGATACAGAGGGGAAATGCGCACTGCATCCAGGGTTCCTGCCGCCATCTGAGGAGCTGGAGGAACTCGACAACCTATGATAACCATCTTTGTAACCCATATGTAACTCCTTTTTTGTAACAAAGTTCAAATAAAGTAAATATATATGTGTACATACTAAAGAATGGGGGTGGTAGGAGAAGATAATATTAGTGTTCAGTGAGAAACCACAAGGTCTCCTCTGAATACTTTTTATTTTCTTCTCCGAGGCTATGGGTCCCCACATTGGCACCAGAGGTGGTACCCTCACAAACTTATTAAAAAAAAAAAAATATATATATATATATATATATATATATATATATATATATATATATATATATATATATATATATATATATATATATATATATATTAGTATAATTTGGTAGTAGTCTTTCTTGTAAACATATGCTGTTGAATATGACCGAAAAGGTAAGATTTATAATTCTAACACGAATCTTCTTAATATATCTTATGTTTTTCTTCACTGTCGGTGGTAATAAAAATAACAGTTCTCCGAAATTCAATTTTTAATTGTCTGACGCCTGAACGCGTTTCTTAATTAGTATTACAATTTCAAAGACAATTTACACACAAATTCTTCGTACTTATACTCTATTGGTTGAGGTGATATGGTACAAAAGTTTATACTCTACTCTATTTGTTTTTATTTGTTTACTCTATTTTCTTTCAAATAGAGTATAAGAGTTTATACTCTTATACTCTATTTGGGTGAGGTGACAAACACAAGACAGAACACGAAACAATGGGTATAAATTGGATAAGTGAACATATGAATGGAAGTAACTGCAGAAGGTCTATTGGCCTATACTTCCCCTTGCTGCTTCCATGTTGGTTCGGGGTCTTGAAGTAGGTAGAATATAGTAGTGCATTAATTGGCTGTTGATTGCTGGTGTTGACTTTTTGATGTGTAGCGCTTCGCTGATGTCAAGCCGCTTGCTATCTCCGTACCTATCGATGATTTCAGTGTTGTTTGTTAAGATATCTCTGGTGATGGTCTGGTTGTGAGAAGAGATTATGTGTTCCTTGATGGCTCCCTGTTGCTTATGGATTGTTAGTCGCCTAGAAAGAGACGTTGTCTTGCCTATATACTGAGTTCTTTGGGGTTTACAGTCCCCAAGGGGGCATTTAAAGGCATAAACGACGTTGGTCTCCTTCAAAGCGTTCTGCTTGGTGTCTGGCGAGTTTTTCATGAGAAGATTGGCCGTTTTTTTGGTTTCATAATAAATTATCAATTGTATTTTCGGATTTTTGTCTGTAGGGATGACGGTCCTACCAACAATACCTTTCAGGACCCTTTCCTCAGTTTTATGAGCCGTCGAAAAGAAGTTTCTGTAAAATAGTCTATTGGGGGTACAAGTGTTGTGTTGGTTAGCTCTTCAGAAGTTGCATGGCGTTTTACCTTTCTTTTTATGATGTCTTCAACGAAATTGTTAGCTCTTATTTTATGGGCCCATATGATGCAGCTCTTATTTTATATCCACCTAATCACATTCATATATTTGTCATTGTACCTCACTTCACTTCTGAAGATGTATTAATATACGAAAGTACTTAAGGAAATTCCTGTTTCAATTCTTCCTCTGTGGCCTGACACTGTCAGATTTTTCATCACGTGTTAATTTTCGCGATTTAACAAGATCGGGGTCCAAAACCCGGATGAACCCGCACTTCGGTCAGATGGCGTCACTATATACCCTTGGAAATGGGGGCAAACAGCTGGTGTGGGACGACACATGTGTATCCACCGTGGCTGACACCTATGTACACTTCGGTGCTGATCAAGTAGGCGGCCAACTACAGGAGAAATAGCAAAATCAGCCAAATACAGGCGGTTTTTATACACCATTGTTCCCATAGCATCGGAGATGCATGGCCCCAGGGGTAAGAGTGCTTTGAGTTTTCTCAAGGAATTGGGCTCCAAGCTCACTGACGTCACCAAAGACCCAAGGGCTGCCAGTTTTTTGTTTCAACGCCTCAGTGTGGGGATCCAGAGGGGAAATGCCTGCAGCATCCTCGGTTCCTCTTCTGAACCACTGATGCCGACTCACTGAGAGAGAAGCACCCTCCCAGAGTACTATGGGATCCCACTGCTCACGACACAAATGTCCCAGACATGGGACCTCTATTTCTCCAAGCATCAGAGGTATACAAAGCCATCATGTTATTTCCGCCAGGCTTAGCAGGGGGATACACTGGAGTAAGACTTCAGCACCTCAAGGAGAAGACAAACTCAGTTTTCGGCGAAGTTGCCGAGACACTTCTGTCAGAGGTTACGAAGTTTGTCAACGACTGCCTCTCTGGGCTGATCCCAGATACAATTAAACACTTCTTCTTTGGAGCATCCTTTTGTGCCCTTAAGAATAAGGGTGGTGGAGTCAGACCCATTGCCGTGGGTAATGGCGCCTTGTTGCTAGGGCAGCTGTCAGAAAAATTAGCATAGAAGCTGCAACGATGCTTCGACCCCATCAACTAGGTTTTGGTGTCCCCCATGACTGTGAAGCAGCAGCTCATGCAGCGCTAACCTATATTAATCACCTCCCAGAAAATTAGGCATTAATTAAATTAGACTTTAAAAGATACTTTCAACCAGGTAAAAAGGGATGTGGTACTGGAAGCAGTTCGAACAAGCTTTCCTTGTCTACTTCCCTTCCTTTCAGCAGGGTACAGTAGGGAATCGACACTGTTGTTTGAGGAACATGAAGTTGTTTCCGCAGAAGGTGTCCAGCAGGGAGACCCACTTGCCCCTTTCCTTTTCTGCATGGCAGCTAAAGAGATCACAAGCAGATTGTCCAGCGAATTCAACATCTGGTTCCTGGATGATGGCACCCTGGCAGAGACACAGGTATCCCTGCTAGGAGATCTACAGCTAGTGAAATCTAAGGAAGAGGAGTTATATAGGCCTCACTCTATACCCATCAAAATGTGAAATCATCTCATCCAGCCAACAAACCATAGATGCACCATAGTACGAATCCTATTGCCAGGAGCCCCAGTGATCGCTCCCACCAACAGTATGCTTCTAGGGGCACCTCTGGGCTCGAGCGCCATTGAAGTAGTCCTCGAAGAAAAGCTGAATGGCCTGAGGAGGTTGGAGGGAAGAATACGGGCTTTGGATGCTCACGATGCTTTGAACCTTCTCACAAGTTGCCTGGCTTTGTTCAGACTTACCTATTTCCTCAGGTGTGCTCCCTCCTTCGACAGCCCAAAATTAACGGAATATGACTCACTCCTAAAGTCAATAACTATGAAAGTGTTAAACCTCTCCCTACAAGATGACCAGTGGGACCAAGCAACGCTCCCAGTTAGACTCGGGGGGTATAGGTATTCGCAAGGCGACACTGTTAGCATTGCCGGCATTCTTATCCTCGATCAGTGCTACAAGTGAATTAGTGAATGATTTACTACCAGAATACCTAAGAAACTCCACTGGGATTCATGATCCCAAATTTGCAAAAGGAGCTGGTCAGTGGGACACTCTTGCCAATTCACACACTCGACCAACTTTTCCAAACGACGGCAAACAGGCCAAATGGGACAGACCCATAGTTGAGAAAATCGCCAAAGCATTGCTGGAGGCAGCTTCTGAGAAGGAAAGAGCGCGTCTACTAGCTGTGCAAGCCCCCCATGCCGGGAACTTCCTGTTGGCAGTCCCTAATTCCGCCTTGGGCACCCGCCTGGATCATCGGGGCCAAAGTATTGGTGTTGCCCTGCAACTTGCTGCCCCTATCTCCACCGAGCACCGGTGTATTTGCGGCTATGCACAGGCGGACCAATACGGCAGCCATGGTCTAATCTGTCGTAAGACACAGGGAAAGATTGCCAGACATGAAGTAGTCAATGACATCATCAAGAGAAGTTTGGCAACAGCTGGGTGTCCAGCACAAGGGAACTGGGTGGGTGCCCAGCACAAAGGGAACCTCAGTTGTGCAGACCTGACAACAGCCAAAAACGCTCAGATGGAGTCACCCTGCAGCCATAGAGGGAAGGTAAACAGGTCGTATGGGATTACACGTGTGCATCTATATTGGCTGATACCTATCTACCTTACAGCACAGTTGGTTGGGCAGCCACCTTCATGGAGACCCAGAAAACCAACAAGCACAGAGACCTAGAACGTTGTTACAGGTTCGTGCCAATAGGCTCTGAGACTCTGGGCGCCTGGGGTAAATGTGCACTTAAGATCTTAAAGGAGGTGGGCGAGGAACTCATTGGGAATATTAAAGACTCACAAGCGGCCAATTTCATGTTCCAGCACCTCAGTGTCACAGTTCAGAGAGGAAATGCGTGCTGTATCCTGGGTATTCACCCAACCTCCGAGAAGCTGGACGAGGTCTTCGAACACTGATTGTTATATATATGTGCTCTCTGTAAACTGTAACTTTGCAATAAAATAAAACAAAATAAAATAAAACAAAATATATAAAAAAGTAATAGGGGTGGTAGGAGAAGAAAAGATAAAAGTGTTCAGTGAGAATCCACATGGTCCTCTCTGAATACTCTTTATTTTCTTCTTCGAGGCTATGGGTCCCTTCAATTGCACCAAAGGTGGTACCCCTATTATACAAGAAGAACCGTATTTCCTTCATTCCAACAAAATCAACGTAAAAAGGTGCGTCGTTTGGGCTTTGTGGATGGCGAGGCAGGTACAGCGTATAGGTGACGGTGAGGGGAGGGTCGCTGCTGCCATCCCAGTGCCGCCACCCACCAGCCCCCAGACGGGGTGCGGGGGAAGGGGGGAGTGATGGGACGCTTTCAAGCAGCCTACAGTGATATTAGTCGGGTGTTAGTGCGTTTCCAATCAAATTCCGCGAGTGTAGTGGTTTTAAACAGAGTGCACTAGTGATTTCCCCGAGTGTTGAAAGTGTGTAATAAGTGTGACGGCGGCCTCCCTCTTGCTAGTTTATTTAATTCACATGTGCCGTCTCTGTTACCCCTGCCCCCAGCACAGCCCACCCGCCATCTTTCCCCACCCCGCTAGCTGCACCTGACCCAGCCGCCCATCAACACACAGCCTACCCACACACGGTTACCTTGAGTTACCTTGAGGTGCTTCCGGGGCTTAGCGTCCCCGCGGCTCGGTCGTCGACCAGGCCTCATGGTTGCTGGACTGATCAACCAGGCTGTTGGACGCGGCTGCTCGCAGCCTGACGTATGAGTCACAGCCTGGTTGATCAGGTATCCTTTGGAGGTGCTTATCCAGTTCTCTCTTGAACACTGTGAGGGGATTGCCAGTTATGCCCCTTATGTGTAGCGGAAGCGTGTTGAACAATCTTGGGCCTCTGATGTTGATAGAGTTCTCTCTAAGAGTACCTGTAGCACCTCTGCTTTTCGACGGGGGTATTCTGCACATCCTGCCATGTCTTCTGGTCTCATGTGATGTTATTTCTGTGTGCAAGTTTGGGACCAGCCCCTCTAATATTTTCCACATATAGATTATTATGTATTTCTCCCGCCTGTGCTCCAGGGAGTAGAGATTTAGGCTCTTTAGTCGGTCCCAATAGTTTAGATGTTTTACTGAGTGGATTCTAGCAGTAAAGGATCTCGGCACGCTCTCCAGGTCAGCAATTTCTCCAGCTTTGAAAGGGGCTGTCATTGTGCAACAGTACTCCACTCTAGAGAGCACAAACGGTGCCTAGGCCATGCCCAACTCCCCAGGAGGGTAATGCTTGCCTTGGTACTCTCCATTCGGGAAGGAGAGGGTGCACTCAGTGGGCAGCCAGGCGTCAGGACATCCATGCATGGCGTATGTTGCACCTTACACACAGCCTCCTTCCAGCCAAGAGGGGCAACGCCCATGTGGAAACTGTCAAGTATGTGTCAGACGGTTTCGTCTTGTTGGTGATGGAACTGTCCGCTAACATTCTGTCAATTCAGGTCAGTGTCTCGGATCTAAGTGGGCAACCCGGGGCCGGGACAATGGACAACTTGCTGCAGGAGCGGGGAACAATATCTCCCTCAACTTTATTTCAGCAGACAATCTGCTTGAAACAGTCAAAGCGACGTCCACCAGGACCTTGCCCCACATCCTCAAGGCTGCCCATCACCAAGCAGCTACCAAACTCACCAGTCTGCTGACTAAGGTCAACAATGCTCCTGGTACCATTGGAGCATGGCACAATCTCCTCCTTTTTGGGAATGCATGCCTAGCATTACCGCCGAGGAAAGACAAGTCATTAGCAACCTCAGTAATCAGGGCTCTTAATGAATTCCCCAGAGCAGAAAGCCTGGGCCACCTGCCCCCCTCGTGCCAAGAACACCAGCCACAGGTCGATCAACAATAGCTCACCCAAGAACCACAACATGAGAGCACAGATCACCAGAAAAATAGAAGAGGGCATTACCACAGGTGCCATCAGAATCATGACCAGCGATGACACTATTGCCCCCAGGAACGCCACGACAGCACGGGCTCTACAAGACAAACACCCACACAGAGCCCCAGACAGCAGCAGGGATCCCAAGGAAAACAATACTGGCATAGAACGCTTGACTGTTCGAGACTCTGAGGTGTACAAAGCAGCCATGTCTTTCCCAACAGGTTCAACCGGGGGCTTTACAGGCCTAAGACCCCAGCACATCAAACAAATGCTGAAACCGGTGCTTGGAGATGCCGCAAAGGACCTTCTAGTGGAACTTACCAGATTCTCCAACATGTGTTAGGCTGGCGGCATCTCCGAAGACATTAGGCCTCTCCTTTATGGAGCAGCACTCTGTGCTCTAAAGAAGAAGGATAGGGGAATCAGGCCCAATGCCGTTGGCAACACCCTCCGACGCCTCGTAGCTAAGGCTGCAGTGAGATCTATCAGTCAGGAAACAGCCATCTTGCTGAAACCTAATCAGCTTGGGTTTGGGATCCCCTTAGGCTGGGAAGCTGCTGCACATGCAGCTCAGGCTAACATTGCTATCTTCCGCCACAGAAGGCACTAGTAAAGCTTGACTTTAAAAATGCCTTCAATCAAGTCAGAAGAGACGCTATCCTCAGCGCTGTACACAACCATTTCCGTCTCCTCTACCCATTCATCCGATCGTGCTACAGTGAGGACTCTAAGCTTCTTTCGGGGAGCATGAAATAAACTCCTGTGAAGCGGTCCAACAAGGTCATCCCTTGGCCCCCCTCCTTTTCTGCTTAGCTATGACCTCTCTCAAAGAGGTGACTGATAGTCTGACAAGCGAGCTGGTCAGACTATCAAATATCTAGTACCTGGATAATGGCACTCTCGCCGGAACCCCGGATACCATTTTGGAGGATATAATGAAAATCCAGGAGCAAGGAGCAGGTTTGGGCCTCATTCTCAATGCATCCAAATGCGAAATAATCTCCCGCTTCCAGATATTCTCGTTGTCGAGCCACGTGACTGCACCCTCCTTGGTGCCCCCATTGGCCCTGAAGCAATCGTCGAGGTCCTGGATGCAAAAATCACTGATCTAAGGAGAATGCTGGGCAGGATTGACAAGATAGATGCCCGTGATGCTCTCTTCCTCCTCACAACATGCCTATCTCTCCCTAAGTTGACTTACTTTCTGAGGTGTTCTCCATCCTACAACAGCCCTAAATTAAATGTGTATGACACCGTTCTGAGGTCCCTGCTGGTGAAAGTCCTGAACCTGCCATTGGACGACTCTCAGTGGGAACAAGCAACCCTCCATGTTAGACTTGGCGGCCTTGGTGTCCGCACAGCCTCCCAAATTGCTCTACCAGCCTTCCTTTCCTCCTCCCATGCATCGCACGATCTCGTAAGAGATATCCTACCTGAATTCCTGAGTGACTCATCAGGAATACACGATCCTGCTTTTACTGAATGTTCAAATGAATTGGATGTTCTTGCAGCCCCAGCACCCATCATAGAACCAACAAAAAAACACAAGCAGTCCAGCTGGGACCACCCACTAGTAGAGAAAATAGCTGATGCCATGCTCAGAGCCGCAACATCAGACAAGGAGAAAGCCCGCCTCAGAGCACTGCGTGCCCCCCATGCAGCAGACTTCCTCCTGGCAGTACCCATGTCGGCAATAGGCACGTGTCTAGATCCAGAATCCCTTCGTGTAGCAGTGGCTCTCTGCCTTGGTGCTCCAATTCACACTGAATACAAGTGTATTTGCAACAGGGTGGAAGCAGACCAATATGGACTGCATAGGTTGCATTGCAAAAGCACAGAGGGCTGGCATGCAAGAAACAACGAGGTTAATGACATCAAGAGAAGCCTGGTCTCAGCTCACTGCCCAGCGGAGAGAGAACCTCGTATCCTAAGGAACCAAAACCCAGATATCCCAGCACTTCGCCCTGATGGCATCACCTTATATTCTTGGAAGGGTGGATGGGGTAGACAGTTGGTGAGGGACTACACATGTGTATCCACCCTGGCTGACACCTATGTACACTTCGATGCTGATCAAGTAGGTGGGGCAGCCAACCACAGGAAAATAGAAAAATCAGTCAAATACAGGTGATTGGAGGGTCGATACACCTTTGTTCGAATAGTGTCTGAGATGCATGGCCCCTGGGGCAAGAGTGCCTTGGGATTTCTCAAGGAATTGAACTCCAAGCTCATTGACGTCACCAGAGACCCAAGAGCTGCCTGTTTTTTGTTTCAGCGCCTCAGTGTGGCGATCCAGAGGAGAAACGCCTGCTATATCCTCGGTTCCTGTCTGGAAGCGGAGGAGCTTCAGAAGATCTATAAGTTTTAAGCACTCTTTGTATCAACTAATGTATAACTTGTAACCTTTAAATATATAATAAAGCAAAAAAATCATAAGGAAGGGGGTAGTAGGAGAAAAGCACACATAAACTTTATTGGAGGGACCTAAAAATTCACTCTAATGTGTTATGTGTGGTTTCCTCCAAGGCTAAGGGTCCCCTTCTTCCAGCCAGAGGTGGTACTCCTGTCCCTATATTATATATATATATATATATATATATATATATATATATATATATATATATATATATATATATATATATATATATATATATATATATTTATATATATATATATATATATATATATATATATATATTTATATATATATATATATATACATATGGTGATACTGGTGGACGTATCCTTAATATAGCATCCTGTACATGTAGAATGATATAAGTGATATGGGGAAGAGCAGGCTCAATCTCTCTTGAAAGAGATTATCGTTACAATATATATGTATATATATATATATATATATAATCTTTGGACAACACCCACCAGTGGGACTCGAACCCAGAAAGCACAACTACCTTCCAGTAGCAGGCATAACTAGTATGCTTTAACCCACTACACCATCAGACCTTTCAAAAGAAGTAGATAGTTCGAGATATATATATCTCAAACATCTCTACTTCCCGAAGGCACCAGATGAGTGTGGGGTCAGTCTGCATTTTCCATCAAGCCACTGTCAATGTGAGAGAACTCGTGTCCAGCTTATAAGCCTATACTTGCATAAACCACAAGTGAAGATTAAATAATCTTTGGACAACACCCACCAGTGGGACTCGAACCCAGAAAGCACAACTACCTTCCAGTAGCAGGCATAACTAGTATGCTTTAACCCACTACACCATCAGACCTTTCAAAAGAAGTAGATAGTTCGAGATATATATATCTCAAACATCTCTACTTCCCGAAGGCACCAGATGAGTGTGGGGTCAGTCTGCATTTTCCATCAAGCCACTGTCAATGTGAGAGAACTCGTGTCCAGCTTATAAGCCTATACTTGCATAAACCACAAGTGAAGATTAAATAATCTTTGGACAACACCCACCAGTGGGACTCGAACCCAGAAAGCACAACTACCTTCCAGTAGCAGGCATAACTAGTATGCTTTAACCCACTACACCATCAGACCTTTCAAAAGAAGTAGATAGTTCGAGATATATATATCTCAAACATCTCTACTTCCCGAAGGCACCAGATGAGTGTGGGGTCAGTCTGCATTTTCCATCAAGCCACTGTCAATGTGAGAGAACTCGTGTCCAGCTTATAAGCCTATACTTGCATAAACCACAAGTGAAGATTAAATAATCTTTGGACAACACCCACCAGTGGGACTCGAACCCAGAAAGCACAACTACCTTCCAGTAGCAGGCATAACTAGTATGCTTTAACCCACTACACCATCAGACCTTTCAAAAGAAGTAGATAGTTCGAGATATATATATCTCAAACATCTCTACTTCCCGAAGGCACCAGATGAGTGTGGGGTCAGTCTGCATTTTCCATCAAGCCACTGTCAATGTGAGAGAACTCGTGTCCAGCTTATAAGCCTATACTTGCATAAACCACAAGTGAAGATTAAATAATCTTTGGACAACACCCACCAGTGGGACTCGAACCCAGAAAGCACAACTACCTTCCAGTAGCAGGCATAACTAGTATGCTTTAACCCACTACACCATCAGACCTTTCAAAAGAAGTAGATAGTTCGAGATATATATATCTCAAACATCTCTACTTCCCGAAGGCACCAGATGAGTGTGGGGTCAGTCTGCATTTTCCATCAAGCCACTGTCAATGTGAGAGAACTCGTGTCCAGCTTATAAGCCTATACTTGCATAAACCACAAGTGAAGATTAAATAATCTTTGGACAACACCCACCAGTGGGACTCGAACCCAGAAAGCACAACTACCTTCCAGTAGCAGGCATAACTAGTATGCTTTAACCCACTACACCATCAGACCTTTCAAAAGAAGTAGATAGTTCGAGATATATATATCTCAAACATCTCTACTTCCCGAAGGCACCAGATGAGTGTGGGGTCAGTCTGCATTTTCCATCAAGCCACTGTCAATGTGAGAGAACTCGTGTCCAGCTTATAAGCCTATACTTGCATAAACCACAAGTGAAGATTAAATAATCTTTGGACAACACCCACCAGTGGGACTCGAACCCAGAAAGCACAACTACCTTCCAGTAGCAGGCATAACTAGTATGCTTTAACCCACTACACCATCAGACCTTTCAAAAGAAGTAGATAGTTCGAGATATATATATCTCAAACATCTCTACTTCCCGAAGGCACCAGATGAGTGTGGGGTCAGTCTGCATTTTCCATCAAGCCACTGTCAATGTGAGAGAACTCGTGTCCAGCTTATAAGCCTATACTTGCATAAACCACAAGTGAAGATTAAATAATCTTTGGACAACACCCACCAGTGGGACTCGAACCCAGAAAGCACAACTACCTTCCAGTAGCAGGCATAACTAGTATGCTTTAACCCACTACACCATCAGACCTTTCAAAAGAAGTAGATAGTTCGAGATATATATATCTCAAACATCTCTACTTCCCGAAGGCACCAGATGAGTGTGGGGTCAGTCTGCATTTTCCATCAAGCCACTGTCAATGTGAGAGAACTCGTGTCCAGCTTATAAGCCTATACTTGCATAAACCACAAGTGAAGATTAAATAATCTTTGGACAACACCCACCAGTGGGACTCGAACCCAGAAAGCACAACTACCTTCCAGTAGCAGGCATAACTAGTATGCTTTAACCCACTACACCATCAGACCTTTCAAAAGAAGTAGATAGTTCGAGATATATATATCTCAAACATCTCTACTTCCCGAAGGCACCAGATGAGTGTGGGGTCAGTCTGCATTTTCCATCAAGCCACTGTCAATGTGAGAGAACTCGTGTCCAGCTTATAAGCCTATACTTGCATAAACCACAAGTGAAGATTAAATAATCTTTGGACAACACCCACCAGTGGGACTCGAACCCAGAAAGCACAACTACCTTCCAGTAGCAGGCATAACTAGTATGCTTTAACCCACTACACCATCAGACCTTTCAAAAGAAGTAGATAGTTCGAGATATATATATCTCAAACATCTCTACTTCCCGAAGGCACCAGATGAGTGTGGGGTCAGTCTGCATTTTCCATCAAGCCACTGTCAATGTGAGAGAACTCGTGTCCAGCTTATAAGCCTATACTTGCATAAACCACAAGTGAAGATTAAATAATCTTTGGACAACACCCACCAGTGGGACTCGAACCCAGAAAGCACAACTACCTTCCAGTAGCAGGCATAACTAGTATGCTTTAACCCACTACACCATCAGACCTTTCAAAAGAAGTAGATAGTTCGAGATATATATATCTCAAACATCTCTACTTCCCGAAGGCACCAGATGAGTGTGGGGTCAGTCTGCATTTTCCATCAAGCCACTGTCAATGTGAGAGAACTCGTGTCCAGCTTATAAGCCTATACTTGCATAAACCACAAGTGAAGATTAAATAATCTTTGGACAACACCCACCAGTGGGACTCGAACCCAGAAAGCACAACTACCTTCCAGTAGCAGGCATAACTAGTATGCTTTAACCCACTACACCATCAGACCTTTCAAAAGAAGTAGATAGTTCGAGATATATATATCTCAAACATCTCTACTTCCCGAAGGCACCAGATGAGTGTGGGGTCAGTCTGCATTTTCCATCAAGCCACTGTCAATGTGAGAGAACTCGTGTCCAGCTTATAAGCCTATACTTGCATAAACCACAAGTGAAGATTAAATAATCTTTGGACAACACCCACCAGTGGGACTCGAACCCAGAAAGCACAACTACCTTCCAGTAGCAGGCATAACTAGTATGCTTTAACCCACTACACCATCAGACCTTTCAAAAGAAGTAGATAGTTCGAGATATATATATCTCAAACATCTCTACTTCCCGAAGGCACCAGATGAGTGTGGGGTCAGTCTGCATTTTCCATCAAGCCACTGTCAATGTGAGAGAACTCGTGTCCAGCTTATAAGCCTATACTTGCATAAACCACAAGTGAAGATTAAATAATCTTTGGACAACACCCACCAGTGGGACTCGAACCCAGAAAGCACAACTACCTTCCAGTAGCAGGCATAACTAGTATGCTTTAACCCACTACACCATCAGACCTTTCAAAAGAAGTAGATAGTTCGAGATATATATATCTCAAACATCTCTACTTCCCGAAGGCACCAGATGAGTGTGGGGTCAGTCTGCATTTTCCATCAAGCCACTGTCAATGTGAGAGAACTCGTGTCCAGCTTATAAGCCTATACTTGCATAAACCACAAGTGAAGATTAAATAATCTTTGGACAACACCCACCAGTGGGACTCGAACCCAGAAAGCACAACTACCTTCCAGTAGCAGGCATAACGAGTATGCTTTAACCCACTACACCATCAGACCTTTCAAAAGAAGTAGATAGTTCGAGATATATATATCTCAAACATCTCTACTTCCCGAAGGCACCAGATGAGTGTGGGGTCAGTCTGCATTTTCCATCAAGCCACTGTCAATGTGAGAGAACTCGTGTCCAGCTTATAAGCCTATACTTGCATAAACCACAAGTGAAGATTAAATAATCTTTGGACAACACCCACCAGTGGGACTCGAACCCAGAAAGCACAACTACCTTCCAGTAGCAGGCATAACTAGTATGCTTTAACCCACTACACCATCAGACCTTTCAAAAGAAGTAGATAGTTCGAGATATATATATCTCAAACATCTCTACTTCCCGAAGGCACCAGATGAGTGTGGGGTCAGTCTGCATTTTCCATCAAGCCACTGTCAATGTGAGAGAACTCGTGTCCAGCTTATAAGCCTATACTTGCATAAACCACAAGTGAAGATTAAATAATCTTTGGACAACACCCACCAGTGGGACTCGAACCCAGAAAGCACAACTACCTTCCAGTAGCAGGCATAACTAGTATGCTTTAACCCACTACACCATCAGACCTTTCAAAAGAAGTAGATAGTTCGAGATATATATATCTCAAACATCTCTACTTCCCGAAGGCACCAGATGAGTGTGGGGTCAGTCTGCATTTTCCATCAAGCCACTGTCAATGTGAGAGAACTCGTGTCCAGCTTATAAGCCTATACTTGCATAAACCACAAGTGAAGATTAAATAATCTTTGGACAACACCCACCAGTGGGACTCGAACCCAGAAAGCACAACTACCTTCCAGTAGCAGGCATAACTAGTATGCTTTAACCCACTACACCATCAGACCTTTCAAAAGAAGTAGATAGTTCGAGATATATATATCTCAAACATCTCTACTTCCCGAAGGCACCAGATGAGTGTGGGGTCAGTCTGCATTTTCCATCAAGCCACTGTCAATGTGAGAGAACTCGTGTCCAGCTTATAAGCCTATACTTGCATAAACCACAAGTGAAGATTAAATAATCTTTGGACAACACCCACCAGTGGGACTCGAACCCAGAAAGCACAACTACCTTCCAGTAGCAGGCATAACTAGTATGCTTTAACCCACTACACCATCAGACCTTTCAAAAGAAGTAGATAGTTCGAGATATATATATCTCAAACATCTCTACTTCCCGAAGGCACCAGATGAGTGTGGGGTCAGTCTGCATTTTCCATCAAGCCACTGTCAATGTGAGAGAACTCGTGTCCAGCTTATAAGCCTATACTTGCATAAACCACAAGTGAAGATTAAATAATCTTTGGACAACACCCACCAGTGGGACTCGAACCCAGAAAGCACAACTACCTTCCAGTAGCAGGCATAACTAGTATGCTTTAACCCACTACACCATCAGACCTTTCAAAAGAAGTAGATAGTTCGAGATATATATATCTCAAACATCTCTACTTCCCGAAGGCACCAGATGAGTGTGGGGTCAGTCTGCATTTTCCATCAAGCCACTGTCAATGTGAGAGAACTCGTGTCCAGCTTATAAGCCTATACTTGCATAAACCACAAGTGAAGATTAAATAATCTTTGGACAACACCCACCAGTGGGACTCGAACCCAGAAAGCACAACTACCTTCCAGTAGCAGGCATAACTAGTATGCTTTAACCCACTACACCATCAGACCTTTCAAAAGAAGTAGATAGTTCGAGATATATATATCTCAAACATCTCTACTTCCCGAAGGCACCAGATGAGTGTGGGGTCAGTCTGCATTTTCCATCAAGCCACTGTCAATGTGAGAGAACTCGTGTCCAGCTTATAAGCCTATACTTGCATAAACCACAAGTGAAGATTAAATAATCTTTGGACAACACCCACCAGTGGGACTCGAACCCAGAAAGCACAACTACCTTCCAGTAGCAGGCATAACTAGTATGCTTTAACCCACTACACCATCAGACCTTTCTGATGGTGACCTTCTGATGAAGGCCTGTCGGCCGTCTATCACTCCATCATAGGAGGACGTAATGTATGGGGGGTTTGATAGGGCTGGTAAGAGCCCGACTTTGGTTAGAAGACACATAAAATGCTTTTTTTCTCTTTTTTCACCACACTCATCTGGTGCCTTCGGGAAGTAGAGATGTTTGAGATATATATATCTCGAACTATCTACTTCTTTTGAAAGGTCTGATGGTGTAGTGGGTTAAAGCATACTAGTTATGCCTGCTACTGGAAGGTAGTTGTGCTTTCTGGGTTCGAGTCCCACTGGTGGGTGTTGTCCAAAGATTATTTAATCTTCACTTGTGGTTTATGCAAGTATAGGCTTATAAGCTGGACACGAGTTCTCTCACATTGACAGTGGCTTGATGGAAAATGCAGACTGACCCCACACTCATCTGGTGCCTTCGGGAAGTAGAGATGTTTGAGATATATATATCTCGAACTATCTACTTCTTTTGAAAGGTCTGATGGTGTAGTGGGTTAAAGCATACTAGTTATGCCTGCTACTGGAAGGTAGTTGTGCTTTCTGGGTTCGAGTCCCACTGGTGGGTGTTGTCCAAAGATTATTTAATGTTCACTTGTGGTTTATGCAAGTATAGGCTTATAAGCTGGACACGAGTTCTCTCACAT
>NC_091201.1:15356681-15384181 GCF_040958095.1 Procambarus clarkii
CTTGTTTTGAATTTTACATAAGCCAAGGGATTGTCTTTGTTCATATCTTGTTTTCTAAAGTAATTAAAATTTCATTGTTTATATTTTGTGTTTTGCGTGTCTTCCCTTTACCTTACCACAGACAAACAGGCAAGCAGTCTCCTTTTTTTTGTAAGTGTGACAAGGCATTGACACCTGCCATTGAAGGACTGCCGAACATCAACACTCCAACCCTTTACCGTCACATTTCATGGGGGCCTGTCTGGGAGCTTCACTCTGGTACTTGTACCAGAACATAAATATGTGGTAAGCGTACATGGCTTTGGTACAGTTGCTTTTCACTATTTTCAATATTTAATTTTATTTTCATATGGTGCTGTGTGTATTGTGCATTCCGAGAGTAGCATATGGTGAGTGTGAGACAACTTTGGATTACGTGGTACTGTAGGCCTCAGTCATTCTCTTAATTGGTCATCTCTCCCTCCGTGTTATTACTCGTGTTTACCATCTTTTGTCCCTAGGATATTTCTCATATTTTCGGCAGATCATCATATTGGTACCCTGGTACTGTGGTCTGTCCCCGGGTCAAGAGCACCTAATCTTCTGCAATCCGACTACAGGAGGATAAAGAGGGCCATAGTTCCTCTAGCACGAACTTTGTTGCTGAATTGGGACCTCAGCAGCAGTTCTCGTCACCAGTTGACACCTCGCACCCCTACACGTCGGTCAGAGATGATGATATTTACTTAGGTAGGGAATTAGCTTTCTTTTTTCAGAGCACAAAAGTTCGCTAATTCTGTAAGTATCATATTTCATTTCAGTGGGGAAAACTTGCTTATGTCCTATAGAGACTCGGCAAGGTATGCCCACATTCTTGGACTACCTAATTCACTTTTGAGGCAATTAAATGTTTCATTTGTTTTAGAAACTCAGTTTCGCTTACTTAGTAGGATTTTCTTGGCCTTATCCTCTTACATTGAGTACCGGGTACAAAATTTCCTGCGATCTTGATTTATTAATCATTTACCATCTTGAAATTAACATTAATTGTTAACGATTCCACAGGATAGGTACCAGTTGCCACGTTGTCCTGTTTCTGACATTCACCATATCACAACAGTATATTCGTTGTACATTTATTTGCTAATTTCACCATGTTTCGTCTCCAAGCTTTCCGTGCAGATCCAGCAGGTGAAATAGGGAACTTAAATCGTGCCAAGAGGACTGAATTACAAACTCTTGCACATGAGTATCAACTAGATGTTCCCCATGGAGCCAACAAAAATGAACTGCATAACCTGTTACTGGATCATCTCTTAGAGGAAGGTAAGATTGACTCTGAAACTCACGAAACTTACTCTATTGCAGATAAACCTGATTTGGCAGCTATGAAACTCAAACTAGAACTTGCCAAGATCGAGAGAGAGCAGCAAAGGGAAGCCCTCGAACAACAAAAATAAGCCCTACAAATAAAAGAACGAGAAGCTGCTTTGAGGAAAGAGGAAGCTGCAATCAGGAAAGAAGAACAAGAACGTGAGATTGCAATACTCCGTGAACGTGAGCGAGTACAGCTTGAAGCAAAACATCGTCACCTGGAGATGCAACGCGAGCATGACAAACAACAAGCAGCTATGGCTATGGAATGTTGTCAACAAGAATTCGCGTTGGAAACTACACACCTCACTCATCGCCAGCAAGCTACCGCCGTCTTCCAGTAAGTTTCAATATCTCCCATGCAAGTAAGTTAATGCCACCATTCGTAGAGACAGAAGTCGACGTATTTTTTACCACCTTTGAGACCCTTGCTAATCAACTTAGCTGGCCTGCCGACCAATGGGCTACCCTTCTCAGAGTTCATCTCACAGGTAGAGCTGCAGTTACACTCAGTACTTTGGCGTCTGAGAATGACTACCAGACCCTGAAGCAAGCAGTGTTGGACGCCTACCTTCTCTCCACCGAAAGCTACCGAAGAAAATTCCGTGACCACCTAAAGGCAAGTACCAATACCTTTCTAGAAATTGCTAATACCAAAAGGAGATATTTTATGAAATGGCTGGAAGCAGCACATGTCTCTACCTTTGCAGAACTCGTCAACCTCATGCTAGTTGAAGAATTCTTGAGGCGTGTGCCTCCTCCTGTCCGTTTATATTTAGCAGATAAAGAGGAGATCGACTACCTAAGATGTGCTAAGTCGGCTGACACTTACAGCCTCATCCACCGACTGACACTAGAACCACCTTCCAGTAAGAAGTCTTGGTACAGTTACGAGAAAGTGAGTACCGATCAACCTAGCTCGCAATTGTACTGTAAGTATTGTAGACTCTATGGACATACCATAGATAAATGTGGTAAATCTCAATACAAAGGTAATACTGAATCCACTAAACCCAAACAGACTCCTCCTAAGTCTGTTAAGCCTGTGATGAATGTTGGTGTTCATGTTAATGATCTTTCTCTCTTCAGTAAGCACCTGTATCCTGGAACTGTCTCTACCAACGGTTCAGATCCGGAGGGACGTTTCAAACTGAACATCTTGAGGGACACAGCGGCTCTTCAATCAATCCTTTTGAAATCAGCTGTGCCCAATATCGCCTACACCAGGGAAACCGTCTTCATCACTGACCTCACTGCTACCACTCCTTATCCACTCACCAGAGTCCACCTGGATTGTCCCTTCGTGACCGGTTAAGTCCAAGTCGCCATCAGGGAAAAGCCTTTTCCCATGCCTGGAGTGCAACTTCTCCTGGGCAGCGACTTGGCAGAAGACCTGCAACCGACCAACCTGATCGTCATGGACAAACCCCAGGTGTGTACCTCTGTAATGGATAATCCCATCTTTGAGTATGTTCCAGCAAAGGTTCAAGAGAGTGATGACAGGGATAAGGCGTCCCTGTACATACCAGTTGCGTTGCTCCTGGCAGTATGGGTTCGAGTCACTTCTGGGGTGTGTGTTTTCAGTTGTATATAGTCCTGGGGACCATTCAGGCTTGTTTGCATTTGTGTTCCTCACGTGTGCCCCAAAGAATGAGGTGATTTGAAAAAATGCTATGCCCAAGATTACCATCCGAGTGCCGGCGAGGAAGTGGTTCAAATAGCTTCGGCTATCACTTCCTTATGTCCGGTCGTGATGGTCAAGCGGATTAAGGTGTCCCTGTACATACCAGTTGCGTTGCTCCTGGCAGTATGGGTTCGAGTCACTTCTGGGGTGTGAGTTTTCAGTTGTATATAGTCCTGGGGACCATTCAGGCTTGTTTGCATTTGTGTTCCTCACGTGTGCCCCAAAGAATGAGGTGATTTGATAAAATGCTATGCCCAAGATTACCATCCGAGTGCCGGCGGGGAAGTGGTTCAAATAGCTTCGGCTATCACTTCCTTATGTCCGGTCGTGATGGTCAAGCGGATTAAGGCGTCCCTGTACACACCAGTTGCGTTGCTCCTGGCAGTATGGGTTCGAGTCACTTCTGGGGTGTGAGTTTTCAGTTGTATATAGTCCTGGGGACCATTCAGGCTTGTTTGCATTTGTGTTCCTCACGTGTGCCCCAAAGAATGAGGTGATTTGATAAAATGCTATGCCCAAGATTACCATCCGAGTGCCGGCGGGGAATTGATTCAATTAGCTTCGGCTATCACTTCCTTATGTCCGGTCGTGAGGGTCAAGCGGATTAAGGCGTCCCTGTACATACCAGTTGCGTTGCTCCTGGCAGTATGGGTTCGAGTCACTTCTGGGGTGTGAGTTTTCAGTTGTATATAGTCCTGGGGACCATTCAGGCTTGTTTGCATTTGTGTTCCTCACGTGTGCCCCAAAGAATGAGGTGATTTGATAAAATGCTATGCCCAAGATTACCATCCGAGTGCCGGCGGGGAAGTGGTTCAAATAGCTTCGGCTATCACTTCCTTATGTCCGGACGTGATGGTCAAGCAGATTAAGGCGTCCCTGTACATACCAGTTGCGTTGCTCCTGGCAGTATGGGTTCGAGTCACTTCTGGGGTGTGAGTTTTCAGTTGTATATAGTCCTGGGGACCATTCAGGCTTATTTGCATTTGTGTTCCTCACGTGTGCCCCAAAGAATGAGGTGATTTGATAAAATGCTATGCCCAAGATTACCATCCGAGTGCCGGCGGGGAATTGATTCAATTAGCTTCGGCTATCACTTCCTTATGTCCGGTCGTGATGGTCAAGCGGATTAAGGCGTCCCTGTACATACCAGTTGCGTTGCTCCTGGCAGTATGGGTTCGAGTCACTTCTGGGGTGTGAGTTTTCAGTTGTATATAGTCCTGGGGACCATTCAGGCTTGTTTGCATTTGTGTTCCTCACGTGTGCCCCAAAGAATGAGGTGATTTGATAAAATGCTATGCCCAAGATTACCATCCGAGTGCCGGCGGGGAATTGATTCAATTAGCTTCGGCTATTACTTCCTTATGTCCGGTCGTGATGGTCAAGCGGATTAAGGCGTCCCTGTACATACCAGTTGCGTTGCTCCTGGCAGTATGGGTTCGAGTCACTTCTGGGGTGTGAGTTTTCAGTTGTATATAGTCCTGGGGACCATTCAGGCTTGTTTGCATTTGTGTTCCTCACGTGTGCCCCAAAGAATGAGGTGATTTGATAAAATGCTATGCCCTAGATTACCATCCGAGTGCCGGCTTGGAAGTGGTTCAAATAGCTTCAGCTATCACTTCCTCATGTCCGGTCGTGCAACCCGTTCTCGCAAATTTAATAAGTCAATATTGACTTATTAAATATGTGCATAGGTGACATACTTAACATAATAGATACCCTTAAAAAGATTCATAGAAAACACCGACCTTACCTAACCTTGTTAGAATCTTAAGATAAGCATCTTATTGCTTCGTAATTACAATTATTACCTAACCTATAATAGGTATAGGTTAAGTAATAATTGTAATTACGAAGCAATAAGATGCTTATCTTAAGATACTAACAAGGTTAGGTAAGGTCGGTGTTTTCTATGAATCTTTTTAAGGGTATCTATTATGTTTAGTATATCACCTATGCACGTAGTTAATAAGTCAATATTGACTTTACGAATTTGCGAGAACGGGTTGGGTCGTGATGGTCAAGCGGATTAAGGCGTCCCTGTACATACCAGTTGCGTTGCTCCTGGCAGTATGGGTTCGAGTCACTTTTGGGGTGTGAGTTTTCAGTTGTATATAGTCCTGGGGACCATTCAGGCTTGTTTGCATTTGTGTTCCTCATGTGTGCCCCAAAGAATGAGGTGATTTGATAAAATGCTATGCCCAAGATTACCATCTGAGTGCCGGCGGGGAAGTGGTTCAAATAGCTTCGGCTATCACTTCCTTATGTCTGGTCGTGATGGTCAAGCGGATTAAGGCGTCCCTGTACATACCAGTTGCGTTGCTCCTGGCAGTATGGGTTCGAGTCACTTCTGGGGTGTGAGTTTTCAGTTGTATATAGTCCTGGGGACCATTCAGGCTTGTTTGCATTTGTGTTCCTCATGTGTGCCCCAAAGAATGAGGTGATTTGATAAAATGCTATGCCCAAGATTACCATCTGAGTGCCGGCGGGGAAGTGGTTCAAATAGCTTCGGCTATCACTTCCTTATGTCCGGTCGTGATGGTCAAGCGGATTAAGGCGTCCCTGTACATACCAGTTGCGTTGCTCCTGGCAGTATGGGTTCGAGTCACTTCTGGGGTGTGAGTTTTCAGTTATATATATATATATATATATATATATATATATATATATATATATATATATATATATATATATATATATATATATATATATATATATATATATATATATATATATATATTGTGATGGTAAAGCGTTGGTGTTCGGCTGTTTCAAGAGCTAGGGGCAGGGCCTCGTCACATAATCGAAAAAAAGAGAAAAGTTGGTCCTTTCGTCTGTGGTAAGGTAATGGGAAGCCACACAAAACACAAGTATATAAACAATGAAATTTTAATTACTCTAGAAAAACAAGACATGAATAAATGTAATCACATAAAATAGGTAAGATAAGTCAACAAACAAAATAATATGAATAATCACTGGCAAATGAAAAGTTACGTTAAGACAAGTAAGTTACAGTGATAGCAAAATAAAATATTAGTAGTGCTGGAATACTGGCTTCGAGCTGCCACCTCCCTTAGTACACGAAAGCCAAGGCTTAGTCTACCAGCGAGAGATGTCAACTGCAAGGAGTACTGAGATTTTCTGACGATACTACCGCACTGCAGCCCAAACGTTGACTTGTGGCGGAGGCGGAGGGCAGGTGCGACGAGACACCAGCCAATCAGCGACAGGCAGGCAGAGGATGAGCAGTTTGCTGGTTACGGCGGTGGTAGCAGGTGTCACGGTGTGCTGGATACGATTTGCTCTTTGGGCAAAACGTTTGGCGATACCTGGTGGACGTATCTTCTATATTATCTTGTATATTGAAGTACTTATGTAGGGAAGAGCAGGCTAAATCTCTCTTGAAAGAGATTATCATCACAATATATATATATATATATATATATATATATATATATATATATATATATATATATATATATATATATAAATATATATATATATATATATATATATATATATATATATATATATATATATATATATATATAAATATATATATATATATATATATATATATATATATATATATATATATATATATATATATATATATATATATATATTGTGACGATAATCTCTTTCAAGAGAGATTGAGCCTGCTCTTCCCTACATAAGTACGTCAATATATATATATATATATATATATATATATATATATATATATATATATATATATATATATATATATATATATATATATATATATATATATATATGTATGTATACATATATTATATCTATAAATAAAAATGGAAATGTTCGTTTGTTCAAAATTGCTAAGCTCCGAAAGTTCTTCACCGATTGCTTTTAATTTTTTACACAATGTTCTATTCGCATCCGACCAGGTTTTTATATACATACTATATAGATGCCATGTCTGAGACGGTAAAAAAACATGCTTTTTCTGAAAAACTTTTTTTTCATGTGAGGGAAATCTTTGAAACCTCTTTACCGATTGCTTTGAAACTTTGACACAACGTTGCCTTCGAGTAGGCACGTCTTTTAATATATCTACTATATACATTCCTTACCTGTGAAAGGAAAAACATGCTTTTTCTGAAAAACAGCGCCATCTGTTGGACGTAAGAGCAACACACGCTATAATCTCCGAAAGTTCTTCACCGATTGCTTTGAAATTTTGACACAACGTTGCATTCAAATAGGCGCATATTTTTATATACTATTATATAGATGCCACTCATCTGAGAGGAAAAAACATGGTTTTTTGAAAAACAGAGCCATCTGTTGCACATAATAGCAATATGTACGCTATACTAAATATGTCACGAATTCCATTTCAAGGTTTCCGATTGCATTGATCAATTTTATTTTCATAGATATCGATTTATTTTATTTTTTATTGAATTATTTTGTTTGACATTGTTTTGGAATTGAGCTGTGTTGTTTACCATACCATTCATTTCGTAAGTATAAGTATAGATGCCACACCTGTGACAGGTAAAACTCTGCTTTTCTTGAAAAACAGCGCCATCTGTTGCATGTAAGAGCAACACACATGCTATACTAAATATGTTACAATTCCATTTCAATGTTTCTGATTGCGTTGATAAATTGAATTTTCATAGATTTTGATTTATTTTCATTTTGATTTAATTATTTTGTATGAATTGCATTGGAATTGAGCTGTGTTGTTAACCATACTGTTCATTTCGTGAGTAAAGTATATTTTTTTATTTTTTCATATTTTCATTTAATTTTGTAACTGTTTTTCTTATATTTCAGTGATGGGAACATCAGATCACTTGATGTTCCAAATTTTCTGATGGGAACATTATACCATTTTGGAAGGCATCGGACGAGGGAGAGGGGAATGGTGGGGAAGGACGAGGGAGTTTGGGATGTTGAGGACGAGGGGATGGGGGAATGGAGAATTGTGGGGAGGACAAAGGGACAGGGGAGTGGGACATGGTGGGAAGGAAGAGGGGGATAGTTGAGTGGAGAATGGTGGGGAGGACGAGGGGACGGTGGAGTGAGGAATGGTTGGGAGGCCGAGGAGACGGGTGAGGGTGGAATGGTGGGGAGGACTGGGGGACAGGAAAGGTTGCTGTGGCTCAGCAACGCACATGCATTGCTGAGCCACAGCAATGCATGGTCGGGTACTGCTAGTATATCTTGAGTTATCTTGAGATGATTTTTTTTTTTTTAGTGTCCCCACAGCCCGGTCCTCGACCAGCCCTCCACCCCCAGGAAGCAGCCCGTGACAGCTGACTAACACCCAGGTACATATTTTACTGCTAGGTAACAGGAGCATAGGGTGAAAGAAACTCTGCCCATTGTTTCTTGCCGGTGCCTGGGACCGAACCCAGGACCACAGGATCACAAGTCCAGTGTGCTGTCCGCTCGGCCGACCGGCTCCCATATATATTATATTATATATATATATATAATATATATATATAATATATATATATATATATATATATATATATATATATATATGTCGTACCTAATAGCCAGAATGCACTAGTCAGCCTACTATGCAAGGCCCGATTTGCCTAATAAGCCAAGTTTTCCTGAATTAATATATTTTCTCTAATTTTTTTCTTATGAAATGATAAATCTACCCATTTCATTATGTATGAGGTCAATTTTTTTTTATTGGAGTTTAAATTAACGTAGATATATGACCAAACCTAACCAACCCTACCTAACTTAACCTAACCTATCTTTATAGGTTAGGTTAGGTTAGGTAACCCAAAAAGTTAGGTTAGGTTAGGTTAGGTAGGTTAGGTAGTCGAAAAACAATTATTTCATGAAAACTTGGCTTATTAGTCAAATTGGGCCTTGCATAGTAGGCTGATAAGTGAGTTCTGGCTACTAGGTACGACATATATATATATATATATATATATATATATATATACATATGTCGTACCTAGTAGCCAGAATGGACTTCTCAGCCTACTATGCAAGGCCCGATTTGCCTAATAAGCCAAGTTTTCCTGAATTAATATATTTTCTCTAATTTTTTTCTTATGAAATGATAAAGCTATCCATTTCATTATACATGAGGTTAATTTTTTTTTAATTGAGTTAAAATTAAAGTAGATATATGACCGAACCTAACCAACCCTACCTAACCTAACCTAAACTATCTTTATAAGTTAGGTTAGGTTATGTCGCCGAAAAAGTTAGGTTAGGTTAGGTTAGGTAGGTTAGGTAGTCGAAAAAACATTAATTCATGAAAACTTAGCTTATTAGGCAAATCGAGCCTTGCATAGTAGGCCGAGAAGTGTGTTCTGGCTACTAGGTACGACATATATATATATATATATATATATATATATATATATATATATATATATATATATATATATAAATATATATATATATATATATATATATATATATATATATATATATATATATATATATATATATATATATATATATATATATATATATATATATGCCCCAACCACCGCCTTCTGAAGCCCATAAGCAATCCAGCTGGGATCGCCCCATTGCCGACCAAGAAGCTGCAACTTTGCTAGAAGCTGCGACAACACCACATGACACAGCCCGACTTAGAGCTGTAGCAGCTCCATCTCCTATCTAAACACATGTGTTTAGATAGGAGATGCCTCGTATGGGCCAATAAGCCTTCTGCAGCCCCTATGTTTATCCCTTATGTATCCCCCCCATGTTTTCACCATCATTATATTATCACCTGACCTAATGCGGGTATAAAATCAACTAGTATTGTAAGATCTGTTCACTTGAGAATGAACCATGGAGGTTCGAAACGTCGTGCAAATTATACAAATAAGTGTAATACACTCTATAGTAAATCACTTCTTTTCTTCACCTTAAAAGTACGAAAATGAGTTTTGGAGAACTCCTATTTCAAATAAGCCCTGATGCTAAGAAAATAGTTAGAGGGATAGAAGCCCTAAACCAGAAAATAATAAATACAGAATATGCGGTCATATTCAATGAAATATATATATATATATATATATATATATATATATATATATATATATATATATATATATATATATATATATATATATATATATATATATATATATATATATATATATTATTAAATATGACCGAAAAAGTAAGATTAATAATTCTAACACGAATTTTCTCAATCTTTCGTAGATTTCTTTTCACTGTTGGAGGTAATTCAAAAATCAAATCTCCAAAATTCATTTTTATTTCTAGTCTGACGCGACACTTGAGCGCGTTTCGTAAAACTTATTACATTTTCAAAGACTTTAGTTAACACATACAAAACTGAATAGAACTTACACATCTCCGATATTGTTTATATCTACATTTGAGTGAGGTGGATGGGGTGAGGTGGTATTTTTAATAAAGTATTAATTTCATCAACACAAGCCAGAACATGAAACAATGGGTATTGAATAAAAGTGATTGTAGAAAGCCTATTGGTCCATATTTCTTGATGCTTCTATATTGGAGCGGAGTCTTGAGGTGGGTAGAATATAGTTGTGCATTAATTGGCTGTTGATTGCTGGTGTTGACTTCTTGATGTGTAATGCCTCGCAAACGTCAAGCCGCCTGCTATCGCTGTATCTATTGATGATTTCTGTGTTGTTTACTAGGATTTCTCTGGCGATGGTTTGGTTGTGGGAAGAGATTATATGTTCCTTAATGGAGCCCTGTTGCTTATGCATCGTTAAACGCCTAGAAAGAGATGTTGTTGTCATGCCTATATACTGGGTTTTTTGGAGCTTACAGTCCCCAAGAGGGCATTTGAAGGCATAGACGACGTTAGTCTCTTTTAAAGCGTTCTGTTTTGTGTCTGGAGAGTTTCTCATGAGTAGGCTGGCCGTTTTTCTGGTTTTATGGTAAATCGTCAGTTGTATCCTCTGATTTTTGTCTGTAGGGATAACGTTTCGATTAACAATATCTTTCAGGACCTTTTCCTCCGTTTTATGAGCTGTGGAAAAGAAGTTCCTGTAAAATAGTCTAATAGGGGGTATAGGTGTTGTGTTAGTGGTCTCTTCAGAGGTTGCATGGCGTTTCACTTTCCTTCTTACGATGTCTTCGACGAAACATTGGAGAAGCCGTTGTTGACTAGGACCTGCCTTACCCTACAGAGTTCTTCGTCGACTTGCTTCCATTCTGGAATTCTGCTTCCATTCGCATTGAACAACACCTCGACATCCTCACAGACCGACATCACCTCAGCACTGAAACAAGGATTATCAAGAAACTAACAACATTATATGGAGGACCTATGGCAATTCCACGACCAAGAGATGGCTTCCTGAACCTTGCAGGAATTAACCTCACTGAGGACCAAGTCACTCTCCTAAATCTGGGCATAAACTGTCATGTTATGTCCAGACCGAGTGAGATGGCCCGGAAAGTAGAGTTGGAAATTCTGTTGGACGACATATTCGACCTCGAGACACAAAAGAAGGTCACTACCAAAGATACCTTACAAGCAGAACTTATTGCAGAAGGAGGAAAGAATCGAGGCAATTACAGAAGCACCATACTGTCCCCCGAGCTCAAAGCGGCAGCTAAAAGCCTTCGTGAGAACAAGAAGATAGTTGTCAGGAGAGGTGACAAGTCGCCAATATATGTCATTCTTAAAAAAGACGAATATCTGGGAAAATGAACCTCATACTCTCTGACCAAACTAAGTTACAAAGGGTAACGAAGGACACTACAGCCGAATAAAAAGCAAAGGTCAACAAACTGATCGAAACTGTGAACGCCAAGAAATCCGGACTCCATCTGCCAAAGATCATTGGGGATTATAAACCTGGATATGCATATGGAAATGTCAAGACACACAAGCCTGGAAACCCACTTCGGCCAATCATTAGCCAGATACCCACACCCACGTACAGACTGGCGAAGCGACTCAACGGCCTGCTGACTCCTTATGTTCCTTGCGCCTTCAGCCTGAAGTCTCCAAAGGAATTTGTTGACTTACTGTAGGGCACACGGGCCACAGGGATAAGAGCCTCGTTAGACGTAGAATCGCTGTTTACCAACGTACCTGTGGACGAGACAATCGGGATGATAGCCGACAGAGTGTATCGTGAGCCAGTCTGTACTCCTCTTGACATACCAGAAAATATTCTGAGGAAACTACTCCAAGCTTGTACTAAAGAGGCACCCTTCTTGAGCCCGGATGGGCACATGTATAAGCAAGTAGATGGGGTCGCCATGGGTTCTCCCCTAGGTGTCCTGTTTGCAAACTTCTATATGGGTACCATCGAGCAAAAAGTCTTAGTCGACATGAACTTGAAACCGGCCATATACTGCAGGTATGTTGACAACATTTTTACACAGGTACCTGATATCAGACATCTGCAGGAGCTGAAGGAGGCATTTGAGCAGAGTTCCGTGCTGCGTTTCACTTACGAGATGGAAAAGGATGGGAAGCTGCCCTTTCTAGATGTAACAGTCATGGAAAAGAGCGGAGGTTTCCACACTGCAGTCTACACTAAGGAAACGAACATAGGAATGTGCCTAAATGCCAACAGCGACTGCCCAGACAGGTACAAGAGGAGTGTTGTTAACGCATATGTCGACCGTGCTCTCAGCCACAGCTCAGAATGGAAGCAAGTCGACGAAGAACTTTGTAGGGTAAGGCAGGTCCTAGTCAACAACGACTTCTCCAATGTTTTCCTCGAAGACATCATAAGAAGGAAAGTGAAACGCCATGCAACCTCTGAGGAGACAACACAACACCTATACCCCCTATTAGACTATTTTACAGGAACTTCTTTTCCACAGCTCATAAAACGGAGGAAAGGGTCCTGAAAGATATTGTTAATAGAAACGTTATCCCTACAGACAAAAATCAGAGGATACAACTGACGATTTACTATAAAACCAGAAAAACGGCCAGCCTACTCATGAGAAACTCTCCAGACACAAAGCAGAACGCTTTAAAAGAGACCAACGTCGTCTATGCCTTCAAATGCCCACTTGGGGACTGTAAGCTCCAAAAAACCCAGTATATAGGCAAGACAACAACATCTCTTTCTAGGCGTTTAACGATGCATAAGCAACAGGGCTCCATTAAGGAACATATAATCTCTTCCCACAACCAAACCATCGCCAGAGAAATCCTAGTAAACAACACAGAAATCATCGATAGATACAGCGATAGCAGACGGCTTGACGTTTGCGAGGCACTGCACATTAAGAAGTCAACACCAGCAATCAACAGCCAATTAATGCACAACTATATTCTACCCACCTCAAGACTCCGCTCCAATATAGAAGCATCAAGAAATATGGACCAATAGGCTTTCTACAATCACTTCCATTTCAATACCCATTGTTTCGTGTTCTGTCTTGTGTTGATGAAATTAATACCCTATTAAATACCACCTCACCCCATCCACCTCACTCAAATGTAGATATAAATAAATCGGAGATATGTAAGTTCTATTCAGTTGTGTATGTGTAAAGTCTTTGAAAATGTAATAAGTTTTACGAAACGCGCTCAAGTGTCGCATCAGACTAGAAATAAAAATGAATTTTGGAGAATTGATTTTTGAATTACCTCCAACAGTGAAAAGAAATGTACGAAAGATTGAGAAAATTCGTGTTAGAATTATTAATCTTACTTTTTCGGTCATATTTAATAATATATGTCTACAGGAAAGACTGCTACCAAAATATACTATTGACGATTACAAAACACTGATCATTTTATGCGGAAAATCCACAGAGAAATATGAAATGAGGTGAACGTTTCGGCTTTGTTAAAGCCTTTGTCTGGTGTTGACAAAGGCTTTAACAAAGCCGAAACGTTCACCTCATTTCATATTTCTCTGTGGATTTTCCGCATATATATATATATATATATATATATATATATATATATATATATATATATATATATATATATATATATATATATATATATATATATATATATATATATATATATATATATATATATATATATATATATATATTTTGTGATGATAATCTCTTTCTAGAGAGATTGAGCCTGCTCTTCCCTACCTCAAGTTACGTCCAATTAACAAGTATAAGTTGCTACATTCAAGATACGTCCACCAGTAGCACAAAACGTTTTGACCAGGAGGCAAAACGTACCCAAGATCCCCCCTACTCCACACACCCTCCACGCCGGCTTGTCGTCTACCAGCAAACTACTCATTCCAGCCTGCCTGCTCCTGATCGGTGACTTGCTGACCGCACACCTGCACACTGCACCTTCGCGCCATCTACCTGAATCGACGTCGGAGCCCTGACTAGCTTTCAACTTCAGAATATTCTTTGTGCTCTTAGAGTTGACATGCTTCTCTCTGGCATACTAAGCTCATTGGCTTGTATACGAAGGGAGGTCTCAGCCATAGCCAATATTCTCAGCACCATTTTACTATTGCACCTTTATACTATTGTGTCTAACATTGTCTTTGTATTTATCTTTGTCATTTATTTGTATTTTTCATTCCCCCGAGATTTGTCTTTATTTTCATTTATGTTTAAAGTAAATATATTAAAGTTTCATTGTTCATACTTTGTGTTTTACGGGTTCTTCCCTCTAACTTACCACAGACAACAGGCAAGCAGTCTATATTTTTGTTTTAAGTGTGACCAGGCTTTGACACCTGCCATTAGAGGACTGCCGAACATCAACACTCCAACACTTTCCCGTCACATTTAATGGGGGCCTGTCCTAGGAGCTTCACTCAGGTACTAGTACCAGAACGTCAATTTGTGGAAAGCGTACTTAGCTTTGCTAAAGTAGCTTTTCAATATTATCATTAATTTTCATATTTATATGGTGCTGTGTGTATTGTGCATTCCGAGAGTAGCATATGGTGAGTGTGAGATAACTTTGGATTACGTGGTGACTGTAGGCCTCAGTCATTCTCTTAATTGGTCATCTCTCCCTCCGTGTTATTACTCGTGTTTACCACCTTTTGGGCCTGGGGTATTTCTCACATTATCGGCAGATCATCATTGTGGTACTCTGGTACTTTGGTTTGTCTTCGGGTCAAAGCACCCTATCTTCTGCAATCCGACCGAAGGAGGATAAGAGGGCCATAGTTCCTCAAGCACGGACTAAGTTGCTGAGTTGGGACCTCAGCAGCAGTTCTCGTCACCAGTTGACACTCGCACCCCTACACGCCGGTCAGAGATGATGATATTTACTTAGGTAGGGAATTAGCTTTCTTTTACAGAGCACAAAGTTCGCTAATTTTGTAAGTATCATATTCATTTAGTGGGAAACCCCTTGCTTCTGTCCTATAGAGACTCGGCAAGGTATGCCTACATTCTTGGACTACCTAATTTACTTTTGGAGCAATTAAATGTTTCATTTGTTTTAGAAACTCAGTTTCACTTATTTAGTAGGATTATCTTGCCCTTAATCTCTTACACTGAGTACCGGGTACAAGATTTCCTGCAATTTTGATTGACTAATCATTTAACATCCTATAATTAACATTAATTGTTAAAGATAAAAATTCCACAGGATAATTACCAGTTGCCACGTTATCCTGTTTCTGACATTTACCATATCACAACTATATTCGTGTACATTTATTTGCTATCTTTAACCATGTTTCGTCTCCAAGCTTTCCGTAACGATCCAGCTGGTGAAATAGGGACCTTGTGTCGTGCCAAGAGGACTGAATTACAAACTCTTGCACACGAGTATCAACTAGATGTTCCCCATGGAGCCGACAAAAATGAATTAAATAACTTAATTAAGGATCACCTTTTAGATGAAGGGACAATTGACTCTGAAACTCACGAAACTTATTCTATTGCAGATAAATCTGATTTGGCAACTATGAAACTCAAACTAGAACTTGCAAAGCTCGAAAGGGAGCAGCAGCAAGAAACTATCCACATGAGAGAACGAGAGGCTGCAATAAGGAAAGAAGAGCAGGAACGCGAGGCGACCCTGAAAGAAAGAGAGGCTGCCCTGGCAAAAGAAGCTCTACAACTGAGAGAAAGAGAGGCTGCAATCAGGAAAGAAGAGCAAGAACGAGAGGCGGCCCTGGCGAAAGAAGCTCTAAAAATAAGGGAACGAGAAGCTGCAATGAGAAAAGAAGAACAAGAACGTGAGACTGTACTACTCAGAGAGCGTGAGCGAGTACAGCTTGAAGCAAAACCTCGTCACCTGGAGATGCAACGCGAGCATGATAAAAAGCAAAGCGGATATGGCTATAGAATGTCGTCAACGAGAACTCACGTTGGAGACTACACATCTCACTCAGCGTCAACAAGCTACCGCCAGTCTTCCAGTAAGTTTCAATGTCTCACATGCAAGTAAGTTAATGCCACCATTCGTTGAGACAGAGATTGATGTCTTTTTTACCACCTTTGAGACCCTAGCTAATAAACTTAGCTGGCCTGCTGATCAATGGTCTACCCTTCTCAGAGTGCATCTTACAGGTAGAGCTGCAGTTACTCTCAGTACCATAGCGTCTGAGAATGACTACCAAACCCTGAAGCAAGCAGTGTTGGACGCCTACCTTCTCTCCACCGAAAGCTACCGACGAAAATTCCGTGACCATCTTAAGGCAAGTACCACCACCTTTCTATTATTTGCCAATACAAAGAAAAGATATTTCATGAAATGGCTGGAAGCAGCACATGTCTCAACATTTGCAGAACTCATCAACCTCATGCTAGTTGAGGAATTCTTGAGACGTGTTCCCCCTTCCGTCCCTTTATATTTAGCAGATAAAGAAGAAACCGATTTTTATCAAATCACCTCATTCTTTGGGGCACACGTGAGGAACACAAATGCGAACAAACTTGAATGGTCCCCAGGACTATATGCAACTGAAAACTCACACCCCAGAAGTGACTCGAACCCATACTGCCAGGAGCACTCTGCTGGAGTACAGGATCCCTTAACCGCTCGACCATCACGACCGTACAAAAACTGATGGTAAGCCGAGGCTATTAGCCCATCAGCCCGCCGACACTCGTTTGGTAATCTTGGGCATGGTATTTTATCAAATCACCTCATTCTTTGGGGCACACGTGAGGAATACAAATGCGAACAAGCCTGAATGGTCCCCAGGACTATATGGAACTGAAAATTCACACCCCAGAAGTGACTCGAACCCATACTGCCAGGAGCACTCTGCTGGCGTACAGGATCCTTTAACTGCTCGACCATCACGACCGGACAAAAGCTGATGGTAGCCGAGGCTATTAGCCCATCAGCCGCCGGCACTCGGTTGGTAATCTTGGGCATGGTATTTTATCAATTCCCCTCATTCTGTATAAATAGGGCTACCAAGCTCTCAAAGACCCCGCTCCTGTGCCAGGTAAGTTACGGGCTCACCATATCCCGTGCTACTTGGAACTTGTTCCGAGTAGCTGAATCTATAACAACAACAACAACTCTCAAAGATTCAGATTACTCCTGAGTGCTCCTGCTAAGTAGACCTGTTGACACATCTCGGTGGGGTAACAGAGCTATTTAGTTTGATTCACAGTTCTCCACACCATATTTTATTTTGCACCTTAACGTAATGTAAATTTGATTATTCATCATAATTTGTTTTGCACAGTTTGTATTAAAGCAAAGCCTGGATATGTTTTGTAATTTGTTTAATTTATTTTTTAAAGTAAAGCATTGTTAAATGTTTTTTTCCTCTGCTTTATGCTACAGTTTATCATACTGTGAATACACCTTTTGCAGTTTTATTTTTTTATTTTTTTTAAATACTTTTGTGACTGGCATTACAGACTGCACGACCACCAACGTTTACCGTCACACATTGGGGGCCTGTCCTAGGAAACTCACTCAGGTAATGCTTCTAGACCCTTCACTTAAAGTTGTGGTAACTGTACTTGGCTTTATTACAAATGTAATTTTTCAGATCTCTTATTTTTTGCCTAATTTTAATGGTGCTTCATACTGTTTGCTTTTTAGATGTAGCATTTCCAGATGATTGTTGGATGACTTTGGATTACGTGGTGTCTGGTGGCCACATTCATACTCGTGATTGGTTGTTCCATAATTTTTGCTATATCCTGTGTTTCCACCTTATTCTCGTCCCTACAGGAGAGTTCTCATTCAGACAGATCACCCCCTTTGGTTCCCTGGTACTTTGATTTGTCTTTGGGTCAAGTACACCCACATCTTTGCAACCCGAATGTAGGAGAATATAGAGGGCCAAAGTTCCTCTCGCACGGACTATGCTGCAAGGTTGGGACCCCTACAAGCAGTTCTCGTCATTAATTGACACTTCGCACCCCTACGCGTCGGTCAGAGATATGGTACTTACACAGGTAGGGAGTTAACAATTTCCAGAGCACAAAGATTGTTAATTCTGTAAGTACTATCTAGTTTTAGTAGGACACCTCTTACCTTTGCTCTCGCCATTAGAGACAAGGTAAGAAATCCCTGCATTGATTGGACTACCATAGAGACAATTGTCTCAACATTCAAGTAGGATCCCTCTTGCCCTTATCCTCGTCATATAGAGTACCAGGTACAAGATTCCCTACTTTCTTGAAACGCTTAGTTTCATTTTTGATCTTGATTGTAACCTTGATTATTAAGTTTAACTGGACAGTTTACCGTTGTCACGTCATCCTGTCACTAACATTTCATATTTTGGTAAATCCACCTGAGTATTCTCTTGCATATATTTGCTATCATTCACCATGTTCCGTCTTTCCACATTTAGACAGAATCCAGACGATGAAGTGAGCACACTAGTTCGTGCCACCAAGGCGGAGATGCTGACTCTAGTAAATGAGTACAATCTTACAGCCCCACATGTAGCCACTAAAACTGATTTGCATAACCTTATCTTGGACCACTTATTAGACAATGATGCTATTAATCCTGAATCTCATGAACATCTTGAGGTTATCTTGAGATGATTTCGGGGCTGTAGTGTCCCCGCGCCCCGGTCCTCGACCAGGCCTCCACCCCCAGGAAGCAGCCCGTGACAGCTGACTAACTCCAAGGTACCTATTTACTGCTAGGTAACAGGGGCATTCAGGGTGAAAGAAACTTTGCCCATTTGTTTCTGCCTCGTGCGGGAATCGAACCCGCGCCACAGAATTACGAGTTCTGCGCGCTATCCACCAGGCTACGAGGCCCCAAACATTACTTAATTGCAGACAAGAACGCCTTGGCAGCCATGAAATTGAAGCTAGAACTCAGTAACGCCGAACGTGAACGTCTGAAAGAACAAGCTGCCTTTGAGAAGGAGCAAGCGGCTCTTCAGAGAGAAGCTCTTCAGCTCCAGAAAGAACATGCTGCCCTATTGAGCGTGAGCGTGAAAAGGAAACTCTCCAGAGGAAGGAACGAGAGGCCGAACTTCAACTTAAGCTCACTGAAAAACAAGCTGAAATTGAGAGAGAAGAAGCTGCCCTACAACGTGAGCGTAAGAAGGAACAGCTTGAATTAAAAGAACGCGATCTAGAGATACAACGTGAACACAATAAGAAGCAAGCCGATAGTGCTCTAGACCACCGTAGAAAAGAATTCGTCTTGGAAACTACACGCCACACTCGGCGCAAACAAGCTAAAGCTAAACTTCCGGTACGTTTTAACCTTTCACATGCAATTAAGTTAATGCCATCTTTTGT
This sequence comes from Procambarus clarkii, assembly GCF_040958095.1. Classification (NCBI taxonomy): domain Eukaryota; kingdom Metazoa; phylum Arthropoda; class Malacostraca; order Decapoda; family Cambaridae; genus Procambarus; species Procambarus clarkii. The sequence continues at coordinate 15,376,360 of NC_091201.1, forward strand.
TGAGGCAGAAGTAGATGTCTTTTTTACTTCATTTGAGGCTCTGGCTAACCAACTCGGCTGGCCTCAGGATCAGTGGTCTGTGCTTCTCAGGTCTCATTTAACAGGTAGAGCTGCAGTGACTCTCAGTACTATAGCGTCTGAAACCGACTACCAGGTACTGAAGCAAGCCGTGCTCGATGCCTACCTCCTCTCCACCGAGACCTACAGACGTAAGTTCAGGGATTACCTTAAAGCAAGTGCTACCACTTATCTAGAGTTTGCAAATAACAAGAAGAGATATTTTATGAAGTGGCTGGAAGCCGCAAAAGTCTCCACCTCTACAGATCTCGTCAATCTCATCTTAGTGGAAGAATCCCTCAGGCGTGTATCTACTTCAATATGTCTCTACCTCGCCGACAAGGAAGAAAACGACTTTACCCGATGTGCTCAATTGGCTGACTCCTACAGTCTTATTCATAGAGTACCAGCCGACACGCCATCTAGTAAGGCCTCCTGGTTTAGTCCTGAAAAAGTGAGTACCAGTAATGTGATCTCCTCGTTGTATTGTAATTATTGCAAAGACTATGGGCATACCATAGAAAAGTGTACCAATCCTCACTGTAAAGTCAGCAGTGAAAATAAGCCCAAATCACCTCCTCCTAAAATTCACAAGAGTCCTAAGCTTGTAATGAATATTTTTGTTTCTTCCACTGATCTCTCTTTCTTCAACAGACACTTGTACTCCGGAACAGTCTCTTCCAGCCGTGAAAATTCGGAGGAAAGGTTCAAAGTGAAGATCTTGAGGGACACAGCTGCTCTACAGACCATTCTTCTGAAATCAGCTGTACCCAACGTCACCTACACTGGAGAAACTGTTCTCATCATGGACCTAACTGCTACTACACCATATCCACTTGCCAGAGTCCGCCTGGATTGTCCGTGTATGCAAGGTGAAATCCAAGTCGCCATCCGGAAAAAGCCTTTTCCCATGTCAGGAGTTCAACTTCTTCTGGGTAACGGCTTGGCAGAAGATCAACAACCTGCGAGTGTAATCATCAAGGAAGATCCCCAGGTATGTGACTCGACAGTGGAAAATCCTGTTTTGCAGTTGGTTGAAGAGGTCCAAGCAACAGATTCTGACAACGTCTTCCCTCCTGTTGTGGTGACGAAGCGGGCCACAGCTTCTCGCCCGAAACCAGCTGCTGGAGCTGTTCCTCAAGATCCTCCGAATCTTACAGTGCTAGAGTTCCGTAAGTTGCAGAGAGCGAATCCCTCCTTAACATCTTTATTCTTACAGGCTGAGACCCAACTTAACGCTATCCCTGGTTTCATTGTAGAAAATAAAGTGATGTACCGGCATTATAGAACCAGGAAATTGAAGGTGAACGACGACCGGGCCAACATCAAACAACTGGTAGTTCCCTACAGCCTACGATCAGATATCTTGCGTCTGGTCCGGGGATCTCGCTCACACTACGGCTTCTACAAGACCTACAAGGCCCTGAAACAGGACTACTACTGGCCAGTTATGATTAGAGATATTAAACACCATGTCAAGAACTGTCACATGTCTCAGATGACAGGTAAGCCGAACGCTCCTCTATTAAAGGCGTCCCTAATACAGGTATCAGTGTTTTCTGAGCCGTTCAGCCACATCAACAACTATGACGAGCCTCTGTCCCAGACAGGCTCTGGTAATGGTCCTTTGTTTTCTATCCCGTGTTCTACCATCATGTATTCTACAGCAGTTTCCTTCCAGAACAGTACGGCTGCTAACGTTGTGAAACACCTCGGGAAGCAGTACCCGCAGTACAGACACCGCCAGGAAGATCAGAAAAAGTGTGATAACACCTCCAACGACCTGAGTAAGACAAACATCATCACCAAAGTATTGTCTAATCCTTCTCGTTGTACTTGGTCTGACTACAATGGTTCTAAATTCTCGATCTATTCCAACACCAGGAAAGATCCTTCTCTCTACGAACCAAATCTAAATAAACGTGCTCCTCCAGACAACTTTACCAGCCCTCAGCTAAAATATTGTAGGACAAACTTGCCTTCCATTGCATTTGAAAGACGTAAATCCTTGTCTTGTACTAACTCCATTCTCGCCCTGCCAGGTATTCGAAAACCTTCAGTCTTCCACCCTGGCGATAGGAACAACATCACACCACCGCGAGATGGGATCATGAACTATAGCTACAGTCATCAGAGAGGAGCCACTCAACATCCCGCCCGAAGTGCAACACAATGTACCATCCAGTCTACTAGATTACAACTTCAACCTCGCCTCGGACTTCAACATTCTTCAGTCCCTCCGACAGGATCAGTTCTCCAAACTTCGCTGAATCCTGCATCTTCATGTGAACATCATGTATCACAATCTCCTTCAGTTCCTACTGTTATGATCTCAGCCTGCAGGAGAAACGAGTCTCCCCTTTGAGAGTTATTCAGCAAACTTGACCTAACCAGAAGGTCTAAGAAATATAGAGGCAATAACACATATGTAAAATAGTTGGTTGGATTTAAATAACAATTTGAGATTATGGGCAGAGAAGAAGAAAACAGATAAATGACTGGCTAGGAGATGTGGACATTTTGCTGGAGGCGTGAGGCTCGTTTCTGGAGGGCTTTGACCTCACTTGAGGCCAGACATCGCAGGGGGAAAGCCGCGCTCCGTTGAGCTCCTGTCAGAAGGGAACCCCTAGTGATATATCTCCAAGTGAAGAGAAGTGTGCAGACGTCCCAGCTGTGGAATCGAGTTGGGAACGTTGTGGTCTCAAGTCCTGGTCGACGAGGAGAGTATTAAACCGCCCAGAGACATTTTCGTGAGCTGTGTGGAGCGCCCTGACCGGACGCCGTCAGAGGGATAGCGCCTTCGACTAGACAATCTGTGGTAAGCACGATATACGCCAGTTCATAGTGATTGCTTGTAGTTGGTCGTGTGCCCAGCGACAGTAGCAATGTTTATTGATAAGTTAGACATGTTTTGATAAGGCAGAAAGCCTGAAATAAGAGAGTGGAGAGGGAGGAACACGGAGCGAAGTCCATCCCCTCTGAGCGCTGGCAGGTGACTGAAAACTCCCGACGGCTGAGGCCCCTCCCGGAGTGAGTGAGGCGGAGTGAGTGAGGCCCACCGGGCAAAGTGGACCCGCCCAACGGGGGAGTCCACTCTCACAGTATGTAGAGGACAGATAGAGGTTTGAGGCAAACATATTGTGTGATTATTTTTGTTTATGTGTTAAAGGGGAAACATTTTTATTGGAGTGTCGATGGGTTGCAGGTTTGTCTTTGGGGAAGAAGTTGCTGAGAACTTCGAAGCCAGCACAGAGGGAGTATTGATGAGACTCCAAGGTAGTGGAGCAGAGGACCTCGAGCTGTGAGGAGAAGCAGTGAAGAGGAGTGTCACGTGCTTCTGTAGAATGGTGGTGAAGCACCATAGTTGCTCGAGGGAACTTCATGGTGTAGCAGCCAGGAGAGCTGTGGAGGAACCTAGCAGAAGAGTGAAGCACCGTAGTTGCTCAAGGAAAACTGCATGGTGTAGCAGCCTGGAGGAGCTGCAGAGGATCCTGGTAGTTAAGCCCGGAAGAACCTGAAGAGATCAGGGTAGTGAACTTCCAGAGGTGGAAGGGAAGTTCTGGTGGATTACTTGTAGGGAGTTGATAGTGTTTGGTTGTCATTAGCGTGCAAGACGCAGTGAGAGGTGAGTGATTGTTTGCATTCTTATGTCAAGGAGTGTTTTATACTGAAGTTTAGAGTTACAGTCGTAGGCTGGATTACCTACAGATGTATGTGTTCTAGGACTGATAGGGTTATCGATTGATCATTGTTGTGTATCAAGGAACATTTATACTGATATATGTGAGTGCATTCACATGCTGATTTTCTTTGTACACATTTATAGATACATATATATATTCTCTTGCTGATAGTGCAACAGTGTATGTAGACTTGATCTATTTGAGGAGGTTGATAATATCAGGTGGTGAACCAGGAGATAGGATACCACTTGATAGGCTGATGATAGAGTTCTGATGGTGTTGGGGTGCAACCTGATTGTAGTAGTATAGAGTATAGGATTCATTATTATTATATGTGTGTATGTATTGTGTATGTGCTTTGTCCAGTAAATGTATTCCAATTTGCTGGTGTTTGCCCTTGTCCTAGTGAGGCTTTCCATGAAATAGTACAGAAGGAGAGAGAGAGAGAAAGAACCATGAACCACCGCTGTGGACAGGGTAGAAGGTAATACTAATAAGTCAAAGGGGGATTGAGGAGATCATATCACCTAAGGAGAGAGTGGGGAGTCACAGCGGCTCGAGTGGGTGTGTGCACGTGACAACGAGGCTAAGCGTTGGAGCCGTATCCCCTAAACGTGTGACGTTGAGCCCCTCTCCAAGAGCCAGAAGTGCCAAGGGTGATCTCCTAGTGAGGTATAAGCACTCTACCAAGTTGTGGGTTGGGTTGTCCAGAAAGAAGGATCAACACGACAACACCACCAACCAATACAACTATAATACTACTGCTAGCCCAGTTCCCCAATCAGCACTTGCTACGCTGGGTCTTGCATCAGAGGAACAATCTCACCCTCTCCTTGGATCATCATTCTCGTCGATCCATTCAGCAGGCTCGATTCTACAGCAGATTCATACTTCACAGAGTCCTGCAGAGCTACTTCAACATCTTCAAGCACCATCTTCTCCAGCTTCTGCAGCAGACCCAGTTCACCAACCAACATCTGCTTCACTGGGCCCTGTAAATGCAGAACTTCATCATCAACTTCATCAAAGACTATAACAACGTCGTCGCAGACGCACTTTCCAGAGTCCACGAGGTGGATTCGTCCACTCCTACTATTTCTACACTCTGCTGCAGTCAAATAGGCAATAGGAGCAGGCCTCGGGGGAGAGCTGTCACGGTAAAATCTCTAGGAGGAGATTCGGCCTACTGCATTATCGCCTATTCTACTCATTCACGTCTATGTAATCAAGAACTGCAGCCAAGAACAACAGCAACAACTACTTCCAGACGTCTAGACAGTCTGCCAGTCCCCCTCTTGTACCATGGCACGTCACCCCACCTCGCACCTGGGTCGCTGGGAGGCCACGCCCTCCATAACAAGCAGTTTAACAGCCGGTTCATAGTTTAGAGAAGACATCAGCGCCCTCTGCTCGGCCGATATTCTGTATAAATAGGGCTACCAAGCTCCCAAAGATTCAGATTACGCCTGAGTGCTCTAGCTAAGTAGACCTGTTGACAAATCTCGGTGTGGTAACAGAGCTATTTAGTTTGATTCACAGTACTCCACACCATATATTTTTTTTTTTTTACATGCAAGCATGCAAGTATAAGGCAATAAATACAATAAAAAGAACAGAAGAAACAAAATAAGCAACCACCGATAATAACCACCGGCCAGAAGGACCGACAGCACAGTACAAAAACAACAAACATCAACAGAATACAAGAGAAAATAGCGTAAACAGGCTAGCAATACACAAAACACAATAACACATAAAACAAAACAAACAAACATCATAACACACAGGGAAAGCATAAGGAGAACAAATAACAAAAAAGACAAACATAAAAATATAAAATTATATAATATACAACAAGCCAAGAAACAGAAACATAAGCCATACATGGCACAATAACAACACAAACAATAAACAAGAACATGCACAATAACCACTTGCAGTGCAAGAAATAAAAGGAGAGGCACAAGCACAGAACACACCAGGGGCAAACATCATAGCCAGAGGGGCACATATTACAACAGAGTCATAGGAACAGAGAAGCCGTAAATAGCATAGCTACACGCAAAGTATGTTAAAACATTTAAGGAACACTATAAACAGGGACATTGAGAAAACTAACAATAACACCGGCCTGAAGGGCGCACAAGAAATATAACGCATAGCAGAACATACCACAGGTCCCATGCATACACTAGACACACAGCAATCACACAAACTACTCAGATTGCTCATACTTTTCCGGCCACTCCGCCGCCGGGAAACGAATACAATATGCCACCCAAAGCAACATGATGTTGTCCGGAACAGGGTGAGCAAGGGCCGTACGAGTATCAGGCATCACGTCCGGCACACCCACAACAAAACACCGAGCCTGCGGAACCCAGACGGTCGAGGGGCACCACGGAACAGGCTGCACGCGGTCAACACAGTAAAACAACAAAGGGTTTTTCTTCCTATCATACGCTACGCCGGAGGCCAAGACGATTGGTAGGGGCTTCCCCCCACGGGGCCGGGCAACGGGCAGCGCACTTGCAGCCTCCTTGGTAGTGCCACAGGGCTCCGCGGCAACCACCGGACGTGTCACCTGCAGGGGGCCCCCACGCCGAACATCCTTTTTTCAGCAACAACACAGGTCGCGGCCCGCACCAGCACCCACACCACCTACGTCCGTAGGAGCGACCACCCCCCCCCCCTACGGAGAACCTTCTGCAGAAGAAAGAACAGGACTTGAATCATATGCACAATCGTCGTCATCAGCAGGCACATGGACGTCAACAACCACCATCGACATAAATCGTGAAGCACCCAGATCCACCACATCATCGCCTGAAGACCCACCGGGGTCGAAATCCTCCACATCAGCCCAAGCAGTAGAAGAACGCCGGGACAGTTTGGGCTCAGGCCGCACATCCTCAGAGCCAGAGGCTGACCCAGAACTACGGGCTTCACAAGTCGTGCGAACCGATGCCCGTCGCATGAGGGCAGCAGCCTCAACCGCAGGGGGAACCGGGCCGCACACAACAGGACGCTCTGCAGCCCCCCCCTCAGCCGAAACACCTGGCGAAGGCGCAGGGCCAGACGCAGCAGCAGGAGACGAGGAAGACGAAGACGTCGACGACACGCAGAGACCATCTGGAAGACCCCCAGGAGCAGCTGTGACAGCAACAGAAGCAGGAAGATCAGCCGACGGCACTGGAACACCCAGAGAAGGAGCCTCACCATCAGGAGGACTGCCGGACGACGCAGGGGGAGCCGCAGCAGCCAACGGGACGTCATCATCCTCGCCCACGGAATCCACCCCAACAGGGATCGGCGCGAAATCATCCTCCCGGAACAGGTTCACAGGAGCGACAGCAGCCTCCGAGCACCTGGCAGCCTGATGCCCCAACAGGCCACACCGAACGCAGGTACGGCGTTGCCAGGCATAGTAAACCCCAACGTAGTACCAAAGAAGCTGGACCGAAGAAGGGATGTCAGACCTCAGGCGCATCCCAAGGGTACGAATGTTCGTCTGCATACCCTTATACCTCCCTGAGGACAGCGTGTGCACCTGCACACTGATGACCGCGCCAAACTGCTGGAAGTAACGCCAGAGTAGATCTTCGGGAAGCTCCATGGGCGCCCCGTGCACACTCACGTAGGTCAGGGCACCACTACGGTCTGTAATGGTCACAGAGCCGGCACCATCCGGCAGCGACAAGGAATGCCCCTCGTAATGGCGGAGGAAAGCACAATACACCTCCTCCCCCGCCAACTTAATAATAACCCAGTGAGCATTTACCAGCTCAATTCCGTAGACGTCGTCGACCGGGACACGAAGCATGTCACACATGACAAGCTCAACTAAAGGATAGCCAACACGGCCCGTAAACTCCAGTCCCACGGAGTTTACTCTCATCACAGGAGGGAGTGGGACTCCCATCGCAAGCGTGCGACGTCAACACCAGCCAAGCAGCAACTGCAGGGAGGGTGGGGACGCCCACACCTCCTGGCGACGAAAAACGGCAAACACCCCAAACTACCAGAGGCCAGACGACAAGTCTGTACCTCATGGCAGCTCCAGGTGCACTCCCCATATTTTA
>NC_091201.1:15386681-15449181 GCF_040958095.1 Procambarus clarkii
GCGGTGGGGTGGTTCAAATAGCCTCGGCTATCACCTCATTATGTCCGGTCGTGATGGTCAAGTGGATTAAGGCGTCTTGTACATACCAGTTGCGTTGCTCCTGGGAGTATGGGTTCGAGTCACTTCTGGGGTGTGAGTTTTCAGTTGCATATTGTCCTGGGGACCATTCAGGCTTGTTCGCATTTGTGTTCCTCACGTGTGCCCCAAAGAATGAGGTGATTTGGTAAAATGCTATGCCCAAGATTACTATCCGAGTGCCGGCGGTGGGGTGGTTCAAATAGCCTCGGCTATCACCTCATTATGTCCGGTCGTGATGGTCAAGTGGATTAAGGCGTCTTGTACATACCAGTTGCGTTGCTCCTGGGAGTATGGGTTCGAGTCACTTCTGGGGTGTGAGTTTTCAGTTGCATATTGTCCTGGGGACCATTCAGGCTTGTTCGCATTTGTGTTCCTCACGTGTGCCCCAAAGAATGAGGTGATTTGGTAAAATGCTATGCCCAAGATTACTATCCGGGTGCCGGCGGTGGGGTGGTTCAAATAGCCTCGGCTATCACCTCATTATGTCCGGTCGTGATGGTCAAGTGGATTAAGGCGTCTTGTACATACCAGTTGTGTTGCTCCTGGGAGTATGGGTTCGAGTCACTTCTGGGGTGTGAGGTTTCAGTTGCATATTGTCCTGGGGACCATTCAGGCTTGTTCGCATTTGTGTTCCTCACGTGTGCCCCAAAGAATGAGGTGATTTGGTAAAATGCTATGCCCAAGATTACTATCCGAGTGCCGGCGGTGGGGTGGTTCAAATAGCCTCGGCTATCACCTCATTATGTCCGGTCGTGATGGTCAAGTGGATTAAGGCGTCTTGTACATACCAGTTGCGTTGCTCCTGGGAGTATGGGTTCGAGTCACTTCTGGGGTGTGAGTTTTCAGTTGCATATTGTCCTGGGGACCATTCAGGCTTGTTCGCATTTGTGTTCCTCACGTGTGCCCCAAAGAATGAGGTGATTTGGTAAAATGCTATGCCCAAGATTACTATCCGAGTGCCGGCGGTGGGGTGGTTCAAATAGCCTCGGCTATCACCTCATTATGTCCAGTCGTGATGGTCAAGTGGATTAAGGCGTCTTGTACATACCAGTTGCGTTGCTCCTGGGAGTATGGGTTCGAGTCACTTCTGGGGTGTGAGTTTTCAGTTGCATATTGTCCTGGGGACCATTCAGGCTTGTTCGCATTTGTGTTCCTCACGTGTGCCCCAAAGAATGAGGTGATTTGGTAAAATGCTATGCCCAAGATTACTATCCGAGTGCCGGCGGTGGGGTGGTTCAAATAGCCTGGGCTATCACCTCATTATGTCCGGTCGTGATGGTCAAGTGGATTAAGGCGTCTTGTACATACCAGTTGTGTTGCTCCTGGGAGTATGGGTTCGAGTCACTTCTGGGGTGTGAGTTTTCAGTTGCATATTGTCCTCGGGACCATTCAGGCTTGTTCGCATTTGTGTTCCTCACGTGTGCCCCAAAGAATGAGGTGATTTGGTAAAATGCTATGCCCAAGATTACTATCCGAGTGCCGGCGGTGGGGTGGTTCAAATAGCCTCGGCTATCACCTCATTATGTCCGGTCGTGATGGTCAAGTGGATTAAGGCGTCTTGTAAATACCAGTTGCGTTGCTCCTGGGAGTATGGGTTCGAGTTACTTCTGGGGTGTGAGTTTTCAGTTGTATATAGTCCTGGGGACCATTCAGGCTTGTTTGCATTTGTGTTCCTCACGTGTGCCCCAAAGAATGAGGTGATTTGATAAAATGCTATGCCCAAGATTACCATCCGAGTGCCAGCGGGGAAGTGGTTGAAATAGCTTCGGCTATCACCTCATTATGTCCGGTCGTGATGGTCAAGTGGATTAAGGCGTCTTGTAAATACCAGTTGAGTTGCTCCTGGGAGTATGGGTTCGAGTCGCTTCTGAGGTGTGAGTTTTCAGTTGCATATTGTCCTGGGGACCATTCAGGCTTGTTCGCATTTGTGTTCCTTACGTGTGCCCCAAAGAATGAGGTGATTTGGTAAAATGCTATGCCCAAGATTACTATCCGAGTGCCGGCGGTGGGGTGGTTCAAATAGCCTCGGCTATCACGGTGATGGTCGTGATGGTCAAGTGGATTAAGGCGTCTTGTACATACCAGTTGCGTTGCTCCTGGGAGTATGGGTTCGAGTCACTTCTGGGGTGTGAGTTTTCAGTTGCATATTGTCCTGGGGACCATTCAGGCTTGTTCGCATTTGTGTTTCTCACGTGTGCCCCAAAGAATGAGGTGATTTGGTAAAATGCTATGCCCAAGATTACTATCCGAGTGCCGGCGGTGGGGTGGTTCAAATAGCCTCGGCTATCACCTCATTATGTCCGGTCGTGATGGTCAAGTGGATTATGGCGTCTTGTACATACCAGTTGCATTGCTCCTGGGAGTATGGGTTCGAGTCACTTCTGGGGTGTGAGTTTTCAGTTGCATATTGTCCTGGGGACCATTCAGGCTTGTTCGCATTTGTGTTCCTCACGTGTGCCCCAAAGAATGAGGTGATTTGGTAAAATGCTATGCCCAAGATTACTATCCGAGTGCCGGCGGTGGGGTGGTTCAAATAGCCTCAGCTATCACCTCATTATGTCCGGTCGTGATGGTCAAGTGGATTAAGGCGTCTTGTACATACCAGTTGCGTTGCTCCTGGGAGTATGGGTTCGAGTCACTTCTGGGGTGTGAGTTTTCAGTTGCATATTGTCCTAGGGACCATTCAGACTTGTTCGCATTTGTGTTCCTCACGTGTGCCCCAAAGAATGAGGTGATTTGGTAAAATGCTATGCCCAAGATTACTATCCGAGTGCCGGCGGTGGGGTGGTTCAAATAGCCTCGGCTATCACCTCATTATGTCCGGTCGTGATGGTCAAGTGGATTAAGGCGTCTTGTACATACCAGTTGTGTTGCTCCTGGGAGTATGGGTTCGAGTCACTTCTGGGGTGTGAGTTTTCAGTTGCATATTGTCCTGGGGATTATTCAGGCTTGTTCGCATTTGTGTTCTTCACGTGTGCCCCAAAGAATGAGGTGATTTGGTAAAATGCTATGCCCAAGATTACTATCCGAGTGCCGGCGGTGGGGTGGTTCAAATAGCCTCGGCTATCACCTCATTATGTCCGGTCGTGATGGTCAAGTGGATTAAGGCGTCTTGTAAATACCAGTTGCGTTGCTCCTGGGAGTATGGGTTCGAGTCACTTCTGGGGTGTGAGTTTTCAGTTGCATATTGTCCTGGGGACCATTCAGGCTTGTTCGCATTTGTGTTCCTTACATGTGCCCCAAAGAATGAGGTGATTTGGTAAAATGCTATGCCCAAGATTACTATCCGAGTGCCGGCGGTGGGGTGGTTCAAATAGCCTCGGCTATCATTGTGATGGTCGTGATGGTCAAGTGGATTAAGGCGTCTTGAACATACCAGTTGCGTTGCTCCTGGGAGTATGGGTTCGAGTCACTTCTGGGGTGTGAGTTTTCAGTTGCATATTGTCCTGGGGACCATTCAGGCTTGTTCGCATTTGTGTTCCTCATGTGTGCCCCAAAGAATGAGGTGATTTGGTAAAATGCTATGCCCAAGATTACTATCCGAGTGCCGGCGGTGGGGTGGTTCAAATAGCCTGGGCTATCACCTCATTATGTCCGGTCGTGATGGTCAAGTGGATTAAGGCGTCTTGTACATACCAGTTGCGTTGCTCCTGGGAGTATGGGTTCGAGTCACTTCTGGGGTGTGAGTTTTCAGTTGCATATTGTCCTAGGGACCATTCAGACTTGTTCGCATTTGTGTTCCTCACGTGTGCCCCAAAGAATGAGGTGATTTGGTAAAATGCTATGCCCAAGATTACTATCCGAGTGCCGGCGGTGGGGTGGTTCAAATAGCCTCGGCTATCACCTCATTATGTCCGGTCGTGATGGTCAAGTGGATTAAGGCGTCTTGTACATACCAGTTGTGTTGCTCCTGGGAGTATGGGTTCGAGTCACTTCTGGGGTGTGAGTTTTCAGTTGCATATTGTCCTGGGGACCATTCAGGCTTGTTCGCATTTGTGTTCTTCACGTGTGCTCCAAAGAATGAGGTGATTTGGTAAAATGCTATGCCCAAGATTACTATCCGAGTGCCGGCGGTGGGGTGGTTCAAATAGCCTCGGCTATCACCTCATTATGTCCGGTCGTGATGGTCAAGTGGATTAAGGCGTCTTGTAAATACCAGTTGCGTTGCTCCTGGGAGTATGGGTTCGAGTCACTTCTGGGGTGTGAGTTTTCAGTTGCATATTGTCCTGGGGACCATTCAGGCTTGTTCGCATTTGTGTTCCTTACATGTGCCCCAAAGAATGAGGTGATTTGGTAAAATGCTATGCCCAAGATTACTATCCGAGTGCCGGCGGTGGGGTGGTTCAAATAGCCTCGGCTATCATTGTGATGGTCGTGATGGTCAAGTGGATTAAGGCGTCTTGTACATACCAGTTGCGTTGCTCCTGGGAGTATGGGTTCGAGTCACTTCTGGGGTGTGAGTTTTCAGTTGCATATTGTCCTGGGGACCATTCAGGCTTGTTCGCATTTGTGTTCCTCATGTGTGCCCCAAAGAATGAGGTGATTTGGTAAAATGCTATGCCCAAGATTACTATCCGAGTGCCGGCGGTGGGGTGGTTCAAATAGCCTCGGCTATCACCTCATTATGTCCGGTCGTGATGGTCAAGTGGATTAAGGCGTCTTGTACATACCAGTTGCGTTGCTCCTGGGAGTATGGGTTCGAGTCACTTCTGGGCTGTGAGTTTTCAGTTATATATATATATATATATATATATATATATATATATATATATATATATATATATATATATATATATATGTCGTACCTAGTAGCCAGAACGTACTTCTCAGCCAACTATGCAAGGCCCAATTTGCCTAATAAGCCAAGTTTTCATGAATTAATTGGTTTTCGACTACCTAACCTACCTAACCTAACCTAACCTAACTTTTTCGGCTACCTAACCTAACCTAACATATAAAGATAGGTTAGGTTAGGTTAGGTAGGGTTGGTTAGGTTCGGTCATATGTCTACGTTAATTTTACCTCCAATAAAAAAAAATTGACCTCATACATAATGAAATGGGTAGCTTTATCATTTCATTGAAAAAAAATTAGAGAAAATATATTAATTCAGGAAAACTTGGCTTATTAGGCAAATCGGGCCTTGCATAGCTGGCCGAGTACGACGTTCTGGCTACTTGGTACAACATATATATATATATATATATATATATATATATTGTTGGGGGTTTCACCTCTCTATTATTCTCTACCCTTACTCTGGGGTGAGCAATAGTTACGCTCAAGGTAACTCACCGTAGCCCTGCGGGTCTTCCCTCGATCCTCACGGCGCCACTGCACGCCAGGAGAGTCTCCCAGTCAATCTTAACGGCCTCTTATTAAGAAAGAGTGAGAACACGTCTCGATCACATCGACTGTCGTGTGCCCTCCCCAACAATAGGGCTCTACGGTTAATCACAAGGTCGCCAATTGGTGTTTAAGGTGGCCAATAACACCATCAGTGGACTGGTGTATTCAGTGGTAGCCTTGGCAAGGTCATACTCAAAGATCAGGAATCAGGCAGGTACTTGTTGTTATCACTCTATGCTTACAGGTTTAGTATAGCCACAAGATCAATGGAGGGGATGATAAAAACACAAAGAGAGTTTTGTATTTTACTTAAAATGTATGAAAGATGTCACAAGGCCACACAATAATTCATAAATCAACTGATCCTGACTCGGCCGGTAATTCCCACGGATATTATGCGACCGCTAGAGGGCAACACTCTCCCCTCCTCATCAAGTGTCAAGAACAGCTGATCGCAATGGTCACTCCGCGCGAAATTTGCTTGTTTGCTAGATTCACGCGCGCGGTTTCTTTAAATTCTCCAATATTACTAGAAACTCGCACACTCTATATTGGCACAAATAAACCGAATTACTTAGTTACACTGTACTCAGGCTCAAACAGTCTTTTCTACAATCAATTCTACAATGATTCACTGTAATGGTCTTACACTGTTATTTATCCAACAATATATAATGAAATATTAACACGGGAGTTTTCAGTACTTTCTCTCGTGGGCGATAACGCAATGATTCACTGTACTCACAAATGATTATTCACTGAATGAACATAGACATATATATGGTATATAAATCAATCATCAATACATGGAAAATAAATAGTTTCTGGGCACATAGCCTAATCTCCGGCATAATATTATATATAATTTACCACTATATGTTCATATCAAAATCTATAGAAAGATATACACAACACAGTAAATTTATCACTGGTTTATCATTTATCACTAATCTCATAGCTCACATAGCCTAAACCGGCATAATATTATATATAATTTACCACTATATGTTCATATCAAAATCTATAGAAAGATATACACAACACAGTAAATTTATCACTGGTTCCTGGTGCCTGTACACACCAATAATCAACATGAATATTACAAGTACTCTTGATAGTACTGTCTAGCACACTGGTGCTTTATCGTGACATGGGTGAGACTTGCTCACGACATATAAAATCTTCAGGCTTGATAATAGCCAAATAATATAGCTAACTAAAGGGGAATGGGGAGGGAACTAGAACCACCTACTTCACCCTATCCTCCGATGAGAGTCGAGATGTAGCTCCTGGTCCTCGTGTCGGGAACGCCCCCCACACTACACGTCGTCGTGTCCTACCAGAGCCTCTCGTCGTCCCACCGTTTAGCGCGTCGTCTCCGTGCCTCCTCACTGCAGGTCCGTCCTCCTCCTTGACTTCTTGAAGGTTGGAGTCGGTCTCCTGGCCGTCGTCTTCTCCCAGCAACGGCTGTCGCCTACGTCTCAGCTACAGTCGTTCGGTTTCCCCAAATAGTCCTCTCTCTATATATATATATAATATATATATATATATATATATATATATATATATATATATATATATATATATATATATATATGTCGTACCTAGTAGCCAGAACGCACTTATCGGCCTACTATGCAAGGCCCGATTTGCCTAATAAGCCAAGTTTTCCTGAATTAATATTTTTCTCTAATTTTTTTCTTATGAAATGATAAATCTAACCATTTCATTATGTATGAGGTCAATTTTTTTTTATTGGAGTTTAAATTAACGTAGATATATGACCAAACCTAACCAACCCTACCTAACTTAACCTAACCTATCTTTATAGGTTAGGTTAGGTTAGGTAGCGGAAAAAGTTAGGTTAGGTTAGGTTAGGTAGGTTAGGTAGTCGAAAAAACATTAATTCATGAAAACTTGGCTTATTAGGCTAATTGGGCCTTGCATATTAGGCTGAGAAGTGAGTTCTGGCTACTAGGTACGACATATATATATATACATATATATATATATATATATATATATATATATATATAGCCTCGGCTATCACCTCATTATATATATATATATATATATATATATATATATATATATATATATATATATATATATATATATATATATATATATATATATATATATATATATATATATACATAGTTCCGTGATTTGGGTGTACACCCAAATCACGGAACTATTTACTCTACCCACCATGAGAGTAAGGACAAGACAAGAACATATCGATGCCAACACAGAAGACAATGTCCAACATAACAGGCCAATTACACTGGATTAATCTTTGTGTTTAGATAGGAGATGCCTCGTATGGGCCAATAAGCCTTCTGCAGCCCCTATGTTTATCCCTTATGTATCCCCCATGTTTTCACCTTCATTGTATTATCACCTGACCTAATGCGGGTATAAAATCAACTAGTATTGTAAGATCTGTTCACTTGAGAATGAACCATGGAGGTTCGAAACGTCGTGCAAATTATACAAATAAGTGTAATACACTCTATAGTAAATCACTTCTTTTCTTCACCTTAAAAGTACGAAAATGAGTTTTGGAGAACTCCTATTTCAATTAAGCCCTGATGCTAAGAAAATAGTTAGAGGGATAGAAGCCCTAAACCAGAAAATAATAAATACAGAATATGCGGTCATATTCAATGAAACATGTTTGAAAGAAAACCTGGTGCCAGTATACACCAATATATATATATATATATATATATATATATATATATATATATATATATATATATATATATATATATATATATATATATATATATATATATACATACATACATACATACATACTAGTAGTATCCGGCCACGCGTTGCTGAGCCACAGCAACCTTCCCTGTCCCCCAGTCCTCCCTATTATTCCATCCTCACCCGTCCTCTCGGCCTCCCAACCATTCCCCACTCAACTATCCCCCTCTTCCTTCCCACCATGTCCCACTCCCCTGTCCCTTTGTCCTCCCCACAATTCGCCACTCCCCCATCCCCTCGTCCCCAACATCCCAAACTCCCTCGTCCTTCCCCACCATTACCCGCCCCCGTGTCCCCTCGTCCTCCCCACCATCTCTCACTTCCATCCACTCATCATCCCCACCAATCCCCACTCCCTCGTCCGATGCCTTCCCAAATGGTATGATGTTCCCAGCAGAAAATTGGGAACATGAAGTGATCTGATGTTCCCATCACTGAAATATAAGAAAAACAGTTAAAAAATTAAATGAAAATATGAAAAAATAAAAAAAAAATATACTATACTCACGAAATGAACGGTATGGTTCAACACAGCTCAATTCCAATGCAATTCATACAAAATAAATAAATCAAAATGAAAATAAATCAAAATCTATGAAAATTCAATTTATCAATGCAATCAGAAACATTGAAATGGAATTGTAACATATTAAGTATAACATGTGTCTTGCTCTTACATGCAACAGATGGCGCTGTTTTTCAAGAAAAGCAGAGTTTTACCTGTCACAGGTGTGGCATCTATACTTATACTTACGAAATGAACGGTATAGTAAACAACACAGCTCAATTCCAAAACAATGTCACACAAAATAATTCAATAAAAAAATTAAATAAATCTAAATATATGAAAATAAAATGTATCAATGCAATCGGAAACATTGAAATGGAATTCGTGACATATTTAGTATAGCGTACATGTTGCAATTTTGTGCAACAGATGGCGCTGTTTTTCAAAAACCCATGTTTTTTTCCTGTCAGATGAGTGGCATCTATATAGTAGTATATAAAAAGACGTGCCTATTTGAATGCAATGTTTTGTCAAAATTTCAAAGCAATCGGTGAAGATCTTTCGGAGATTATAGTGTGTGTTGCTCTTGCGTCCAACAGATGGTGTTGTTTTTTGAGAAAAAGCATGTTTTTCCTTTCACAGGTAAGGAATGTATATTGTAGATATATAAAAAGGCGCGCCTATCGAATGCAACGTTGTGTCGAAGTTTCAAAGCAATCGGTAAAGAGATTTCAAAGATTTCCCTCATATGAAAATACATGAAAAAACAATTTTTAAGAATAAACATGTTTTTTACCGTCTCAGACATGACATCTATATAGTATGTATATAAAAACCTGGCCGGATGCGAATAGAACATTGTGTAAAAATTCATAGCAATTGGTGAAGAACTTTCGAAGATTAGCGATTTTGAACAAACGAACATTTCCCTTTTTATTTATATAGATATATGCATGTCTCATTGAATATGACAGCATATTTTGTATTTACTATTTTCTGAATTAGGGCTTCTATCCCTCTTACTAATGCTCTTGCATCAGAGTTCAGCTGGAGTAGGAGTTCACCAAAAGTCATGTTATTTTCAAGGTGAAGAAAAAGAATTGAATAACTGAAGAATGTATTACTCTTATTATCAAATCGCACAACGTTTCGAACCTACCTAGTTCATCCTCAAGTGATAACAAAATACAGATCTCAATAGATTTATACCATTACGGGTCAGGTGAGAAAACAAGTAGAATAAAGTAAAAGACAAGGGGAAAATAGGGGACGAAGCACATACAAATATTAATCGGGTATAATAGGCCTATTATGT
Source organism: Procambarus clarkii (assembly GCF_040958095.1). Lineage (NCBI taxonomy): Eukaryota > Metazoa > Arthropoda > Malacostraca > Decapoda > Cambaridae > Procambarus > Procambarus clarkii. The sequence continues at coordinate 15,396,710 of NC_091201.1, forward strand.
TGAGCAGTGTCTTCTGTGCTGGCATCGTTATGTTCTGGTCTTGTTCTTACTCGCATGGTGGGTAGAGTAAATAATTATGTTATTTGGCTATTCATGGTAGGTTGTTCTATTCTCATGTGGATTGCTTCAAGAATGTGTAATCTTCTTACATTTTGGGTTTCGTCTATTATACAAGTGTTTTTATTCAGCAAATTTCTTGGTAGGATGATGTCATGGGCTTGTCTCATGTGATTCATAGGGTCACCGGATTGAAGATGACAGATCAAACGCCTCGTCAGCATGGTCGACGTCATACCTATGTACTTAGATTGAAGGTTACATCCTTCGTGGGGGCAAGTGTACAAGTTTTTATTGGCGTGTCAGTGGGTTGCAGGTTTGTCTGGGGGGAAGGAGTTGCTGGGAACTTCGAGCAGGTAGAGGAGGAGTCAGTGGATGGAACTCCAAGGCTATAGAAGAAATACTGAGCTCTATGGAAGAACAGCCCCATAGGAGGAGTAGGACCTCAAGTTGTGAGAGGAAAAGCAGTGGAGTAGAGTTTCACGTGCTTCTGTGGTACCAGTGGTGAAGCACCATTGCTGTTAAGGACGATTTCATGGTGTGGCAGCCGGAAGAGCTGTGGAAGACTCTGGTAGACAATTCTGTGAGAACCTGAAGTGTTCAGGGAAGTGAACCTCTGGAAGCAGAGAGGAGGTTCTTATTGATTACTTATAGAGGGTTGATAGAGTGTATGAGTGTCATTAGCGTGCATAATGAAGCGGGAGGCGAGTGATTTGGACGTTTGTGTAAAGGAATATTTATACTGATGTTTATGTTGTTGCAGCCAAAGGCTGGATTCCTTGTTTATATTTATTTATATATATTCTAGGGCTGATAGTGCCATATTGTATTACAAGATTTAACCCACTAGGTGAGGTTGGAATCATTAGTGGCTAGCCAGAAATTGGGCTACCACTTGATAAGCAGCTGGTAGAGTCCCGATGGGATTCGATGCAACCTGACTATAACAGCATAGAGTGTTGGAGTCATTATTGTATCTTGTGTGTGTTGTATATGTTCTCTGTATATTAAATGTTCATAACCAGCAGGTGTTTGCCCTTGTCCTAGTGAGGCTTCCCAGAAAGTAGAAAAGAGAGAGAGAAAGAACCACAGCTGTGGACAGGGTGGTACGGAATTACAATTCAACCAAAGGGGGAATTAAGGATGTCATACCAAATTAGGAGAGAGTGGGGGAGTCATGGCGGCTTGAATTGGGTGTGTGTACGTGACACCGAGGCCAGTGTTGGAGCCGCACCCCCTAAATGTGTGACACTAAACCCCTCTCCAAGAGCAGGAAGCGTACAGGGTGATCTAATGAGCAATGTATAAGCACTCTACGGGTTTTCGTTGGTTGTATGGTTGGGATTATGCACCCTACCTACAACAACGTAATAATTGGTCACAACTATTGTTGTCCTTAATGCCCAACATCAACAATCTATCATTCGTAGGGAGGATTTCATGAATATAGCGATACAATAGCTCACATTGTTTTGGGTCAATAAATTTAACATGAAGGTTTGCCCATATTACTTGCCAGCTAAAGAGTGGTTATGCCTCCTCTACTTAAGGAACTATATTTGGGAGTAGAATATTATACACTTGTTTACTGTTCATCATCAAAAAACCTTCAATATTACAAGTCCGCCTGACAATATCCATTGCACATAAATAAAAGTGAGGTGAAATAAAGGCAAGGTCAGTATACTCTGGCATATGTATCAAGTAGCTAACACGTAATTTGCCATTGATTATTACAACCTTCTGAAATAGGGTTTATTTTCTATTTGACAACATATTCGTAGCTACTATTATATTTCAACAGAGTACTTGCCAATTCGTAACAAATTTTGTCCCATACGTTTTACAACAGCAAATCCCAAGAGCTTTAATAGACTCCACTGTCTTCAGTCATGAACCTGATCAGGTAACTTTATTACACCAACTGCCAAGCTCCATCATAAACGTTATGTTCTTGTTAATGACAGCACCTGTTGCTCTGTCAAAGTTGTCTAACTCATCCTGAACATTCACAACTGTCGATACAAAAATAGTTGTATCGTCTGAATAACCAACAACAGGAAGTGTCATAGCATTAGGAAGATAAGGTGGAACAATAAAGTCATTGTTTTTTATTGCCTTGTACAGTATCTCTTTAAATATAACATACAAAATCATTGAAAGGGGACATCCCTGACATACCGATCGTTCAACTGAAAAAGGTTTGCTTAAGACTCCATTGATACACACGCTGCACCGACATTGTTTATAAGCATTCGCATCCTATCAATAAATCCTTGTGCCACTCCTACTCTATCCAATATTTCTAATATAAACTGAACATCAATGCTGTGGAATGGGACTTTAATTCAACTCTAATAATATTTAATTAAAAAATTGAAATACTGGAAGGACCACCCACTTTTGAGAAAAGAGGGAAAACAAATAAATGGACTATAAGACTGACACTGTGGTACCAGTGCCTATGAATGTTAGATTATTTGGTGATTATTTGAAGAGCATGAATGGACTGTAATAATTGAGAGCTTAAATCCTCAAACTTCAACATTGGGGGGAGGGGGAGGAGTATTACTAGAAATTAATATATATCTAGGATAATGACTGGTGCTGGTTCGTCACCAGTTGGTTAATTACATCAATACAGATTCTAGAATCAGAAATTAAATGTAGATTCAATATGCTGATAATATAGTAAGATAATCGAGCCTATGAAATAAATTGTCAAACCATAGGAAACTATATGTAAAATATATAATTTGTGAGCAACAAAATATTAGATTTATGTAATTTCTCTTAGAATATCATATGTATAAGAAATGTAAATTCATATTAGAAATAATATTAGCATCAGTCAAAAATCTACGAAAGAGAGACAGTAAGGCTTAGCTGTAAGAAGACTTCACTAAACACGTTTCACTGATGAATACTCGTAGACGTGATCACATCGCCCAAATACATTATTTGGGCGATGTGATCATGTCTACGAGTATTCGAACAGTGAAACCCCAGTAGGGAATGTCGTGTGTAGAGGAAGAATTTCTCTGCTGGTCCTCACCAACACGCTGCAATCACAGAAATGGTATAGAATTTGACTAGGCTAGATATTTACTCCACTATTCACTGAAACTTCAGAATAACGTGGAAAGAAACTAACTTGGGTGTTGTGGTCGGTAGATGACAACGACGAGCTACCTACAGTAATAAATTATGAGATAGTGCACCACACATAAATTATACTTAACGTAGGTTTGAGACACATTTACACTCACCAATATCACGTCAATTAATCCATGACGTTCACTGCTGTTGAAGGTCAAATTCGGGGACGCGATTATCTTCTCAGAAACGAGAATATACAGTAAGAAGCACTGTACGACCACGTATTCAATCTGCAATGGCTGCTGCTTGCAAATTTGCGTGTTCTCGTGGCGGAGCCGTGTGCTGAAAAACCACCTCCCTCATGCCCTGACGCCTGAACACGCATGCGCAGAGACGCTCATAGCAATCTCGAGCTTAAACCAATTTGGTTTACTAGTAACTATTTAGGGAACTAAAGGAGTACGATTTAAACTATCGTCACAAGTAAATATATTGATTGATAATACCTCTTCTCGCAAGGCAATAGATGTAATTAATATTGAACAAATTAAACGGGAAGGGGCGACGTGACGTGTCATTTACGTCGCATTTTACTGGAATATTTAATTTAGTTGAATAGTCGAGCTCAGTGCGCATAAGTGCGCGATATGAATATTTCTTTCATAATGAACACTATTTTTAGACAGAAAGGATAATTAACTGAACTTTATAAATCTCTAACAATCGTGGAAGACTTCATGTTTCTGTCTGCTATCGACGCTTGGCGTCATGATGGTTGGGTAATTTCTAGCTAAATTATGCCTTACTATAGAAACACCAACGATATTAATCCTAGGTGTTAGTGTTATTAGTAAATGTTAATATTGGGAGTTGAGAGGAAATAATCGCTTGGTTATTTCCAACAATCAAGACGGTCAAAAGTTGTCGATCCGTCAAGATTTATCATGGAGGATATTAACATTATTCTCAGGCACATAATTTACAACATCCCTAGTTACAATATTACAATTTATTATAGATCTTTCAGGCACACCACAGAACTGTTCCTTTGACATAACTTTATCCATTGCAATCCGAAGTCTATTTGCCAGCAATGTCGATATTATTTTATAAACTTGGTTTAGCAAGAAAAGTGGCCTCCAGTTCGTTAGATTATGCAAATCACCCGTTTTAGGAATCATCTTAATAATCCCTTGAGATTGTGATCTGCTAAGTTTCCTATGTTGTATGCTATACTGCACCACTTGTACAAAGTCTTTACCAATGATATCCCATAGATTGAAATAAAATTCTGCCGGGAACCCATCACAGCCAGGTGATTTACCCTTCTTTAAACTCTTGACAGCACTCCACACTTCCTGCTTATCTACATCTTCCAACAATGTCATGTTGTAATCCTGGGTTAAAATCCGTGTACATTTTCCAAGGAAATACTCCCGCATACCTTGGTCCACGTCCACTTTTTTGTAAAATTTCTCTAATTCACCTCGAACATAACATACAATCCCATCCGTATTTGTCATATTCGTCCCATCACCTGCTTTAATACTAGTCACACGTGCTGTACCCTTGTTATTCTTTACTTTGCTTAACAAATATGGAGAGAGTTTTTCACCCTACATCCAATCATTAGTCTGGAGGCGAACATTGACTCCTTCAGATATTTCATCCCGCTTTTTGTTAATTCTGTCCTTGAAAATTGTAATTTCTTCATACTTGTCTAATCCTATATTAACATTTGCATAAAGTTGCTTTAATCTGTGTTGGAATAAGGTTAAAAGGCCATATTTTTCAGCAGCCTTTCTTGTGAACACTTTCACGAAGAAACTTTTGCATGCAATTTTACACATGTCCCACCACTCCAACAGACATCTGAACTTACATTTTTGCCCAACCAGGTGTTCCCACAATACTTTAAAATCATCAATTACATCTCTACTCTGACACAGATTGCAAATGAGCTTCCATGACCCTGTCCCCACTTTAACCTGATCGTCAATAGCAAGCTTCATCACAACCATACAATGATCTGAACAGCTGACCGGAACAGTACTGCAAGAACTAATTTTATCATTATGTAATGTGTGCATATATATTTTATCAAGCCTAGAATCATAATTCTAGCGAACATATGTGTACTCCTAGACACCCCCGTTAATGCTATTCACATCCTTGAGACTAATACATTTCAAAAGTGTAATTAAAGCAGGAGATACACATGTGTTCGTCTGAGTGCTATAATTTCTTACAGAAGTGACACAATTAAAGTCGCCACCAAAAATAATATTACGTTTATCATTTCTGAAAAAAATACAATAGCTCTTTAGAGAACAATTCCTCCCTCTCTTTCTTCCTGCAGGTGCCAGAGGGAGCATACACATTTAGCAGAGGAATTATAGTGTCAAAAAAGGAAATCTTTGCATATAAAACATTACCATTATCATCCATTTCGGAATTAAGAACCTTTACGTGGGCTTGTTTAACAATCAATATCATCGTACCACCTTTCAACAAGTTCGGAGGATTTCAAAGTAATCAAGCAACACATAAAGTTTCTTAACATCTTGTACATTGTGATCTTACACTAAAAGCACATCCAATTTAAGATATTTAAATAATGATATTAGCTGCAACTGTTTGTTTCTACAATTGAGCCCATAAATGTTCAAAGTAGCAAAATTCAAATTAATAGGCTTCCCAAATGTAATTTTGAGAGAAAAAAATTACTCTTTATCCATCATTATCTCACTCGACACTGAGTGTCGTCTTTCCATTTTCGAAATGTAAGTGTAATATTTTCCCTCACAGCTCGATTCTGTTCACGTTCCACAATATCCCATGACGCTTTATCCACTGTTCTCTTTACCATGATCACCACTCACCAGTTGTACTGTGTCTTCACTACGTTTCGGTAACTCATCGTGACCTTGGTCACGGTGAACTTCAACGGCAACCACCTCGTCAGTTTTTTCACAAACTTTTAATTTAGCGGCATAGACCTTTATACGTATCAGATCAATATTCTGGGTTAATTTTTTCTCATGTGTCTTCACATGATAGGTTACATAACCAGCCTTCACACACCCCCAGCTTTCACATGACCCGTACCCTTTTTACAAGACCTTACAAAAGAGGGTGGAGTTGCCCTCTGAACAGACATTTCTACATCACTGTCTCGAATGGTGTCATCCCCTACATCCAGTTGACAACCAATTACTTGTTCTATCGTCACCTCACCAAGGTCAACACCATCTTCAGCATCGCAGCTCTTGGAAGCGTCAGTGACTATGTTATGGGCGTCCACATGTACATTGTCCTGACTTACCTCACCCCTCACCAGGTTGGATGACATCAGTTATAGCGTCCTGAGCAGTGTCTGCTCCATCCTTGTCTACTTCACCTTTATCGTTCTGACCAAAGTTAAGTGCACCGTCCTCACTCGTGCTGGGAGTCACTTCCACAGACGTTTCGCGTACAGAGTTTTGGGTTACTTCATCTACCCCACATGGTACTGCAGCACTTACAACAGTAGGTTCATTTCCTGGTACACTATCCTCCATTAATCACGGAAAGTCATGTTCACGAAAAATGTTGATACGTTCTGTTGCCTCCACCTGGCAGGCAGCAGCCAAGTGACCAGTATGCCCAACTTAAAACAAGTTTTCAGTTGTCCACTGTATATAAATTTAATGTATTGACTAGCTACTGACAACGATGAAGGAATATTACGGTGAAGTTCCATCTTTACTGTTCCTGCTCTATTGAAACACCCTTTTCCTGGTCCATAGGTATATTTATTGAAACGAACATTGTCCACTTTACCAGTATGTGAGTAATAGTTCCATTCAACATTTCAAATGGCGCATCCCTCACAAAAACATATGTAAACTTTTTGCTCAAATTAATCACTTGCACTGATCCTTTCCCATTAGGCAAACTGATAATGTCATCATCATACTTCTTTAGAAACTCGGAAAACGCCACATTGTTTTCAAATTTCACCACCACTCTGTTTCCTGGCAGTGGTTGGAAACCAAATATTTTGTCCATCTTTATCAGTAGCACATCGAAGATCGTCGTGCAGACAAGGTCATAATCAGTGTTACAACTGAATCTGAGTCCTACAGACTCCTTCCTCTTGAGTGGAGGTGTGTAGGAACCCAGGATGGCACATATACCACACCCATCTGCTGTGCCCCCACCGGTCACTCCGTCACACTCCCTCCCTTACCCAACCACTCCAACGCCACGGCTAGTAGCTCGAGTGACACAGTTGTAGGCCCTAGCAATTCATGTTGGTCGGGGGGCCTGGATCAGGCACAGAAAATTAGTGAGCTTATGCATACAGTAGAAAAACAAAACAAAATTGTGGAAAACCTGACCAAGCAGATAACCGAACAAAATAAGGAAATCATGCACCAAAAGACGATGATAACCACTCTTCAGGACACTGTCAGAGTATTAATAACTGAGTGCAGGCCACACCAACCTGGGGTACCACCATGTGCTCCCATACGGCCAGTACCCCAGGGGAGACCCCAGCAGGGGGTGTCCCAGCCCTCACACCAGCTGGGCTCTCCCACCACGGCTCCCCACACCCCAGCCTCATCAACACAGTGCGCTATGAACAGAGGTAAACTATTCCACGTAGAAACGCATAGTGCTGTCGATGAGTATTATGGCGCAACTGATCCTGATGATGAACGTAGTGACACTGAGGGTGAGAACTTTAATGGTGATGACGATCAAGATGTTGATACCGGGTCTAAAAAACTCTGTTTGAAGGAATACAGTAGTGGAAATATTGAAAGTGATTGTGGTAAAGAACAAAGTGAAACCAGTGACGCTTGTAGTGATAGTGACGAAGTTCAACTGGACGTGGATGCCCGCCTCGGGCCGCGCACGCCACATCCCAGATGGTTCCGCCGTGACACATTTAAAGAAATGGTGACAGGTGATGTGCTGACTGAAGAGGAAAAAGAAGCTGCAATAAAGCACTACAACCAGTATGTAGACATACTTGCTTTCCTGAAACTGCAGACTGATAAAGTACAAAAGAACAATGGCGGCCTCTGAATCTCATAAAAACAAGTACAGTGTCATACCCACATTTTGCTTCCAGTAGATGAACGACATATGAGATTCAGAAACAAGTAGTGTATTGTGAGGACTAATAATAAACAGAGCTCCCCTATGACTCTGTAATATCCCCATTGGCCAAACTATTATGTATTAACGACAAGACCTACCATTAATGTATGACTTACTGTAAATATGTAGCTCTTGTAATAGCACTTTCTCTGTAACTAGCTGACATTGTATCTATAAGGTGTGAAGGATTGAAGAAATTGTTTATGTAATAATCTAAGATGAGGTCTGATAAAGACCTTTTGTGCCCTCTATAATGCTTTTGCGCTACCGCTCACAGGATGAGTATGGGGTGCACAACAAACTAGCCGCCTTCGGCGGCAACAAGCAAAATCACCACCCCCAGCATGAGGCTATCCGTCCATCAGTCAACACGCCGGCCGATAGCGACGACAAACACATCTAACCACCAGACGCCAGTAGCAGAGAGCAACACAAACACGTCTGCTCACTACTACGTCCACGACGCAAGTGTCATATAGAGTACTGGAGTTGGTCTGACGTGTGCTCCGAGGTTTAGAGAAAAGTCTGCATCTTTGTCTCTTATGTTTTAATAACTGCTTAATTTGATCTGGTGAGACATTTACCTCTGTAAGCGTTATATAATTTATCTAAAAGTGTGTCATTAGTTATTGGTTTACCAATGTGCAATAACATGAACAGTTATGAGACGCGGCGGTTATAGCATCCAGGCGCAGCATAATAAGCATTCAATTGCAATGCAGTGCATGATAGGTGTTCTGTTACCAGGCACGGCATAATAAGCATTCCATTACCAAGCAAGGCATGATAAGTATTCCATTACCTGACACGGCATGATCAGTATTCTGTTACCAGGCCTGGCATAAAAAGTATTCCATTACCAGGCCTGGCATAAAAAGTATTCCATTACCAGGCATGGCATGATAAGTATTACATTACCAGGCACGGCAAGATAAGTATTTAATTACTATGGCGAACATTATTAGTATTCCATTACCGGCACGGCATTATAAATATTGTTTCACGAGGCACAACATCATAAGTATTATGTTATGACTTATCATGACACCAGGTATGTCATGATAAGTATTCCATTACAATGCATGTCATGATAGGTATTCCATTACTAGGCAAGGCATGATAAGTATTCCATTACTAGACACAGCATGATAAATATTCTGTTACCAGGCATGGCATAATAAGTATTCCATTACCAGGTATGACATGATATTTATTTTATTACCAGGCACAGTATAATAAGTATTCTTTTACTAGGCTCGGCATGATAAATATTCTATTACAAGGTTTGGCATGATACAAGCAGGTACGTTATGATAAGTATTATATTACCAGGCACGGCATGATATGTGTTCTATTGCCAGGACTGGTATGATCAGAAATGTATTGCCAAGCACAGCATGATATGTATTCCATTATCAGACACATCATTATAAGTAGTATGTTCCCAAGCACGGTATAAAACATATTCTATTACCAGGCATGGTATGTTTTATACCATGCCTGGTAATAGGTGTATTCCATTACCAGGCACGGCATAATAAGTATTTTACTACTAGGCACTGTGTTATGAATCCATAATACTTGATTCATCATTTATTATGATAAACATGTATGTTCATTATTCTTTCCTCAATTATTTAAAATTAACCATTATGTCCTTTTATTTTCCAGTATATATGTTTGAGTTAATTGTAGCATGTTGCAGTGTACCTGAATGAAATATTTTAGTTACTGCTATTGCAGTTTTATTCATTTGGGGGGGGGGGGGTGACCGTATATGCGATGTTTCAATAATGTGTGCAGTGTATCAACCTAGCGTCACAGATTCATCCCTCTAATTATTCCAGTTTCCTGAATGGACATATTTCTTTAATTACACCTTAGCAGTGTTATATGCATAGTAGTATAGTTATAATTTTGTTCTTAAGTATTACTATCCGATAACAGAGTATCAAGAGATTTCATGTGGTTCTTAGTTGATAACCTGTAGACACCATGCCGTGCATGCTCTAACACGCCAGTCGCGTGGGTGAAGCTGGTTGGGGTGGACATGTTATGAGGTAAGTCTTTGGTACCTGTCTCTAAGGCCTGTCTCAAGTTGGTAAACACCCACGGTCAACCCTCAACGGTCAACACCCCCACCTTGTAAGACCTTGTAAGCACCACCACCACTGAACAGAAGTGTTCAACAAAAATGTCTTTGATAAAAACGTGCATAGAATGCGACATGAAGGTAGATTACCAACAGAGCTTCCAATGCCAACTCTGTTCAGCAGCCATACACAAAAAATGTGCCAACATGACTAATAATTCAAGGAGAAATGGTCCCAGTGACCACTCTGTGTACTGGCTCTGCAAAAAAGGATGATGTAACTTTTTTTAAGATGATGGAAATCCTGGATAAAACTCCCGCTGAAAACAGAGAAATACTAATAAATGCCTGCATAGCAATTTCTAATGTCTTCAAACAAACTGCACTTGACACCAAGGTACAACCAGATGCGGCACATAGCTCGGTGTCAGCGGCGCCTGAGCAGAGCGCGGAGTCCGGGACGACGCCTGAGCAGAGCGCGGAGTCGGGGACACCTGAGCAGGGCGCGGAGTCGGGGACGCCTGAGCAGAGCTCGGCGTCGATGGCGCCAGAGCAAAATGCAGTGTCACAGGCCCCGGAGCAGAGCACAGTGTCAGGGACGCCGCAGCAGATTGTGGTCCCTGGCAAAGGGAAACAAACAAAACAAGGCCCCAAAATCTGTTGGTATTACAAATGGGCTACCTGTAAACATTGTATATCGGGAAGAACAAATGGAACATGTAAGTACGATCACCCTAGAAAGTGCAGAAACCTCCTCAATACAGGTAAATGTACCAAAAGCTGTGAATTATTTCACCCAGAAATGTGCAAGAACTCTTTGGACAGGAAAGAGTGCTTCAATGCTGAATGTCCAGCTTTTCATATAAGAGGTACCAGGCGAATAAAACCGACAGACCGCCACAATGAAAACAGCCACTACCCCATCGACCGGGATAATTTTTTAGCAAGAGAAGAATGAAGAATAGGAGGAGAAGAATGGCTAAAAATGACCAGACTCTACCACCAACTCGGTCAAATGCTAGAGAGGACGCAAACACAGTGGCCTCCTTACCAGAGCCTCAGATATTAACACCAAGTAAGGCATCCAGCACTTCCACCAACACGATAACATCATTTATATTTGCCAACATCCAAGGTATAAAAACACGCAAATCCAACAAAGTTCATTTTATAGATGGTCTCCTTCATGAGGCAAATGCAGTGTTTGCAACCCTAATGGAAACTCAAACAAAGGACTACCTTGATGGTGAAATATGGATCTCAGAGAACAATCTTTTCAGATGTGATAGGAAACACCGGCTTCAGGGTGGGGTCAGCCTCTACATCAAAGACACACTCATCTGTACTGAGCTGCTAAACACCTCAAACGATATGGTGGAAGTGCTGATAATCAAAATAGAGATCCTAAATGTCCTTGTATATAAGTCACCGGAGGCAAACCCTCAGCAGTTTAAAGACCAACTAATGAAAATAGAACACTGCTTGGAAAACCTCACAAATCCAGCCCCGAACATCATCCTGCTTGGGGACTTCAACCTACAGCACCTGGCTAATACAGTAATATCAGAAAGAATACCAGGAAGTAGCCTAAATGAACAGGCACATGCAAATGACCTGCTGCGGATGTGCGACAGGTTTGCCTTAAACCCGCACATAGTAGAACCAACTAGGAAGGAGAACATGCTGGACCTCATTTTCACTAATAATGATGACTTGATCAGGAACATAATGATTACAAATACTCAGATTACAACTTAAATGAATTTCTGACAACCATGGGGAATAGACCTTCAAAACCAGTCCAGAATCCCGGTGGAGGAGATTTCAGAAAATTCAACTTCAATAATAAACAGATAAACTGGGAACAAATAAACCAGGACTTCGCAGAAATAAACTGGGAACAACAGCTAGAAAATGCAAACCTGAACCAGTCCCTGGAAAAAATAAGCTCAGTAGCACTAGAAATATGTTCAAACCGCATACCCCTAAGAAAAAAGAGAAAGAGATGCAGATTGGAACGGGAACGACGTTCCCTATATAGGAGAAGGAAACGAATCGCGGAACATCTTGAGAGTCGCACCCTATCTCAAGAACGGCGAAGGAGGTTTGGTAGAGAAATAGAAACAATTGAACTCAAGCTACAAGAATCATACAAAACCCAGGAGAGGCAAAGAGAGCAAAAGGCCATCAGTGAAATAGAGAGAAATCCGAAATATTTATTCTCCTATGCAAAATCAAAAATCACATCTAGTATCGAGCCCCTGCGAAAGGGAGATGGAACTTTCACCGGTGACAACAAAGAAATGAGCGAGTTACTGAGGAAGCAGTATGACTCTGTTTTCAGCGAGCCACTAAACACACTAAGGATTGATAACCCAAATGAATTTTTCATGGATATGATACCAACATCAAATCATATATCAGAAGTCACCCTATCCCCATTGGATTTTGAAGAAGCCATAAACAGTATGCCTATGCACTCTGCACCAGGCCCGGATTCTTGGAACTCCATATTCATCGAGAACTGTAAAAAAAAAACTATCGCAGGCCCTTCATATTCTGTGGAGACAAAGCCTAGATACTGGCGTTATCCCTGACATACTAAAAACAGCAGAGATAGCACCACACCATAAAGTAGGAAATAAGGCAGAGGCAAAAAATTACAGACCGATAGCACTAACATCGCACATCATAAAAAATTTTGAGAGAGTGCTAAGAAGTAAGATCACAAAATACATTGAATCACAGCATTTCCATAACCCCGGACAACATGGTTTCAGAACAGGGCGCTCTTGCCTGTCGCAGTTGCTGGATCACTATGGCATGGCATTAGATGCTATGGAAGACAAACAAAACGCTGATGTAATTTACACAGATTTCGCAAAAACTTTTGATAAATGTGACCATTATGTTATTGCACATAAAATGCGTTTAAAAGGAATTACCAGAAAAATAGGCAGATGGATCTAAAATTTCCTGACTAACAGAACCCAATGTGTAATAGTCAACAAAATAAAATCCAGCCCATCAACCGTGGAGAGCTCAGTCCCCCAGGGTATTGTGCTTGCTCCAGTACTTTTTCTCATCCTCATATCGGACATAGACAAGAACACAACCTATAGCACTGTATCATCCTTTGCAGATGACACTAGGATCTTCATGAGAGTAGGCAACATAGTGGACACGGCAAACCTCCAATCAGATGTAGATCAGGTCTTTCTATGGGCTACAGAAAATAATATGGTGTTTAACGAAGATAAGTTCCAGCTCATGCGCTACGGAAAAAATGAAAATATAAAAACGGAAACCACGTACAAAACTCAGGCAAATCATAACATAGAACGAAAAGGCAATGTAAAGGATCTGGGTGTACTCATTTCTGAAGACCTTACCTTTAAAGAACACAATAAAGTAGCCGTCACAACTGCAAGAAAAATGACAGGTTGGATAACAAGAACTTTTCACACTAGAGATGCTGTACCAATGATGATACTTTTCAAAACGCTTGTGCTCTCTAGAGTGGAGTACTGCTGCACAATGACAGCCCCTTTCAAAGCTGGAGAAATTTCTGACCTGGAGAGCGTGCAGAGATCCTTTACTGCTAGAATCCACTCAGTAAAACATCTAAACTACTGGGACCAACTAAAGAGCCTAAATCTGTATTCCCTTGAGCGCAGGCGGGAGAGATACATAATAATCTATATGTGGAAAATAATTGAGGGGCTGGTCCCAAACCTGCACACAGAAATAACATCACATGAGATCAGAAGACATGGCAGGATGTGCAGAATACCCCCGTTGAAAAGCAGAGGTGCTAAAGGTACTCTTAGAGAGAACTCTATCAACATCACAGGCCCGAGACTGTTCAACACGCTTCCACTACACATAAGGGGCATAACTGGCAGACCCCTCACAGTGTTCAAGAGAGAACTGGATAAGCACCCCCAAAGGATACCTGATCAACCGGGCTGTGACTCCATGTCAGGCTGCGTGCAGCCGCTTCCAACAGCCTGGTTTATCAGTCCAGCAACCAGGAGGCCTGGTCGACGACCGGGCCGCGGGGACGCTGAGCCCCGGAAGCACCTCAAGGTAACCTCAAGGTAAGGTACCTGTTTATTGTGTAGTAACATAGATAATTGCCTGGTTAGACCATTATTTGCATACACATCTATTCATTTAAGATTTAAAATAGTGATCAGTGCTTATATATAATTATATTGTGTTATTTCATTCTGGTGCAATAATATTTCTGGCTGCCTGTATTTCATTTATATGTTTGTATGTTTCTTTGTTTCCCTTACTTTAAGTATATTGCTTTGCTGATTAAGCAGTTGATTTATTTATCCAAGACATTTGTAGTAGGCAAGGCCACATTATTATATAGTTTACTACTGAAAAAGCAGAGGAACACTATCAAGAGGTCAAGGGTCATAACAAAATGAAGGCCTATATCTGGGGGAATTAATTCCCATAATTCAATGAACTAAATAATGGCACATGTTATTAATTGTTAATGACTTCCTAGGTACTGTGTGTTTATATGGTGTTACCCAACCAAGCCTGTGTACTATTTCTCTGTTCGTTCTGAGCTGCTTGTGGAAGTTTTCTCAACACTTAGCGATTGAGGTAAGTGTACAGCTTGTGCTATGGGACAAGCAAACCTTCAGTGTTGTTGTAATTGCTAGTTGTGTTAATTAAGCTGACAATGGAGGAACAAGTTGCTGTGTTGGTGGGGCAGCTAAATTTTGGTGAAATTAAAGACTTGAAGAAGTCTGAGTTGTTTACATGGCTGAAAAATTCAATCAGACAGTTTCAAAGAGAATGTTAAAGGATCAGTTAGTGAGAGTCATTGTCACACCCTTGGTGAAGGAGGAGAAACGTGACGAGGAGTGTTTAGAGGGATTAGAAGAGTCATGTGACCGGGTGGCAATTCTAAAGTTAGAGATGGAATTTAAGCTGCAGATGGCTAGATTAGAAGCAGAAAAACAGAGGTTGGAGATGCCGCCAAAAATAACTTGAGTTGGAAACCCAACAGCAGATGCTGAGGCTCAAAACCAACAAAAACAATTGGAGCTTGAAGCTCATAGTAAACAACAACAAGTGGAACTAGAAGCACAGAACAGAAGCATTGAGGCTCAGTTGCAACTAGAGGAAGTTAGGCAGCAACAATTGGAAATTCAACAGAGTATATCAACAAATAATAACAGATTAGAGGAACAGAGAATTGCAGCAGGGCATAGTGACACTATGAATCGTACAGGTAGTACTGATAACTCTTTCAAGTTTAGGAAAAATGTAGATTTACCCCCAATTCAATGAGAATGATCCAGAAATATTCTTTTTTGCATTTCCAGAAGTTAGCAGTCAGTATGAATTGGTCTGTGGATCCATGGGTTGCCATCATGCAAGGACAATTTAGAGGGAAAGCCCAGGAAGTTTTTGCATTTCTTCCTACCGCTAATTCTTATTACTTCAACTTTGTTCTACAGAGCATCTTAAATGCATACCAGCAGATCCCAGAAGCCCATAGACAGAAATTTAGAGGTATAAAGGGAGCACATGATCAGATCATTTCTAATTTTGTTGTAGTTAAAATTAATAATTTTGATAGATGGGTAAAGGCACTTTCAATTACAGATTTTGAGACTTTGAGAAATCTCATAGTTACAGAGATTTTAGGTTGTCTACCAGAGAAATTAACATTGTTTATAGCTGAACATAAAAAGATCAATGATATTATGAAACTAGCCAAGCTTGCTGACGAACACGAGTAACTCACTAAGGTTTCTTTTTGAACTCAATCTAATACTAATAGCTCTAAGAATTTTCCTAATGTTCCTAAATCGCATGGTTTTCCAGACCAGACCAGCTAGCCCACTTACTCCCCTGGACTCTTCTCCTGTAAAGCCAAAGTTTGTGAAAAAACAGACAGCGTTGTCAACCTGAAATAATGTAGTGTCTAGACCTGCAGTTAGTTCTGTTGTTTCGACCACTGGCAGATATTGCACACATTGCATGAGAAGAGGTCATGTGGTTAACTCCTGTTTTACCTTGCATCCTGAGACCTACCGGTCTGATTATGAGACAGGGATTGCAAGCAATTCATTTTAATGTTCCAATCACCCCCAATTGGATGACTAACTTTAAACCATACTTATATTCAGGTGAATTACTATGTACCAGTGGAAGCTGGAAGCGAGGTGCAGTTATTACGGGACACTGGTACGTCCCAAGCCCTAATTTCTCACCTTACTCTTGCTGATGTAAGCACAGAAGACACTGGTGAAGAAGTATTATTGCAGGGATTTGAGTTCATGCCCAGTGTGTACCATTTGTTAAAATTCACCTGAAGTCAACTATTACACCAGGTTAGTGCACTGTAGCAGTTAGTGAGTAGTTGACCATCCCTGGGGTTAATATTATTGAGGGTAATGATTTTGACAAGTGTCAAGGTTTTTCGACAGATTGTCCTGTCATGTTTACTAACCCTTGTTGTGTGCTGGCACAGCCATATGCAGTGGATGGTGTTATCTACGCTACCTGTGTTAAGTACAGTTCTGTGAGTGAACAGCCTGATGCAGTTGATGATGTTATCTACCCTGCCCGTGCTGAGCTCACTTTTGAGATGGAACAGCCAGATGTAGAGGATGGTGTTTATCTACCCTACCTGTGTTGCATCCAGTTCTATTAGTGTTCCAATTGTCAGTTCTGTTACTACCAAGGTAATTGTTCCAGAGTCCAGGACCCCTTCAAAGGTGACGTGGGAGGTGTATTTTCAGGATTCATTTGTGGCCAACCTGGTTGTTGAGAGTGAGTCTGGTACTATGATCCCCGATATATTCTAACCAAGTAGACGGTTTGGAACATGAAGTCCGTGTAACAGTTACTTGCCCGCTCGCTCCAGAGGTTGAGTCAGGTGTCGAGAGTAAGTCAGTTGTAGCCTTGACCCCGATTTTTTCAAAAAATGAAGGTTTGGAAAAGGATGTCAGGTTGCCAGTTACTTGTCCGCTCGCTCCAGTTTTAGAGTCATTACCTTTGTGTAAGTTAACTAGGACTAACCCCAAGATATCTGAGAGTAGTAAGGAGACAGTCTGTGATGTAGATCCATTGTTGGAGAATGTGGGAGATCAGCCGAATGATCAGATGCTGTCGAGCAGATGGAGACCTATTGAGCCTTCCTCTTCCGTTGACTGTGAGGATGTGTCCCAGCTTAGTAGTTTTAGTGATAGTAAAGAGACAGTACTCCAAGTATCTCAAGATTATGTCATGGGAGGACAATTTGGCAAATTTTATGTAACAGTTAATAGTGATAATATTTTTTCGAAGCATAAATTGCAGTGTGGTCAGTTATTCTTGTTCCAGGTTGATCAATTGTTTAACATGGTGTAATGCGAGTCAGAGTGTTCCGAGGGCTTTAATTCAAATTGTTATTCTTCCACAAGACCCATACTCCCTTGTAGTACTGGACTGTGTATCATCTATGTCCAGAACATGTGTAAAGTTCAAGTGTTATACTGATTCTTAGAGTCAGTGGTGTTGTAGGATTTTGTCCGACTTTGAAGCAGAGGTTCAAGATAAAAGATGTGAGTTCCAAGTTGGAGAGAGACGTGGATATCCCACCTGTTTTGTTTGTTGATGAGTGTGTAGGGATACAGGTTGTTGACCAGACCACACTAGAAGGTGAAGGGACGACGACGTTTCGGTCCGTCCTGGACCATTCTCAAGTCGATTGTGATGAGGAAGTAGAGACAGGCAAGAGAGAGCTGAGAAGCAAAGTAAGGTGTAGTAGAGGGGATAGTAATAATAATAATAATAATAATAATAATAATAATAATAATAATAATAATAATAAGAGCTGCAGAGGGCCTATTGGCCCATACGAGGCAGCTCCTATTATAACCACCAAATGAGATAGTAATAGGAATAAGAAGAGGATAGCAAGGGAGCGTAGGAGAAGACAATGAACAGAAAAAGGGAGAAGAGAGAAAGAAAAGGAAAGAGAAAGAAAGATAAATGGAAGGGGTAGGCTTATGTTAGGTTACGTTTGTTAGAAAGATTAGAGCATTTGAGTATATACTGTGAAAGGGAAGAGTCCACAGCAACAAAGCCAGGACTCAAGTTCATATTGAGTACATTGTGTATTAGAGCCGATTCAACAAGACGGCGTCTGTGTAGAGTAGAGGCAGGAAAGATTATTTTGGAGGAAGACCAATCAATGGGATGATTAGAATCCCTCAATTGGCAGAAGAGAGTATTGTTGGTGTCTGCAGACTTAACACTTCTCTCGTGTTCAATAAGTCTGTCATTCAGTGTACGGCCAGTTTCGCCAAAGTATTGGAGAGGACAAGACGAACAGGACATAGAGTAGACACCAGCAGCATTAGAAGCAGGAGGAGCAGTGTGAACTAGATTGCTACGAAGTGTGTTAGTTTGTCGAAAGGCGAGTTTAATGTCAAGAGGACGAAATGTATTGGTAAAAGTTTTGAGTTCAGATATGAAGGGAAGGCATAGTACAATGCTACTAGTGTTGGAAGCAGGTTTAAGATGAAAGAAATTTCGTTTAGCTTGAGAGTAGTCACAGTTGATGAAATGCAAAGGGTAACCAAGGCGAGAGAATGATTTGTAAATAAAGGCAATTTCAGAATCAAGAAACTGAGGGTCGCTGATGCGTAGAGCGCGGAGAAAGAGAGTGACGAGGACACTTTTCTTAACAGAAGGAGGATGGTAGGAAAAGAAGTGAATGTACATGCCACTATGCATGGGTTTACGGTAGACAGAGAAAGAGAACCCAGACACAGAACTGTGGACATGAACGTCAAGAAAAGGAAGGACTTGAACTTCACTTGCTGAGTGAAGTTCATAATAAATGTGGTCCAATCTTCAGAGTGGTTCTGATACCTTCATGGGAGGTCAAATTGGCTATAAAGGATTGTGTGGTGATAAAGTTCACAGTTAGGAGGTGTGAGCTTGTACTTGTGTTGTTGCTGCCTTGTTTGGGAGCTTTCATGTTTTATTACTCTGATGGTTCTTGCAGAGTCGGGAGGAGACTGAATGATTTGTCCAACACTGGTTGTGACCTGATTCAGTTCAGACAGGTGTTCCTTGCACTTTTCCTGGTTGTTCTTGTCTGTTTCAACAGGCATAAGAGGTCAATTTCTAAGTCCGGTTATATTTTTGGTAGATCCAAAAATTTGGTAGTTTTGGTCGTCTCCCCTCTATGACGGCTCGTGACGTACTCTTCCCGCCCAGGCGCCCGCCGCCCCGGGCCCTCCGCCTCATGACGTCACACCGCCCGAGGGCTCTCGTCATTGGCCACTTCCTGCTCGTGACCTCCCCTGGCCAATCAGGTGCCGGGAAGCGTCAGGACGTCTTGGCGGGAAACAGGATGGCTCGACACCGTCCTTGTGCCTCAAAAGGCGTAAGCCCCTTGCATTATCAAAGTTAGCTGGCCATTTTACAGCCACATTAATCACGCTCCACGCTTTCCCACACATGAAAATGTTCCCTGAACATTAGAGAATACTTAGGCTACGGAGATATGACTCTTCTAAGCAGGGAAGGAAGAAATATAGGGGTGGACACCGTCACATACCCCTCTCCTTAAAATAAGAGTCATATCGAATGAGCAGCATTGGAGAGGGCAACTATGCTCTTGCTCCCTCTTTCCTGAAGTGTTACTCCTACAGTTTGTGTCGTGGAGTCGGTCGGCGGGGACCGGTCGGCCGAGCGGACAGCACGCTGGACCTGTGATCCTGGGTTCGATCCCAGGCGCCGGCGAGAAACAATGGGCAGAGTTCCTTTCACCCTATGCCCCTGTTACCTAGCAGTAAAATAGGTACCTGGGTGTTAGTCAGCTGTCACGGGCTGCTTCCTGGGGGTGGAGGCCTGGTCGAGGACCGGGCCACGGGGACACTAAAAAGCCCCGAAATCATCTCAAGATAACCTTGCCAGTCACTTGTGTTTCTACACTTCCACCTCGCACCGGACCGGGTGGAGTGGGTGTTCCCTGAACACCTATTTGGGATCCTCCTTCCGTGTCCACGAGTGCGCTCCAACGACTCGTTACCACTGCAAGGTTCGGTGCATGTAGAGCCTCTACTGCGTCGTACACTCTGAGGTACCCTTGCACTCCCATCACGCCCTACTGGTACTCCATGCTTCCTCTTAGGATCTCTTCTTCGCCATTCTTCTCTCTTCTCGGTTCCTCTTCTCCCGTAAGCACGCTGTCTCCTCACAGCAACACCTGTTACCTGTCCTCCATCCAGCAATTTCATCTTTTCTACACTAGGCTTTTGCGATGGCCGAATGCCCCTCTGGCTAGGCCGGTGCCTACCCTGGGTATTACTGTTCCCTGCTTTCTTCCAATTACCATTCCTATACAATTCGTTCTTTCGTTCCCGACGAACATTTTCACTCCTCCATGATATTCTCTTCCCTGTAGACGTCTTCTTCGGTTCGTGGTTGGGCTCATCCACCTCCCTGTGGTTCGCCTCACCACGGTGGTTCATCTTGCACCTACCACTATTCATCCAGCTGGCATAGGGTGCACTGCGTCGTGGCTCCTCCACTCTGCCCCTCACCGCCGTTTGCTCATGCACTGTGCTCACCCTTTTTGGTGGAGGGAGTGCGGTCTGCAGCAACTTCACCGCCCCAGGCGCTAGCACAGCTACTCCTCGCCACTCCTCCATACGCATCATTAGGCTTAACCGCAGGTCCTTGTCGGGGTTATCCATGACCTCCGATGACCTCTCTGTCTTTTCGCCTTCGTCGTTGTCGTCCCTGACGACGTTATCATTGGTGCGGTTGGCAACCTCACCACTGCCTGGGTCAACCAACACCTCACCTGACAGGGTCGCACCACTGCCTGACACATAGGCACTCCTGGTCCAGTCGGGTTGTATCCTTCATCCACCGAGGTCGTTACCCAGCACCATCTGCACGTGCTTTAAGGGTATATCTTGAGGTTATCTTGAGATGATTTCGGGGCTTTTTAGTGTCCCCGCGGCCCGGTCCTCGACCAGGCCTCCACCCCCAGGAAGCAGCCCGTGACAGCTGACTAACTCCCAGGTACCTATTTTACTGCTAGGTAACAGGGGCTCGGCTCCCAAAGGCTCAGGCTCGGGAAGCTCAAGCTCTATCAACTGGGCTATGAATAGTCTTAATAAGGAAAGTTTCTAGAAAAAATAATAAGTAATAACTTAATAAGAAAAATAATTTTATTCAGTACAGTGTTGACTAGTAGCTAATTATTAAGATGTTTTATTGCTCCTGAGAAGCCCACACAACACAAGTACTGAAAACAAATACAAGTCAGAGCACAGTTTGGAAGAGGAAAGTCTTTGCCAACAATATGAACTATGAGAAATGAAAATAATTTATAACGATATAATTTATGACTGCACCAGCTCAAGATAAAGACAGATGGCTAAGATATTGGTGGTGTACAATGGCAAGTTATGTTTGAGATCATGTTATACCCTAGAACCAGCTCCAGCCACTTGGGCTGGACAGTAGAGCGACGGTCTCGCGTCATGCAGGTTGACATTCAATCCCCGACCGTCCAAGTGGTTGGGCAACATTCCTTCCCCCAGTCTCGTCCCAAATCCTTATCCTGACCCCCTTCCCAGGGCTATATAGTCGTAATGACTTGGTACTTTCCCCTGATAGTTCCCTTCCTTTCCAGAACAAACTGACATGTTACACTGCAGATGATGAGTCACAATAACGTGGCTGAAAAATGTTGACCAAACCACACACTAGAAATTGAAGAGACTACGCCATTTCTGTCCATTCTGGACCATTATCGAGTCGATTGCGAGACGAAAGTTGTCGTCTCTCCAATTTCTAGTGTGTGGTTTGGCCAACATGTCAACTTGCAAGCCAGATAAGCAAATGACTACACCACCTTGGTTGAACTAATTACTTCTTACTACTGTAATAGGAAAAGATAAGTAATTACTGTAGGTAATATGCAATTTAATAGAACTCTTCATTACTGTACTAATATACTCCTCACTGTTTTACTCTACTGTTGCTCATGTAGCACACTGCACTTGTTCTAGGTTAAAACACAGCAACTTACTTAGTGTTCTAATAAAATAAAAACCAAGTTTAACCCAGCCAAATGCACTACATACATGTGAACACATCTTAATGACAACTCATATTATGCCCCACAACATCTAACTCATATACGGTACTTTCTAAAATGTCCTGTTCCATACATCAGTATTTCAGTATTTCTAGAATAGGGAGGCTTCCATGCGTGGATCGTTGGGGTAGCACGATCGCGTATCCTCTGCCTCCCCACACAGCATGCAGCTCATTTCATAATATTGATAGTCATCTTCAACCCAGAAGCGGTGCCCATGAGTGGCAATCACATGATTACAATTCCCACAAATATGGTCATATTCAATAACTTCTTGTGGTGAATCCAGAGCATTTGAGGTGGTCCTGTTGACCACACTGAGTGTATCCTTGTGGCCGCAGCCTTGGCACCCTTGCAGATTTGCCAAGTATGTCCCAGTGTCCAGACAGATTGTACCCCTGTCTGGATATTCTTCTTTAACACACTCCTGGCACATCCTCACGTCTTACATAATTGCAACACGTTGTGTAATCCGGACACAAGAGTGCTCTTGTAACTTACAAGAGTAACTTAGGGGTTACAGCTACGACAGCCTTCTCGACTTCATAGTCGGCAATCAGCTGTACCTCGTGAAGTGGTAACCTGTACTCTTCTCCCACACTCCGTATTCTCACCACTCCCACAGGTGATTCATTAGATTCGTTGGGAAGAATACTCCTGGCTATCATGCTTATGTCAGCACCCGTATCACGAAGAACTGCAATCTCCACTGGTCTGATTTCCCAAACTTCACTGTGGCCCCGAAAACAAAGGGGTGTTCACCCAACTTCAATTCCCAACCATTCACATTGGGTCCACTATGATATGGGGTATGATCAAATACTCTCTCCTCTTCTAACATCAGTCCCATATTCCTCCGGTTCTCGTCGCACTCACGGGCGAAATATCCTCTTACACCACAGTTGTAGCATCGGCCGCCCTCCCTAGGCGACCAGTCGCCAGTCACTCTGGCTATGCCAACAGCAGACGTTCCCTGATTCCTATTTGGACTCCCCGTCGTTGTCTCCCTGGCAGCGTTCCTCGCTCCAGCACCAGTTCCGGTTTTCCCTCTTGGGAGAGGTCACTTCACTGGTTCCTCTGAACTCTTGAACCGACTCACCTCACTGTGTAAACTACTCTTGGGAGAGTCTCCGCCCGTCCTCGCCCCTCCAGAACTCTTGAATTTCCCCCCAAACCTTGGGTAAGGCGAGTGCCTAGGCGGTCCCTCCTTCCCGAGATGTAGTGCCTCTTCCAGCAGGTCGGCTCTGTCTGCAGCAGCCGTTCTTTAATACCTGCCTCCTTGATCCTGACCCTTAGTTCTGGATGGAGTATTGACATGAATCTTTCCATCACCATCAATTGCTTCAGCTCCTTCATCGTCTCCACCTCTTCAGCCTTCAGCCACCGCAGGAACCTGCGCTCCATGTCCCGAGCAGTCTCAGCATAAGACCTTCAGGAAGCTCTTGTGCACTCACGGAAGCGTTTCCTGTAAACCTCCAGGGTTAGTCGATACGATTGGAGCACAGCCTTCTTGATCATGTCGTAAACGGCGCATTCCTCAAGGTCCAACATGTTATAAGCTTCCCTGGCCTCGCCAGTCAACCTACTCTGCACTAACGCAGCCCAATCCTCTTCCGGCCATTCCTTCAATGTTGCTATCCTCTAAAATGGTTGAAGAAAGCTTCGGCCTCTAGAGGGTCAAAGGTTGGTAGGTCGCATTCCCGGACCTTGGGGTCATCCCGCCGAGCAGACACTGAGGGCAGCCCGCGCTCCACCTGACGCATCTCAACCTCCTTCTTTGCTTTTATTTCCTCCCATCGCAGTTGTCTTTCTCCTTCCTCTCGTTGCAGTTGGGCTTCGCGCTCCTCACGCTTCAGCTGGGCTCCGCACTCATGCTCCTCCCGCTTCAGCTGGGCTCCGCACTCATGCTCCTCCCGCTTCAGCTGGGCTTCACGTTCCTCGCGCTTCAGCTGAGATTCGCGCTCCTACAGCTTCAGCTGGGCTTCGCGCTCCTCTCGCTCCAGTTGGGCTTCACGCTCCTCTCGCTTCAGCTGAGCTTCGCACTCCTCACGCTTCAGCTGAGCTTCGCGCTCCTCACGCTTCAGTTGAGCTTCAAGCTGCATTTTCATTATCTCCAGCTTCATGCTTCTCCTGCTACTACCGCTGGATCTCCTACTGCTACCTTCGTCGCTCCGGTTCCCACCAACACTGGCAGGTACTTGGGGCGGTCTTTCCTTGGAAGGCTCCTCTCGGGCCTTGAGCTGAGCCATGATCTCAATCCGACGCTCCGCCACCCTGGAGGACCTCAATCTCAACCCAAAATGGTCCGCCACTAGCTGCAGCTAGGCATTGGTGCACTCTTCCAACTCCTGCTCGTCACTCGACTAAATAAACTTCTTTACTCTGTCATCCTCCATTTCTAGGCTATTGAGTAACTGCATACAGGGAATACACTAGCGAGCAGTGTAAACCGAGACCAATATCGACCTTAATACACCTGCCCTGCATTTGCAATCCTTTGTCCACTGTGGTTCGATGTATCCTGGTGAGGTCGCAACTGTCAAAGTGTTCACCTCCTTCCCTACCTGTGGTTGGGGTCGTCCCACGGGTCTTAGCCCCTCAGTACCGGGCGCCATTGCTCGCCCTTGGGCTCCCCGAGTCAACAAAGGGCTGGCCTTATACACCCCTAGCGAGTGGGGAGATTCAAGCCTCCTATAACTCACCTAAACATGCCCGTCCTGACACTGGGACGTTTTCTCCTTCTTTATCTGGTCTACTCAGGTAGCCAGCTGGGTGTTTATGCTCGTGTCCCAGCAACACGTCACTGGTCTTAATGGATATCTTAATCAAGGATGCAATACCATGTGCAGTACAAGGTGTCACTAATGGTCTAATAAATATATATATATATATATATATATATATATATATATATATATATATATATATATATATATATATATATATATATATATATATATATATATATATATATATATATATATATATATATATATGTCGTACCTAGTAGCCAGAACGCACTTCTCTGCCTACTATGCAAGGCCCGATTTGCCTAATAAGAAAAGTTTTCATGAATTAATTATTTTTCGACTACCTAACCTACCTAACCTAACCTAACCTAACTTTTTCGGCTACCTAACTTAACCTAACCTATAAAGATAGGTTAGGTTAGGTTAGGTAGGGTTGGTTAGGTTCGGTCATATATCTACGTTAATTTTAACTCCAATAATTTTTTTTTTACCTCATACGTAATAAAATGGGTAGCTTTATCATTTCATAAGAAAAAAAATTGAGAAAATATAATAATTCAGGAAAACTTGGCTTATTAGGCAAATCGGGTCTTGCAAAGTAGGCTGAGAAGTGCGTTCTGGCTACTAGGTACGACATATATATATATATATATATATATATATATATATATATATATATATATATATATATATATATATATATATATATAGCCCTAGAGAATGCAGGTTCACTTAAACTCCTCAGTTAGTTTAAAAGTTTACTGAAGAAAACATATATACACATATAAATGGCATAAAGAAATGTCTATGTTTGGAATCATCCGCTGGCGGCAACACTTCTCGATGACACATCTCTGGCAACACGGTTAGCTGACTGGGTCCACTCCTCCAGCGCGGGCACACACTTTGCGCTTCTGGCAGCACGATCAGCTGACAGCTCCTGTTGTCAGGACGTCGTGATTTTCCCACACCTCTAGCAATGCGATCAGCTGGACGTTTCAGAATATGATGTTGGCTCCTTGTACACCAACTACCCTTTCAGGATCCCTAACATCACCACGTTAATGCTCCCATGCACCAACTCATGCCTAAATGCTCTTGGCTCCTAGCCTAATATTCTATCACTTAGACAATAAAATGAGAAGAAATGTTCACAACATACAAAATACTCTAGCTCGCCTAGCTCAAAAGGGGAAAGGGGAGGGGACAATTATCTACCTTATTTCACTCCAACCACGAAGCTGACTCATCCTCTGTTGAGGGATGTTGAGGAGCCTGGTCCTCTGATGAACAGTTCCCACACACAGGTTTCTCCGTCGTCCTCGTGATAACGCGTCCTCGCCGTGCTCACATTCAACAGGTACGGCCTTCCTACTCCTATTCTTTGGGGTACTAGAGACAGGTACCTCCGTCGTCGTCCTCACTCTCACTGGCACTGTCGACTCCTCACAGTCCAGCACAGCTTTCCCTCGCCTCACTGCCAGTAGATTTGGCCCGGCCGTAGCTACTTGCTTGATGTAGAATATGTGGTCCCCTGGGCGTCCCAGACGTCACTAGCCCAATGTTCCCTCTGCTGCAGACTCTTAATAGGGCTCTAGGCTCCCCAATCCGGTCCGTCCTTGCCTCTGGGCACTCCATGGGAGTTGGATGGCTTCTCAGACTGTCTGCAGAATCGAAGCGGAGCTTAAATCTACTGGTAAGGGCTCTCTAGGTCCGGAGCTCGCTCGAGCACGTCTCCCCTCTATGACGGCTCGTGACGTACTCTTCCCACCCAGGTGCACGCTGCCCCGGGCCCTCCACCTCATGACGTCACACCGCCCGAGGGCTCTCGCCATTGGCCACTTCCGGCTCGTGACCTCCCCTGGCCAATCAGGTACCACGAAGCATCAGGACGTCTTGGCGGGAAACAGGATGGCTCGACACTGTCCTGTGCCTCAAAAGGCGTAAGCCCATTGCATTATCAAACTTAGCATGCCATTTTACAGCCAGCTTAATCACGCTCCACGCTTTCCCACACATGAAAATGTTCCCTTTACATTAGAGAATACTTAGGCTACAGAGATATGACTCTTCTAAGCAGGGAAGGAAGAAATATAGGGGTGGACACCTTCACAACATGGGCAATTTCCAAGGAACAACTAGCAGTGAACATAAGGTGCTAAACATATATCATGAGGCCAATCGAGAGTTTTTGGGAGCAAATATGCCTCTCCAGTCATGGGCTTCCAAAAATACCTGCTTAAATCAGCTGATCGAATAAGAATTTCCTGACTACAAGGTACTCCAGAAGACAAAGGTACTAGGTGTCGAATGGGATACAACTTCGGATCAATTGACCATCAAATCGGTGGAAGCAGATACCACCAAACTAACACTGAGGAAACCCTTCCTCAGTGTTAGTTTGGTGTCAGCAAACCCTTCGCCCATGGGACTATTAAGTCGCATATTGATAAATGGGAAGTTGATAATGCAGGAATGATGGCAAGAAAAGATAGGCTGGGATGGACTTCTAACATCTGCCTTGCAAGAAAAGTGGCAGGGGCTAGTGAAGGATCTAAGTATCATAGGGTCTGTCAAGTTCCCTCGAAACACAGTACATCAGAATCAACCAAATAAGCAACATGTGTTCTTCATGCCTTAGGAAAAGCTTATGACACAGCTGCCTACCTAGTAACAAGCATGCAAACAAATCTGCTTACATCAAAAGCCAGGATGGCTCCGTTGAAGAAACGGTCATTGCCACAACTGGAATTAACAGCCTTACTGATAGGAGGAAGATTGGCTCATTATCAGATCAATACCTTAAGTAACATCCACTTTGAAGAAACAGAGGCATGTTCAGATAATGAAGCAGTACTAGAGTGGGTACCAAATAACAATAGTAAAGCTCCTTTCATGAGTAACCTCTGTCACGTGGGGGTGGGCCGGGGCTCTGCTAGCACTCAGTTGCTAGGGGCTCAAAAGGCCGAATACTCAGCCCCTCCGACTCCCGGGATTCACCGAGTCTCCTAGGTCACACAGGAGAGGACCAACAATGCCCACCTCCGCAGGTCTTTGCTTCCACCACAAAAGGGGTGCCACTGATTCACCCTGGAAGCCCTTCAGTCAAACACGGGGAAACTGCTGTTAACAGTTCCGGCCTAGACCCGTGGGGGAGTGAAGGAAGACTCAGGCTTACCTGATAACAATAACCTCCCTGAATCTTGCCTGCCAGACAAAAAGGTTGCAGGAACTCCTTTCCCGCCTGTCTTCTCTATCTTCTTCTTAACAAGGTCGCCAGCTGGGTTATTATTTCTGCACCCCAGCAATGCAGTTCAGTGGGTGTATTATATATTGTTTGTAGCCAGAAGATTGCTACTCCCATAGATCTGCTACTAGACTGTTGGCCCAGGGTACTCTCCCAGGAAGGTCTGGCTTTGCCTCTCTATAGCCACTACGTTAATAGTTGCCACCATTCAGGCACTGATACTGATCGGATGGCTAAGGGTACACTTTTATGTAAGTCTGTGCTGTCTTTACCACTCTCCAGGCAATAAGAATTTCTTTAGAGAACGTAGTGTTCCCTAGGTGGTACTATGATAACCTTCGTGTATGCTCATAGAGAAAATATCATAATGGAGGCACACTTAAACACAGTGATAAAATGTGTGAATTTACTGATGCAAATTACATGAACACACACACAATCACAAGTAATACATGAATATGAAAATAAGGATAATAAGTCTGGAGATCGTCAGCCTCTTCTTCCACGACCTCCAACACTCCTTCAACTGGGCAGAGAGACAGGAGTCCCACACTCTCACAGGAGGGCCTCTTTACCACGTCGGCGCCTCTTCTTCACTGTCCTGCCATCCATACACACTATCCTCTCTGACAGTCCTGGACACAAGCTGCCTTGCAGCCTATTCTACTACTAAAGTATTAATGTCCTATTGCCACACACATAAGTAAACATTGTGGCCTAAGTAGCCTACTCACACAAGGGGTAATGGGCGGGAAAATGATCTACCTTACATTCCTGGCTCACGACGCCTGTCCCTCGATGGTGTGAGGTTCCCACGCTTCCAGAGTCGATCCTTGACGGTCCAGGAACGTTCCACAGGTCCTCAGGTGTCGTGGAGCCTTCGCGTCATCGCCGTTCCAATCCCTGAGATTCAGCTACCCCAATCCTGGTTCATCGATAGGCGCTGAGCTAATCATTATTTTCCCACACTCGCCCCTTCCACAAGGCGTTGCTCCTTGTCCTAGGCACGGTGTCGTCCTTCCAAAACCCTCAGTGGATGTGACCCGGTCACAGCTAGGCTTGCCCGCCACACCTTTTCAGACCCTCAACGTCCAGCGTCGTCGCCGAATATTTTCCAAGTTTGGCCCTCTTTCGCTCAATAAACTTGGTTCTTTTTTGCTTCCCAGAAGCGCGGGGTCTCCAATATATCCGATGGGCTGCGATAGCCAGCACAAATCCACTAAGAAAGGCTTGTAGGGCCTCTAATCCTTGAGAGCTAACCGAGGTGCGTCCTGTCGCTTCCAAGGTCAGGTCAACTCTGACGTTGGCGCCGCCCGGGGCACTCGGTGACATCACGGCGGGCCCTGATTGGTCGCCCACGACCTAAGTCGGCCAATCCGCGATCGGCTAGTGTCCCTTCCAAAAGGTCATATCTGCATTAGGGGATACTCTTTCATTTTATAACAGGGCGCCAATTTCCCCTTATTTACAACTTATAATGTAACTTCCTTCCCTTAACTGGCAGCCGCTCTGGTCGCCACATATATCAATAGATTCCCTGAACCTCAGAGAATCAGTAGGGAGAGCTGATATGACTCTTTAAGCCGGCAAACGAAAGAAATAGGAGAGGGCACCGTAACATACCCCTCCCCTTAAAATAAGAGTCATATCGGAAGAGCTGCACTCAAGAGGGCAACCTATACTCTTGCTCCCTCCGTTCCTGAAGTGTCGCTCCTCCAGTTGGTGACGTGGCTCGTACCACCTTGCCAGTCACTTGCCTCATTATATCTCCACCTCGAATAGGAACGGGTGTGATGGGTGTTCCCTGAACACCTATATGAAATCTTCTCTGCGTGGCTACGAGTGTACTCCAACGGCTCGTTACCACTGTACGATTTAGTGCATGCAGCGCCTCCACCGCGTCGTGCACTCCGAGATAGTCTTGCACTTCCACTGCGTCCTACAGGTACTCCGTGTGTCCTCTCATGAGCTCCTCTTCGCCAATCTTCTCTCTTCTCGGTTCCTCTTCTCTCATAGGTGCGTTGTCTCCTCACAGTGGCACTTGTCACCTGCACTCCATCCAGCAGCTTCCTCTCTTCCACACTAGGCTTTTGCGATGGCCCAATGCCCTTCTGGTTAGGCTGGCGCCTACCCTGGGTGTACCTATTCCATGCTTTCTTCGTATTGCCTTTCCTATACCATTCGCTCCTTCGTTCCCGACGAACATCTTCACTCCTCCATGAGATTCTCTTCCTTGCAGACGTCTTCTTCGGTTCGTGGTTGGGCTCATCAACCTCCCTGTGGCTCACCTCACCACGGTGGTTCATCTTGCACCTACCACTATTCATCTGGCTGGCATAGGGTGCACTGCGTCATGGCTCCTCCACTCTGCCTCTCACTGCCGTTCGCTCATCCACTGAGCTTATTTTATTCACGTTTCTGTGTGGAGGGAGTGCGGTCTGCAGCCTCTTCACCGCCCCAGGCGTTTGTACAGCTGCTCCTCGCCACTCCTCCACACGCATCATCAGGCTTAGTCGGAGGTCCCCGTCGGGGTTTTCCACGACCTCCGACGACCTCTCTGCACGCTCGCCCTTGTTGTCGTCGTCTCTGGCGACGTTTCTCCTGGCGAAGTCGGCTTCCTCACTACCATCTGGAGCGACCGATACCTCACCTGGCAGAGTTGTACCGCTGCTTGCAACATAGGCACTCCTGGCCCAATCGGGCTGTATCCTGCCTCCTCCGAGGTCATTACCCAGCACCATCTGTACATGCTCTAGGGGTAATTTAGGGGCTACAGCTACTATAGCTTTCTTGACTCCGCAGTCGGCAATCAGCTGTACTTCGTGAAGTGGCAACCTGTATTCCTTCCCCACACTGCGTAACCTCACCACTCCCACAGGAGAATCATTAAATTCCTTTGGGAGAATACTCCTGGTTACCATACTTATGTCAGCACCCGTATCGCGAAGAACAGCAACCTCCACTGGGTCTGACTTTCCAAACTTCACGTTTGCCCCGAAAACGAAGGGATGTTCACCCAACTTCATTTCCCAACCATTCATGTTGGGTCCATTATAATATGGGGTGTGAACAAACACTCTCTCCTCTTCCAACATTAGTCCTATATTCCTTTGGTGCTCCTCACACTCGCGGGCATAATGTCCTCTCACACCACAGGTGTAGCATCGGCCACCTCCCCTGGGTGACCACTCGCTAGTCCCCTGGCAGTACCACTTGCAGACGTTCCATGTGTCCTCCTTGGACTCCCTGTCGTCGTGTCCGGGACTGCAGCACTTGCTCTCGAGCTAGGTCCACTGCTCACAGCTTGGGGCTTCCTCCCCGCGTCCCTTGAGCTCTTGAACCAGGTTACTTCATCGGGCACACTACTCTTGGGAGAGTTCCCACCCGTCCTCGCTCCTCCTGAACTCCTAAGATTCCCTCCCGACCTGGGGTAAGGCGAGTGTCTGGGTGGCCCCTCCCCCCTGAGATGCAGTGCCTCCTCCAGCATGTCTGCTCGGTCCGCTGCAGCCTTCAGGTCCTTAATACCTGCTTCTCTCACCCTTACTCGCAACTCAGGATGGAGCACCGACATAAACTTCTCCATCACTACCAGTCGTTTGATATCATCCGCCGACTCCACTTTCTCCGCCTTCAGCCATCGTAGGAATTTCCGTTCCATATCCCTGGCGGTCTCGGCGTAAGACTTTCCCGACGCTCTTGTACACTCTCTGAACCGCTTCCGGTACATCTCCGGAGTCAGCCGGAATGAGTGGAGCACCGCATTCTTAATCGCGTCGTAACTAGTACACTCCTCTAGGTCCAGCATGTTGTAGGCTTCCCGGGCCTACATGGAGGCACACTTAAACACAGTGATAAAATGTGTGAATTTACTGATGCAAATTACATGAACACACACACAATCACAAGTAATACATGAATATGAAAATAAGGATAATAAGTCTGGAGATCGTCAGCCTCTTCTTCCACGACCTCCAACACTCCTTCAACTGGGCAGAAAGACAGGAGTCCCACACTCTCACAGGAGGGCCTCTTCACCACGTCGGCGCCTCTTCTTCACTGTCCTGCCATCCATACACACTGTCCTCTCTGACAGTCCTGGACACAAGCTGCCTTGCAGCCTATTCTACTACTAAAGTATTAATGTCCTATTGCCACACACATAAGTAAACATTGTGGCCTAACTAGCCTACTCACACAAGGGGTAATGGGAGGGAAAATGATCTGCCTTACATTCCTAGCTCACGACGCCTGTCCCTCGATGGTGTGAGGTTCCCACGCTTCCTGAGTCGATCCTTGACGGTCCAGGAACGTTCCACAGGTCCTCAGGTGTCGTGGAGCCCTCGCGTCGTCGCCGTTCCAATCCCTGAGATTCAGCTACCCCAATCCTGGTTCATCGATAGGCGCTGAGCTAATCACTATTTTCCCACACTCGCCCCTTCCACAAGGCGTTGCTCCTTGTCCTAGGCACGGTGTCGTCCTTCCAAAACCCTCAGTGGATGTGACCCGGTCACAGCTAGGCTTGCCCGCCACACCTTTTCAGACCCTCAACGTCCAGCGTCGTCGCCGAATATTTTCCAAGTTTGGCCCTCTTTCGCTCAATAAACTTGGTTCTTTTTTGCTTCCCAGAAGCGCGGGGTCTCCAATATATCCGATGGGCTGCGATAGCCAGCACAAATCCACTAAGAAAGGCTTGTAGAGCCTCTAATCCTTGAGAGCTGACCGAGGTGCGTCCTGTCGCTTCCAAGGTCAGGTCAACTCTGACGTTGGCGCTGCCCGGGGCACTCGGTGACGTCACGGCGGGCCCTGATTGGTCGCCCGCGACCTAAGTCGGCCAATCCGCGATCGGCTAGTGTCCCTTCCTAAAGGTCATATCTGCATTTGGGGATACTCTTTCATTTTATAACAGGGCGCCAATTTCCCCTTATTTACAACTTATAATGTAACTTCCTTCCCTTAACTGGCAGCCGCTCTGGTCGCCACATATATCAATAGATTCCCTGAACCTCAGAGAATCAGTAGGGAGAGCTGATATGACTCTTTAAGCCGGCAAACGAAAGAAATAGGAGAGGGCACCGTAACACCACATTAAGGAAATTAGAGAGTAATCAGCAGGGTACAAACTGACATATGTTTCCACCTAAGAGAATCCAGCTGACTCTCTCCAGAGACCTGACTTTACAGCAATTAGCCATACCAGAGATGTGGTTCAATGGACCTCAGTGGCTAGTCAGTGACCAGTGGCCTAACAAAAGCCACAAGTCATTGTGACCAATTTCACTGCCTCCACTGAGAAGCTAGAACTGCTTCAGACTTTGGTAATTGATCCTAATCATTACTCTGAACTGAATTAACTACTGGGTGTCACCCGAGTGGTGTTTGATTTCATAAACAAACTAACTGTACCCGGCCACGTGGTACTGAGCCACAGCAACCTTTCTCTGTCCCCCAGTCCTCCCCATCATTCCCCCGTACCCCTGTCCCTTCGTCCACCCAGCCATTCACCATTTCTCTGTCCGCTCGTCTCCCAACCATTCTCCTCTCCCCCCCATCCCCTCGTCCTCCCCACCATTCTCCCACTCCCCCATCCCCGTGTCCTCCCCACCATTCTCCATTCCTCACTCATTCCCCCCTCCCCTTGACCTCACCATCCCCAACTCCCCTGTCTCCTCGTCCTCCCCACCATTACCCACTCCCCTGTCCCCTCGTTGTCCATACTATCCCCCACTCCCGTCTCCTCGTCCTCCCCACCATTTCCCACTCCCTTCGATGCATTCGCAGATGATCTGGTATTCCCTTCAGAAAATTGAGAACATCAAATGATCTTATGTTTCCATCACTGAAAAATAAGAAGAACAGTTAAAAATCAAATGAAAAACAATGAAAAAATAAAAAATAAACTATACTTAAGAAATGAACGTTATGGTAAACAACACAGCTCAATTCCAAGGCAATGTCACAAAATAATGAAATCAAAATGAAAATAAATTGATATCGATAAAATTTCAATTAATCAATGCAATTGGAAACATTGAAATGGAATCGTAACATATTTAGTACAGCGAGTGTTGCTCTTACGTGCAACAGATGGTGCTGTTTTGCAAACAAAGCATGGTTTTACCTGTCACAGGTGTAGCAGCTATACTTATACTGACGAAATGAACGGTATGATAAAAACACAGCTCAGTTCCATTCCAATGTCCCCACAAAAAAATTAAATCAATATGAAAATTAATTAAAATCTATGAAAAATCAATTTTTCAATGCAATCGGAAAACATTGAAATGGAATCGTAACATATTTAGTATAGCATGTGTTGCTCTTATAAGCATAGCGCTGTACCTCTAGCTCACAAAACTCTAAAAGCTCTGTGAGCTTTTATATATACCACCAGCTGGCATAGTATATATAAGAAACATGGGTACACACATATATATATATATATATATATATATATATATATATATATATATATATATATATATATATATATATATATATATATATATATATATTTATATATATTATTATTATTAAATATGACCGAAAAAGTAAGATTAATAATTCTAACACGAATTCTCTCAATATTTCTTATGGTTCTTTTCACTGTCGATGGTAATTGAAAAATCAGTTCTCCAAAATTCATTTTTATTTCTAGGCTGACGCGACACTTGAACGCGTTTCGTAAAAACTTATTACATTTTCAAAGACTTTAGTTTACACACACACAACTATAACCTGCAAACACTAAAACAGATTTCTTACTATGCTATAATTCAAACGGCTTTTCATTTTATATACCTGCATTTGGGTGAGGTGATATGTTACAACAGTTTTGGATGAGGTGAAAACAAACTTTCAACACAAGATAGAACACGAAATATTGGGTAATATTGGGTAAAGTTAAAGGGGAAGAATGGAAGTAAATGCAAAGGGCCTATTGGCCCATATTTCTTGATACTTCTATATTGGTGCGGAGTCGTGAAGTGGGTAGAATATAGTTGTGCATTAATTTGCTATTGATTGCTGGTGTTGACTTCTTAATGTATAGTGCCTCGCAGATATCAAGCCACCTGCTATCGCTGTATCTATCGATGATTTCCATGTTTTTTGTTAAGACTTCTCTGGTGATGGTCTGGTTGTGGGAAGAGATTATATGTTCCTTAATGGAGCCCTGTTGCTTATGCATCGTTAATCGCCTGGAAAGAGATGTTGTTGTCTTGCCTATATACTGAGTTCTTTGAGGCTTACAGTCCCCAAGTGGGCATTTGAAGGCATAGACGACATTGGTCACTTTCAAAGCGTTTTGCTTTGTGTCTGGAGAGTTTCTCATGAGTAGGTTGGCAGTTTTCTTGGTTTTATAGTAAATCGTCAATGGTATCTTCTGATTTTTGTCTGTAGGGATAACGTTTCTATTAACAATATCTTTCAAGACCCTTTCCTCCGTTTTATGAGCTGTGGAAAAGAAGTTCCTGTAAAATAGTCTAATAAGGGGTACAGGTGTTGTGTTAGTTGTCTCTTCAGAGGTTGAATAGTCTAATAGGGGTTACAGGTGTTGTGTTAGTTGTCTCTTCAGAGGTTGCATGGCGTTTCACCTGCCTTCTTATGATGTCTTCAATGAAACCATTGAAGAAGCCATTGTTGACTAGGACCTGCCTGACCCTACAGAGTTCTTCATCGACTTGCTTCCATCCTGAGCTGTGGCTGAGAGCACGGTCGACATAAGCGTTAACAACACTCCTCTTGTACCTGTCTGGGCAGTCACTGTTGGCATTGAGGCACATTCCTATGTTTGTTTCCTTAGTGTAGACTGCAGTGTGGAAACCTCCGCTCATTTCCATGACTCGTGTTCTATCTTGTGTTGAAAGTTTGTTTTCACCTCATCCAAAACTGTTGTAACATATCACCTCACCCAAATGCAGGCATATAAAACGAAAAGCCGTTTGAATTATAGCAAAGTAAGAAATCTGTTATAGTGTTTGCAGGTTATAGTTGTGTGTGTGTAAACTAAAGTCTTTGAAAATGTAAAAAGTTTTTACGAAACGCGTTCAAGTGTCGTGTCAGACTAGAAATAAAAAGGAATTTTGGAGAACTGATTTTTCAATTACCATCGACAGTGAAAAGAACCATAAGAAATATTGAGAAAATTCGTGTTAGAATTATTAATCTTACTTTTTCGGTCATATTTAATAATATACGTCTACAGGAAAGACTGCTACCAATATATATATACATAAATATATATATATATATATATATATATATATATATATATATATATATATATATATATATATATATATATATATATATATATATATATATATATATATATGTCGTACCTAGTAGCCAGAACGCACTTTTCAGCATACTATGCAAGGCCCGATTTGCCTAATAAGCCAAGTTTTCCTGAATTAATATATTTTTTCTAATTTTTTTCTTATGAAATGATAAAACTACCCATTTCATTATGTACGAGGTAAATTTTTTTTATTGGAGTTAAAATTAACATAGATATATGACCAAACCTAACCAACCCTACTTAACCAATCCTAACCTATCTTTATAGGTTAGGTTAGGTTAGGTAGCTTAAAAAGTTAGGTTAGGTTAGGTTAGGTAGGTTAGGTAGTCGAAAAACAATTAATTCATGAAAACCTGGCTTATTAGGTAAATCGGGCCTTGCATAGTAGGCTGAGAAGTGCGTTCTGGCTACTAAGTACGACATATATATATATATATATATATATATATATATATATATATATATATATATATATATATATATATATATATATATATATATATTTTATATAGGTATATATAAAAACATGCGCGTATTTGAATGGAACGTTGTGTCAAAATTTCTAAACAATCGATTAACAACTTTCGGAGATTACAGGGTGTGTTCCTCTTCACCACGTCGAACAGATGGCTTTTATTTTTTTTAAAGCATGTTTTTTTACTGTCATAGGTGAGGCATGTATATAATAGAAATATAAAAACATGCGCCTATTCGAATGCAACGTTGCGTAAAAATTTCAAAGCAATCGGTAAAGAGGTTTCGAAGATTTCACTCACGTGAAAAACACACACGAAAAACAGTTTTTCAAAAAAGCATGTTTTTTTCTGTCACAGACGTGACATCTGTATAGTATGTATATAAAAACTCGCTCGAATGCGAACGTAACGTTTTGTGAAGATTTCAAAGCAATTTTCCGAGGAACTTTCGGAGATTAGCGGTTTTGAACAAACGAACATTTACCTTTTTATTTATATAGATTAGGAATCAAATATAAATTCCTTAGTCCCTTAAAGTATTGGGTCAAAAGGGCTCAAACAGAAACATATGGAATGGATTTTGAAAATCACCATGAAAAATTAGGGAATGATCTGAGTCTCTGGTTTGATTCTGACATTAATAACATAATAGGTGCAGGGTAATTTACAGCATGCTGATATTGAACTGGAGGTAAAAAATCTAATGTTTTCCCCCCCAGTCACCACATAGTAAGGTAGCTAATTTTCTTACATAAACACAAAAATGGCACTTTACATGGTGGGGTAATAGATAACCTCAACAACCTAAGACAACAGTTCTGGCTTCCTCAAGGTCGCCAGGCTGTAAAGCCTATAATCAAATCCATTGTAATCTGCCAGAGGTTTACATCTGCCAGACACACTCAGGAGTGACCTTATCCAGGACCTCCGCTTCTCCTTACGGAACGAGTTGTCAACGTTTTGAAACCACTGGTGTAGACTACTCAGGAGCTCTAACACTAACAGGCACCAAGGACAAAGTTCCAGTGAATGTGTACATCTGCATATTCACCTATGCTACAACATGGATAGTACATCTAGAAGTGACTCCCGGCATGAGTGTTGAGGCATTCATACAGGCTTTCCGCAGGTTTGCTGCTCATTGATCCTGCCCCAAGTTCTTGATTTCAGATAAAGGGTCCAACTTGGTGGCAGGGGAAGCATGATTGAGGAAAATCTGGAACCACCCATCAGTACACACTGCTCTGAATCAAGAGCAGTGCCACTAGAAGTTTATACCCCCAGAGCACCGTGACATGGAGGTTTCTATGAGCGAATGGGTGGAACCGTCAAAAGTTGTCACAAGGAAAGCCCTACACCCCCAAAAAATACACAGCTGTGGAGAAGGCGGCACGCTACACAGCTGTTGAATGAGTACTCAACTGGTGGAGAAGTCTGTGCGATACACATCTGGTGGTGAAGTCTGTACACTGCACAGCTTGAGGTGACGTCTGCACACTACACAGATGGCGGTAAAGTGTGCATGCTACACAGCTAGTGGTGGAGTTTGCACGCTACACAGCAGGTGGTGAAGAATGAACACTACACAGATGGTGGTGAATATTGCTCACTACTCAGCTCACTACACAATATTAAAGTTTTCCTGCTACACAGCTAGTGGTGAAGCCTGCAAACTACATAGCTGGTGGTGAAATTTGCACACTTCACAGTTGGTGGTGAAGTATGCACACAACACAAATGGTGGTGACGTTAGCACGCTAACCAGCTCGTGGTGAAATCTGTACGCTACACTGCTGGTAGAGAAGTCCACAAGCTACTCAGCTGTGTTGAAGTCTGCTTGCTACACAGCTGGCGGAGAAGTTCAAACGCTACACAGCTGGTGGAGAAATTCGAACGCTACACAGCTGTGGAGAAGTGTGTACGCTTCACACCTGGTGTTGAAGTCTGCAGACTTCACTGCACGCTACACAGCTGATGAATAGGTCTGCTCATTACACATCTGGTGGTGAAGTTTGAACTCTACACTGCTGGTGGTGAAGTCTGCACAGAACACAACTGGTGGTGAAGCATGCAAGGTAGACAGCTCGTGGTGAAGTATGCATACTACACAGCTGGTGATGAAATTTTCATGCTACACAGCTGGTGATGAAACATGTACACTACACAACTGGTGGTGAATTCTGCACAATACAGAGCTGATGGTGAAGTTTGTTCGCTACAAAACTTGTTATGAAGTTTGAATGATACACAGGTGGTGGTGAAGTGTGCACACTACACAGCTGGTTGTGAAGTATAAACACTGCACAAATGGTAGCGAAGTTAGTACACTACACAGCTGGAGGTGAAATCTGCACGCTAAACAGCAGGTGGAAAAGCCTGCACGCTGCTCAGCTGGTGTAGAATTCTGCTCGCGACTCAGCTAGTGGTGAAGTCTTCGCACTATACAGCTGGTGGTGACGTTTGCACGCTGCTCAGGTGGTGGAGAAGCCTTCTCGCTACACAGCTGGTGGTGAAGTTTGCACGCTTCGCAGCTGGTGGTGAAGACTACTCGCTACATAGCTGTTGGTGAAGTTTCATGCTTCACATCTGGTGATGAAGTTTGCACGATTCACAGCTGGTGGTGAAGTCAACACGCTACACAGCTGGTGGAGAAGTCAACACGCTACACAGCTGGTGGAGAAGGCTGCACGCTACACAGCTGGTGGAGAAGTCAACACGCTACACAGCTGGTGGAGAAGGCTGCATGCTACACAGCTGGTGGAGAAGTCAACACGCTACACAGCTGGTGGAGAAGTCAACACGCTACACAGCTGGTGGAGAAGGCTGCACGCTACACAGCTGGTGGAGAAGTCAACACGCTACACAGCTGGTGGAGAAGTCAACACGCTACACAGCTGGTGGAGAAGGCTGCACGCTACACAGCTGGTGGATAAGTCGGCACAATACACAACTTGTGGCACAGTCTGCACGCTACAAAGCTGGAAGAGAAGTCTGCACTCTATACAGCTGGTGGTGAAGTATGCACACTATACAGCTGGTGGAGACGCATGCACGCTACACAGTTGTGGTGATGTCTGCAGGCTTCACAGCTGGTGGAAATGTCTGCAGGTTTCACAGATGATGGAAATGGCTGCAGGTTTCACAGCTGGTGGAAAGGCCTGCAAGTTATACAGCTGATGGAAATGTCTGCAGGCTACACAGCTGGTGGAAATGTCTGCAGGCTACACAGCTGGTGGAAATGTCTGCAGGCTACACAGCTGGTGGAAATGTCTGCAGGCTACACAGCTGGTGGAAACGTCTGCATGGTACACTGGGAAACTTGGGTTCTTGCTAAGCCTTGAGCAGGTGATCTCTCTTCAAGCAGAAAAGATAGTTGGCTGAAGTTTTGGAGTCGGCGAATTACCTTCCAGTGATATATTGCCAGCCTGGCCATAGCTGTGTGATGGTACTACTATCATGCCCGGCCGCTGTGCTCGGTTACTCCTGCCGCTGTGCTCGGTTACTCCTGCCGCTGTGCTCGGTTACTCCTGCCGCTGTGCTCGGTTACTCGTGCTACCTGCCGCTGTGC
This sequence comes from Procambarus clarkii, assembly GCF_040958095.1. NCBI lineage: Eukaryota > Metazoa > Arthropoda > Malacostraca > Decapoda > Cambaridae > Procambarus > Procambarus clarkii. Next base: position 15,437,600 of record NC_091201.1, read on the forward strand.
TCGGTTACTCGTGCTCCCTGCCGCTGTGCTCGGTTATTCGTGCTCCCTGCCGCTGTGCTCGGTTACTCGTGCTCCCTGCCGCTGTGCTCGGTTACTCGTGCTCCCTGCTGCTGTGTTCTGGCACTCGTGCTCTCTGCTACTGTGTTCTGGCACTCGTGCTCCCTGCTGCTGTGTTCTGGCACTCGTGCTCCCTGCTGCTGTGTGCTGGCACTCGTGCTCCCTGCTGCTGTGTGCTGGCACTCGTGCTCCCTGCTGCTGTGTGCTGGCACTCGTGCTCCCTGCTGCTGTGTGCTGGCACTCGTGTTCCCTGCTGCTGTGTGCTGGCACTTGTGCTCCCTGCTGCTGTGTGCTGGCACTTGTGCTCCCTGCTGCTGTGTGCTGGCACTTGTGCTCCCTGCTGCTGTGTGCTGGCACTTGTGCTCCCTGCTGCTGTGTGCTGGCACTTGTGCTCCCTGCTGCTGTGTGCTGGCACTTGTGCTCCCTGCTGCTGTGTGCTGGCACTTGTGCTCCCTGCTGGTTTACTCACCATGTTGTGATTGCTGGGTTAAGTTTCGGCTCTTTGGTCCCGCCCTTCAACCGTCAATCTGCTGGTGTACAGATTCCTGAGCTTCTCAAGTGCTATTATATCTACAATTGAAACTGTGTATGAAGTCAGCCTCCAACACTGCACTTTCTAGTGCATTCCATTTACTAACTATTCTGACACTGAAAAAGTTCTTGCTAATGTCTCTGTGGCTCATTTGGGTATTCACCTTCCATATGTGTCCCCTTGTGCGTGTACCACCCCGTGTTAAATAATCCATACTTGTCTACCCTGTATATTCCCCAGAGAAATTTGTATGTGGTTCTCATGTCTTCCCGAGCTCTTCTGTCTTCCAAAGATGTGATGTGCATTTCATGTTGCCTTTCCTCGTAATTCATGACTCTTAGTTCTAGGACTAGCCTAGTAGCATATCTCTAAACTTTTTCCAGCTTAATCCTGTGCGTGACAAGGTACGGGCTCCATGCTGGGGCCGCATACTCCAGGATTGATTTTACATATGTGGTTTAGAAGGTTCTAAATGATTCCTTACACAGGTTCCTGAAGGCAGTTCAGATGTTAGCCAGCCTCGCATACGTCGCAGATGTTATTTTTGTTATGTGGGCTTCAGGAGACAGGTTTGGCGTGATATCAACTTCTAAGATCTATCTCTCTGTCCGTTTCATGAAGAACTTCATCTGCCATTTGTTATCCTGCGTCTGGCCACTTGTTTTCACCAACTAGTTTTATTACCTTACATTTACACGGGTTGAACTTTAGTAGCCATTTCTTGGACCGTTCATTTAGTTACTCTCGCTCATCTTGTAGCCTCCTCCTATCTTCCTCTATCTTAATCATCCTCATAGTTTTTGCATCATCAGCAAACAATGAGAGGAACGAGGCTATTCGCTCTGGGAGATCATTTACAAATATCAGAAACAGTATAGGGCCAAGTACCGAACCCAGTGAGACTCCACTGTTAACACCTCGTCAATCAGAGACCTCGCCCCTCACAGTAACTCACTGCCTTCTGTTATTTAGGGAAGTACTCCCTTAAGGGAAGTACTCCCTTATCCAACTCCATTGGATAAGGGAGTACTTCCCTTTCACTCCTGCTTTCATCTCCAGCTTGTGCACTAGTCTCTTGTGTGGGTAGTGTGTCAAAGGCTTTCTGGCAATCCGAAAATACGCAGTCTGCCCACCCTCTCTTTCTCGCCTGATTTTTGTTACCTAGTTGTAGAATTCAATTGATCCTGTGAGGCATGACATGCCATCCCTGAACCCATACTGATGTTGTGCTACAAAGTTCTTTTGGTCCAGATATTCCACTATCTTTTTTCGCACAATCTTCTCAATCAACTTGCATGGTATGCAAGATAGGGACACTGGCCAGTAGATCAGTGCCTCCTGCCTATCTCCTTTCTTGTATATCGGGACTGCATTAGCCGTCTTCCAAATATTTGGCAGTTTAAGTTTTAACAATGATTTCTTATACACAATGGACAGTGGCAGGAACAGTACGTCTGCTCCTTCCTTTAGTATCACATGGTGAGATTCCATCCAGGCCTAGTCTTTATCTCATCCAACTCCAGCATAATCTTCCTTACCTCCCCACTGGTAATCCCAAAATCCTCTAATGGTGCCTGGTTATCTATTCTCTTATTTCTGGAAATTCTCCTTGCTCTAATGTGAAGATCTCCTAGATTTTTTTATTCAGTTTCTCGCACACTTCCTTGTCGTTTGTAGTGAACCTGTCTGCCCCCATCCTCAGTTTCATTACCTGTTCCTTCATTGTTGTTTTTCTCCTTATGTGACTGTGCAGGAATTTAGGTTGAGTCTTAGTCTTGCTTGCTATGTCATTTTCGTAGTGCCCTTCTGCCTCTCTTCTCACCCAAACGTATTCATTCCTGGCACTTTGCTATCTTTCTTTGCTCTCAAGTATACTGTTATTTCTATAGTTTCTCCACGTCCTTGTACTTTGTTGTTTTGCAAGATTACATCTCTGAATATACCATGGATTTCTAAACTGCATTTCGTTCTTTTCCTTTTGGACTGGGACAAACTTGTCTGCTGCCTCCTTACACTTCTGCATCCATCATGTCATGGGCTGTCTTTCCTCCGAGCTCTGTTTCCCAAGTTATATATGTTAGGAATTTTCTTATCTCCTCATAGTTTCCCTTTCAGAATGCCACTCTTATGTTTTCAGGTCCCATCCTTGAGTACATTAACCCTACTTCGACCAGATACTCAAACGTCAGTACACTGTGGTCGATTATTCCTACTGGGGCTTCGTTACCGATTTTCCTTATGCCGGAGTCGTTCAGAGTGAAACCTAGATGGAGTCTTGCTGGTTCATCGTTGCATCTCATTCTTGTGGGTCCCCTGACATGCTGGCTTTGAAAGTTTTTTGTCGCCACCTTATCCTTTTGTGATTGAAGTCTCCCATGGATTGTGTGTATGAGTGTGTGTGTATGTGTACTCACATATTTGGACTCACCTATTTGTGCATGTGGGGGTTGAACTTTGGCGCTTTGGTCCCGCCTCTCAACCGTCAATCAGCTGGTGTACAGTTTCATAAACCTACTGGGCTCTATCATATCTACATTTAAAACTGTGTATGGAGTCAGCCTCCACCACGTCACTGCCTAATACGTTCCACCAGTTAACTACGATGACACTGAAAAACATCATTCTAACGTTCCTGTGGCTAAATGAACAAATCCACAAGGGCCGTGACGAGGATTCAAACCTGCGTCCGAGAGCATCCCAGACGCTGCCTTAATCGACTGAGCTACGACATGGTCAAAAGGAGTTGAAACCTTTGATCATGTCGTAGCTCAGTCGATTAAGGTAGCGACTGGAATGCTCTCGGACGCAGGTTTGAATCCTCGTCACGGCCCTTGTGGATTTGTTCATTTGATGCATCACGCAATTGTGATTTCTGTGTTCCTGTGGCTCATTTGGGTACTCAGTTTCCACCTGTGTTCCCATGTTCGTGTACCACCAGTGTTAAATAGTTTATCCCTGTCTACCCCTGCTAATTCCTTTGACGATTTTGTAGGTAGTGATTATTTCTCCCCTTACTCTTCTGTCTTCCAGAGTCGTAAGGTGCATTTCCCGCAGCCTTTCCTCTTAAGTCATGCCTCTTAGTTCGGGGACTAGTCTAGTGGCATACCTCTGAACTTTATCCATCTTCGTATTGTGCTTGACAAGGTACGGGCTCCATGCTAGGGCTGCATACTCCAGGATTGGTCTTACATATGTGATTAACAAGATTCTGAATGATTCCTTACACAGGTTCCTGAAGGCTGTTCTGATGTTAGCCAGCCTCGAATATGACGCAGATATAATTATTTTTATGTGAGCTTCATGAGACAGATTTGGTGTGATATCAACTCCTAGATCTTTCTCTCTGTCCGTTTTATGAAATACTTCATCTCCTATTCTGTATCCTGTGTCTGGCCTCCTGTTTCCACCGCCTAGTTTCATTACTTTGCATTTACTCGGGTTGAATTTTAGCAGCAATTTGTTGGACCATTCATTCAGTCTGTCTAGGTCATCTTGTAGCCTCCTACTATCATCCTCTGTTTCAATCCTCCTCATAATTTTTGCATCATCAGCAAACAGTGAGAGAAACGATTCTATACCCTCTGGGAGATCATTTACATATATCAGAAACAGTATAGTTCCAAGGACTGACCCATGCGGGGTTCTACTTGTGACGTCTCGCCAATCTGAGACCTCACCCCTCACAAAGACTTGATGTCTTTTGTTGCTTAGGTACTCCCTTATCCAATGGAGTACCTTCCCTTGCACTCCTGCCTGCATCTCCAGCTTTTTCACTTGCCTCTTGTGTGGTACTGTGTCAAAAGCTTTCTGGCAATCCAAAAATATGCAGTCTGCCCATCCCTCTCTTTCTTGCCTGGTCACAGAATTCGATTAATCCTGTGAGGCAGGACTGGCCATCCCTGAAATAATGTTGATGCTATGTTACAAAGTTCTTTCGCTCTAGATGTTCCACGAGCTTCTTTCGCACAATCTTCTCCATTATCTTGCATGGTATGCAAGTAAGGAACACTGGTCTGTAGTTCACTGCTTCCTGTCTATCCCCCTTTCCTGTATATCGGGACTACATTAGCAATCTTCTAAATTTTTGGCAATTCCCTTGTTACCAGTGATTTGTTATTCATTATGGAAAGTGGCAGGCTCAGTGCTCCTCCCATTTGTTTCTATGGGGAGATTCCATCCGGGCCTATTGCCTTTGTTACATCCAACTCTAGCAAGAGCTTCCTTACATCCCCACTGGCAATGTCAAACTCTTCTAGTAGATCCTGGTTAACTATTCCCTCTCTCATCTCTGGAACTTCCCCTTGCTCTAATGTAAAGACCTCCTGGAAATTTTTATTCAGTTCCTCGCACACTTTCTTGTCGTTTGTAGTGAATCTGCCTGCCCCTATCCTCAATTTCATTATCTGTTCCTTTAATGTTGTTTTTCTTCTGAAGAGGCTATGCAGCAGTTTAGGTCGAGTCTTTGCCTTACTTGCTATGTCTTGTTCGAATTGCCCTTCTGCCTCTCTCCTCAACCTGACATATTCATTCCTGGCACTCTGGTATCTTTCTTTGATCTCGAGTGTCCTGTTATTTATATAGTTTCTCCATGCCCTTTTACCTTGCTTCTTAGCTATATCTTGAGGTTATCTTGAGATGATTTCGGGTCTTTAGTGTCCCCGCGGCCCGATCCTCGACCAGGCCTCCACCCCCAGGAAGCTGACTAACACCCAGGTACCTATTTTACTGCTAGGTAACAGGGGCATAAGGTGAAAGAAACTCTGCCCATTGTTTCTCGCCGGCGCCCGGGATCGAACCCGGGACCACAGGATCACAAGTCCAGTGTGCTGTCCGCTCGGCTGACCGGCTCCCTCAACACTAGCTAGCCTACATATCTGGTTAAACCATGGGTTTCTCATCTGCATTTCGTTGTTTTCCTTTTGGAATGGGACAAACTTGTCTGCTACCTCCTTATACTTCTGCCTGATGTAGTCCATCGTCTTGGGCCGTCTTTCCTCTGAGCTCTGTTTCCCATGCAATATCTGTTAGGAATTTCCTTATCTCCTCTTAGTTTCCCTTTTGAAATGCCAGCCTTTTGTTTTCAGTTCCCCTCCTCGAGTTCTTTAACCCTTCTTCAACCAGATACTCAAACGTCATTACACTGTGGTCGCTAATTCCTACCGGGGCCTCGAAACCGATATCCTTTATGTCGGAGTCGTTCAGAGTGAAGACTAGGGCAAGTCTCGCTGGTTCATCGTTTCCTCTCATCCTTGTGGGGTTCCCTGATATGCTGCCTTAAGAAGTTTCTTGTCGCCACCTCCAATAGTTTAGTTCTCCATGTATCCTCACCTCCATGCGGTTCCTTGTTCTCCCAGTCAATCCTTCCATGATTGAATTCCCTCATGATGAGCAGATGGGATCTATTTCTACAAGCAACAGAGGCTGCCCTCTCAATTATAGTGTTAAGTGCTATGTTTTTGTTGTCATACTCTTCCCTGTGTCTTCTGTCATTGGGTGGAAGGTTATATATCACTGCTACTACTTTTCTTGGTCCTCCCAATGCCATGGTTCCGGTTATGTAGTCTCTGAATCCCTTGCAGCCCGGGATAGCCATTTCCTTGAAACTCCATTTCTTTCTCATTAGTAGGGCCACTCACCCTCCACCCCTACCTTCCCTCGCTTTCCTTATAACTGTGTAGTCTCGGCGAAACACCGCATTTGTTATGATTCCTGAGAGTTTTGTTTCTGTGAGTCCGATTATATCTGGGTTCATCTCTTGTGCTCTTTCCCTTAGTTAACTTGCCTTGCTTGTAATCCCATCAATGGTCGAATACATCAGCCTGAAACTGACTCTCTTCTGTCCTTTCCCAGTTTCTGTTGACTCCCTTGAAGCAGGGAAACATGCAGGGATCGGGATGGGAGGGCCTAAGGAGGGGGACTTGGGGGATCTGGGGTGTGCTGGGGCTGGGAGGATCTGGTATGAAGAGGGTGGAGGAGGAGAGAGGGCTTGGCTTAGGTGGGGCATGGAGGGGTAGTGGTGAGAGGGGGAGGCTAGGGGTGGGTTGGTGAGAGGGGAGGCCTGGGGGGTTGAGATGGGGAGGCTTGGGGGTATGGGGGAAGGGGGTCTTGGGGGGGGGGGTGAGGGGGAAGGGAGAGCTGAGGTGGGTGAGGAAGAATGGAGGGCTTAGGGGAGTGGAGGAGAATGGAGGACTTAAGGAGGAGGGGGAGAATGGAGGGCTTAAGGAGGTGGGGGAGAATGGAGGGCTTAAGGAGGTGGGGGAGAATGGAGGACTTAAGGAGGAGGGGGAAAATGGAGGGCTTAAGGAGGTGGGGGAGAATGGAGGGCTTGGGGGTAGGGGAGACGAGAAGTGTGCGGGAGAAGGGAGGGCTTGTGGGGATGGGGGAGCAGGAAGGTCCTGGGGAGGGGGTGAATGGGGGAAGGATGCCCTAGGCGGGCACTTAATGGGGGCTGGCAGGGGATGGGGCAGGTAGGATGTCTATTGTTCGGAAGGTGGGGGTGGTGTTCCTCTCGCTGCGAGTGTTGAACTTCTTGTGGAGGGTTCCCCACTCCCCTCTGGAATTGTAGGGTTTGGGGTTGTGGTTCCCTGACTCCTTTCTTTCTCCCTGTGCTCCTTCCTCACATCTGCTGCCCTCATTCTCTCTTCCCTTGTCATGTCACACACACACATGTATGTGTGTATACTCATCTATTTGTACTCAAATATTTGTGTCTGCAGGATCGAGCATTGACTTTTGGATCCCGCCTTTCGAGCATCGGATATTTACAGCAATGACTCCAGCCCTATTTCACTATCCTACCTAATTTTAAAATTATGAATAGTGTTTGCTTCCACAACCTGTTCCTTCTGTGCATTCCCTTTTCCCACTACTCTCACACTAAAAGAAAACTTCCTAATATCTCTGTGACTCATCTGAGTTTTCAGCTTCCACCCATGTTCCCTCGTTCTGTTACTATTCCGTGTGAACATTTCGTCTCTGTCCACTCTGTCAATCCCCCTGAGTATTTCATACGTTCCTATCATATCCTCCCTCTCCCTTCTTTTTTCTAGTGTCGTAAGGCACAGTTCCTTCAGGCGCTCCTCATACCCTATCCCTCGTAACTCTGGGACGAGTCTCATTACAAACCTCAGAACATTTTCCAGTCTCCTTATATGCTTCTTCAGATGTGGACTCCATGATGAGGCGACATTTAAGACTGGCCTCATGTAGGCAGTGTAAAGCGCCCGAAATGCCTCCTTACTTAGGTTTCTGAATGATGTTCTAACCTTTGCCAGTGTAGAGTACGCTGCTGTCGTTATCCTATTTATATGTGCTTCAGGAGATAGATTAGGTGTTACGTCCACGTCCAGGTCTCTTTTTCACGTCGTCACAGCTAGGCAGTTCCCCTTCATTGTGTACTGTCCCTTTGGTCTCCTATCACCTAGTCCTATTTCCATAACTTTACATTTGCTCGTGCTAAACTCCAGTAGCCATTTCTCTGGCCATCTCTGCAACCTATTCAGGTCCTCTTGGAGGATCCTGCGATCCTCATCTGGCACAACTCTTCTCATCAAATTTGCGTTATCCGCGAACATCGACATGTAGGACTCTAGTCCTGTAAACATGTCATTAATATATATTAGAAATAGAATTGGTCCCAGCACCGATCCGTGAGGTACTCCACTCGTTACTATTCATCAGTCTAACTTCTCGCCCCTTACCGTAACTCTTTGGCTCCTTTGTAACTCCCCGCCTGCCTCTCGAGTTTGAACAGCAGTCTCATATGTGGTACTGTATCAAAAGCTTTTTGACAGTCCAGAAATATGATGTCTGCCCGGGGAGGGAGCCGGTCGGCCGAGCGGACAGCACGCTGGACTTGTGATCCTGTGGTCCCGGGTTCGATCCCGGGCGCCGGCGAGAAACAATGGGCAGAGTTTCTTTCACCCTATGCCCCTGTTACCTAGCAGTAAAATAGGTACCTGGGTGTTAGTCAGCTGTCACGGTCTGCTTCCTGGGGGTGGAGGTCCTTATCATAGAATTCAAAAAGGTTAGTTAGGCACGATCTCCCTTTCCAGAACCCATGTTGATTTTTGTTCACAAACCTAACGTTCTCCAGGTGTGCAACCAGTCGTAGCCTAATTATTCCTTTCAAGTATTTTACAGGGGATGCTTGTCAGTGATACAGGTCTATAGTTAAGTGCTTCCTCCCTATCACTTTCCTTGAAAATCGGTACGGCATTTGCCTTCTTCCAGCAACTGGGCAATTCTCCCGACATAAGTGACTCATTGCCAGAGGCACGCTGAGGGGGCCTGCGCTGTTTCTTTTAGTATCCACGGTGATACTTTGTCTGGTCCAACCGCTGTAGTTGCATCCAGTGTTGTCAACTGTTTCATTACCTCCTCTGCTGTCACCTCTATATCTGACAGTCTTTCATTTAGGGTAATCTCATCTAACAATGGGAGCTGCTCAGGCTCGGTTGTATTACCTCCTCTGCTGTCACCTCTATATCTGACAGTCTTTCATTTAGGGTAATCTCTTCTAACAATGGGAGCTGCTCAGGCTCGGTTGTGAACACTCCATGGAAGCTGGCATTCAGTGCCTCGCCGATTTCCTTGTCACTTTCAGTATATGCCCCCTCTGTTTTCCTTAGTCTTGTCACTTGGTCATTCACTGACATTTTTCTTCTTATATGGCTGTGTAGTAATTTAGGTTGCTTTTTCGCTTTGATCGCAATATCGTTTTCATATTTCCACTCCGATGTTCGTCTTATGTTAATGTAATCGTTCCTAATCTGTTGCATCTGATCCTGTTGTCCTCTGTACTTCCTCCACTCCCACCTGCTGGCCATTTTTGCCTTCTGGCACTGTCTATTAAACCATGGGTTATTATATTCCATCTTATTTTTTCCCTTTACTGTTGGTATAAATCTCTCTTCGACCTCCTGGCATTTCCGTTCGACCAGGTCTATCATATTTTGGACTGTTTTTCCTCTAATTTCTTCCTCCCATTGCACTTCTCCCTGATAGTCCCTTATCCTCCTGTAGTCCCCTTTCCTGTAGTCAACTCTCCTTTCCCAGAACCTCTTGTCCCATGGCCACAAGTTTGAGTTCCATTAAATAGTCAAAGACTAGGACACAATGGTCGCTGGCCCCTAGAGGTATTTCATGCTCCAAATTCTCGATGTCTTCTACGTTCTGGGAGAAAATCAGGTCTAATAGGCTCGGTGCCTCTCCTTCTCTTTCCCTTGTATCTTCCTTCACATGTTGTGTTAGGAAATTCCTGTTTATGACTTCTACTAACTTTGCTCTCCACGTTTCGTCCCCTCCATGGGGATTCCTTGATTCCCAATTTATCTCTCCATGATTTAGGGCCCCCATGACCAGCAGCTTCGCTCTCATTCTGTGAGCTAATGTTGCTGCCTTCTGCAGTTCATCTATGCATGCCTTGTTGTTGTCATCATACTCTTGCCTGGGTCTTCTACTGTTTAGTGGGGATTGTAGATTACCAAGATCACACTCTTTCTCCTATCTGCTGTCAGAGTTCCATGTATGAAGCTTGTACTCTCACTGGTAACCCGGTTTCCCAGGTCTTCAAACTTCCATTTCCGCTTTATTAGGAGTGTCACTTCCCCCTCCCTGATTCTGTGTCCTCTCTTTTCTTATCACCTGGTATCCCTCTGGAAAGATTGCATCCGAGATCATGTCATTTATTTTAGTGTCCACTATTGCATCTATGTCAGGATCTGCCTCACTCACTCATTCCCAAGGGTGCTTCAAACTTAACTTCCCTTATATCTCACTCATGCAGATTAATTATCAGATCAAGCACGGCTGGTTCATCTTCCCCTCTCATTCTTGTTGTTTTCATGATGTGGTGGCTTAGAAAGTTTCTTGTTGGCACGTCCAGCAGCTTAGTTCTCCATGTATCTGGTTCTCCATTTGGGTCTCTGTTCTCCCAATCTATATTCTAGTGGTTGAAATTTCCCCATTATTAGTAGTCCAGATCCATTCCTGTTAGTGACAGAAGCTGCTCTCTCTATTATGTTAATGGTGGCCATGTTGTTTTTATCATATTCCAGTCTGGGTGTTCTGTCATTTCGTGGTGCATTATATATAACTACGACTATAATTTTTTGTCTTGTAGTTGCTATGGTACCTGTTATGGAGCCACTGAAACCTTCACAACACTGAAGAATTATCTCCTTAAAATCCCATCCTTTTCTTACCAGCAGAGCTACACCTCCACTTCCTATTCCTTCTCCCTCTTTCCTCACAACACAGTAGTCCTGTGGAAGCTCTGCATTTGTTATGGTTTTTGTCAGTTTTGTTTCTGTGAGTGCTATTATATCTGGGTTTTCTTCTAGTACCCATTCTACAAGTTCATTTAATTTATTTGTTATCCCATATATGTTAGTGTATATTGCCTTGAGACTCACTTTCTTCTGTCGCTTCTCATGTCCCCTTCTTGGCGATTGTTCTGCTGATGGGAGAAGCTGTTCCATGGGTGTGAGGATTTGTGATGTGGATAGTAGGGTCTCAGAGGATACTGGAATGAGGGGTGGGGGGGGTCAAGTGAAGGGGGGACAGGGAGGGTATATGAAGAAGTGGGAGGGAGGACAGGGAGAGAGTAGGGGAGGGGTAGCAGGGGGGGGGGACAGGGTAAGGGGGAAGGAGAGTTGACTGAGCATTTCAGTGGGGGGAGGGAGGGTTCGGTGCATGGGAGGTTTCTATGCAGAGGAGGGTGGTGGAGTTTCCCTCCCCTCTGGTGTTACTGGGTTGATGGTTGTGGGTTCCCCCGCTCTCCTCTGGGGATGTTGTGGTGGGGGCTGTGATTTCCTGGTTTTCTCTTCTCACCCTGTGATTCTTCCTTGCTTCTGCCGCCATGGCCCTCTCCTCCCTTGTTATGTCCCTCTGGAGGAATACTTTTTTTAATTCTCCCAAATATTGCAAGTGGCTCTTTCTTGTTAGAATATTCTCCTTTGTGGTCTCGTTTGCAAACACTATCTTTAACATG